>NC_041391.1:366982925-367105563 GCF_002162155.2 Triticum dicoccoides | reverse complement strand
CGGCGGCGCTGGTGGCGGCGGCGGCTGGCGGCGGCGGTGCGGCGCGGGGCTCGAGGTGGCGGCGCGGCTAGGGTTTGGGCGGCGGTGGGCTGGCGGCTCGGGGCGGCGCTTTATATAGGCTGCCCCCGGGCGGAGTCCCGCTCGGGTACGGCCCGTAGGTCGGTTCGTTTTTTTAACAAAAAAATCGCACAGAAATACTAAACGGACTCCAAAAATCCCGTAATAAATTTCCCCCGGCTTCTAAAATCAAGCCGGACAAGATGAACATTTATTTGGGGCCTAAATGCAATTTTGAAAAACGCGCATTTTTCCTAAATCCAAATAAAAAGGCGAAAAACTCCAAAATAAAATCTTATTTGATTTTTTTAGTAAATCTTCATTATTTCTTTATTTTGGGGAAGTCATTTTATTCCCTCTCTGAAATTTTGATAGTAGAAATGATTGAAGATAAAATAAATAAAATCAAATGATCCTATTTTCAAAATTTGAGAAAACTCAATTATGAAAATAACGAAATCCCCAACTCTCTCCGTGGGTCCTTGAGTTGCGTAGAGTTTCTAGGATCGAGCCAACAATGCAACAAAATATGATATGCAATGATGATCTATGTATAACATTCCAAATTGAAAATTTGGGATGTTACAATATTGCCATGCAACTTTCCACCGTTCCGTTATTATGACACGCTCCATCATTGTCATATTGCTCTTTGCATGATCATGAAGTTGACATTGTATTTGTGGCAAGGCCACCCTCATAATTTTCATACTAGTGGGAATTTTTCATTATAGAACTTGGCTTGTATATTCCAATGATGGGTTTCCTAAAAATGCCCTTGGTCTTCATGAGCAAGAGAGTTGGATGCACACCCACTTAGTTTCTTTTGTTGAGCTTTCATACATTTATAGCTCTAGTGCATCCATTGCATGGCAATCCCTACTCACTCACATTGATATCTATTGATGGGCATCTCCATAGCCCGTTGATACGCCTAGTTGATGTGAGACTGTCTTCTCCCTTTTTGTCCTCACAACCACCACCATATACCACCATAGTGCTATGTCCATGGCTTGCGCTCATGTATTGCGTAAGAGTTGAAACAGCTGAAGCGCGTTAAAAAGTATGAACCAATTGCTTGGCTCGTCATCGGGGTTGTGCATGATGGGAGTATTTTGTGTGATGAAAATGAAGCACGGCCTGACTATATGATTTTGTAGGGATAAGCTTTCTTTGGCTATGCTATTTTGATAGGAAATGATTATTTGTTAGTAAGCTTTGAGTATTACTATTTTTATGTTTTATAAGCTTTTATCTTGAATCGTTTGGATCTGAACAATCATGCCACAATAAAGAAAATTACATTGAGAATTATGCTAGGTAGCATTCCACAACAAAAAATCCGTTTTTATCATTTACCTACTCGAGGACGAGCAGGAATTAAGCTTGGGGATGCTTGATACGTCTCGAACATATCTATAATTTTTTATTGTTCCATACTATTATATTACCTGTTTTGGATGTTTATGGGCTTTACTTTACAATTTTATATCATTTTTGGGACTAACCTACTAACCGGAGGCCCAGCCAGTAATGCTGTTTTTTTGCCTATTTCAGTGTTTCAAAGAAAAGGAATATCAAACGGAGTCCAAATGGAATGAAACCTTCGGGAGCGATCTTTTTGAACAAACGTGATCCAGAGGACTTTGAGTGCAAGTCAAGAAACAATCGAGGAGGCCACGAGGGTGGAGGGCGTGCCCCCCCCTACTAGGCGCGCCCTTATCTTGTGGGCCCATCGGGCATCCACCAACCCACTTCTTCCTCCTATATATACCCACGTACCCTTAGAACATCAGAGGCGACCACGAAAAACTATTTCCACCACCGTAACCTTCTATATCCGCGAGATCCCATCTTGGTGCCTTCGCCGGAGGGGGAATCAACCACGGAGGGCTTCTACATCAACACCATAGCCTCTCCGATGAGTTGTGAGTAGTTTACCACAGACCTTCGGGTCCATAGTTATTAGCTAGATGGCTTCTTCTCTCTCTTTGAATCTCAATAGCATGTTCTTCTCGATCTTCTTGGAGATCTATTCGATGTAACTCTTTTTGCGGTTTGTTTGTCGAGATTCGATGAATTTTGGGTTTATTATCAAGTTTATCTATGAGAAATATTTGAATCTCCTCTGAATTCTTTTATGTGTGATTAAGTTATCTTTGCAAGTCTCTTCGAATTATCAGTTTAGTTTGGCCTACTAGATTGATCTTTCTTGCAATGGGAGAAGTGCTTAGCTTTGGGTTCAATCTTGCGGTGTCCTTTCCCAGTGACAGCAGGGGCAGCAAGGCATTTATGGTATTGTTGCCATCGAGGATAAAAAGATGGGGGTTATATCAGCATGAGTTTATCCCTCTATATCATGTCATCTTTCTTAATGCGTTACTCTGTTCTTTATGAACTTAATACTCTAGATGCATGCTGGATAGCGCTCGATGTGTGGAGTAATAGTAGTAGATGCAGGCAGGAGTCGGTCTACTTGTCACGAACGTGATTCCTATATACATGATCATGCCTAGATAATCTCATAATTATTCGCTTTTCTATCAATTGGTTGCAGTAATTTGTTCACCCACCGTAATACTTATGCTATCTTAAGAGAAGCCACTAGTGAAACCTATGGCCCCGGGTCTATCTTTTATCATATAAGCTTTCAATCTACTTTTATTTGCATCTTTACTTTTCCAATCTATATTATAAAATACCAAAAATATATTTATCTTATCGTATTATCTCTATCAGATCTCACTTTCGCAAGTGGCTGTGAAGGGATTGACAACCCCTTTATTGTGTTGGTTGTGAGTTCTTGTTTGTTTGTGTAGGTGTGTGAGACATTTGAGGAGCCGCCTACTGGATTGATACCTTGGTTCTCAAAAACTGACGGAAATACTTACGCTACTATTGCTGCATCACCCTTTCCTAAAAACCAACGCAAGCTCAAGGTAGCAGGCGTTGCAGCCGTGTAGTTACACTATAAAGCAATTGAATGCAAGAACTATGTCTACATGCGTATTTGGCTGGTGGAGGCTCTAAGTTTAATTTTTTGCATAAAGCTAATTTTTCCCTACAATAAAGGAATAAATTTTAATTTCTACAAAGTGAAACCAATATTTGAGAAGGTTCCTCCAACTCAAAATCCCAACAATAATCAAGTATCATCATTAAACCCAATTCACTTATTAAGGAGTGATGAGATCAACAATAATATCCACTTCTAGATATTCAAGACATAACCGGGGACACGGCTAACCATGATTAGTTTATACACTCTGCAGAGGTTGCGCACTTTTCCCTACAAGACTCGACCGCATCCATGATCGGAAGATCGAGACATAGTCTTTCCGAAGCATTAACTCTCTACTCTGGGTAAACCGGTACACCTACTTTCCCCTACATTTGCTAGTCCACCTCTTCAAGAGCTCACACAACTTACTCAACTATGCAAGAGCCCATAATGGCTTGTGGCTGCAAACGGAAGTTTCTAGGCATGAAATATCATATGATCCCTTTGAGCCTGGGTGGCGAACCGAGGAAAAATCACACGGGTACTCCGGGATTTCCCAAATGGGCTAGCACTGGTTTCTCCAGGTGCCCCAACCAATCCACCCAGATGTGTATTAAAGTTGCCACCTTAAAGTAATCCAAAACCTATCATCTCTCACAACTTCCATGTGTATCATGGTCCATTTTCGTCTATGAGCATGGCTAACTGAGCATAACGTATATTCCCTAGGTGATCAAAGGTAATAGGTTCCTACCTCAAGTACAACAACCAAACCACATGTTCCCAATCCTACTTATTACTCTACATTCATGTCCATCCATTAGGGCAATTTTGGTTCAAAGGAAAAGCATAGCAATAGGAAATTTTCCTATGGCACTCTACTATTCAATTATTCATGCATTTTGTTGAAAGGAATGGAGCAAAATATCCACCTAGACCTACTTTTCAAAATCCTATGCATCAAAACAAGACCAAGTGCATTAGTGGCAGAATAGCATTCTAACTGTACACACTTTCATATGGTTTCACTTTAATTTGGCCATGTTTCTTTGCATTCCTCTGCTCTTCAAATTCCTGTGAACCAAACACCCAAGTTGACACAAATCCTGTGTTTACAAATGCTCTAATTCCCACGTGCATTCCTATCCTATTCTGGTGTTTTTCCTATCCCTGCATTTTTAGAATCCTGTAAGCCAAAGGAGCCCTTACAGAATTACTTCAGTTACACGTAGGTGTCGAAGAAATCTTTGTGTGGTTTGTCCTGCTCCTACCGCGACGTCGTCGACCTCACCTGAGCTACTCCATCGACAGAAGCATCCACCAAACCAGACATCACGACTCATGACCGTCTTTCGCCACCTTAGATCTCCTTCCCTGCCACCGGCACCCACCACAACGGCATCACTATCTTCTACTCAGCAGATGAACCTGAGGAGTACACGGGTCCACAAGAGAGGTCACACTCTCTTGTTTCTGCTTATATTATGCATTGCTTAATATTACCTGCTACTTTATCATCCTGTTCACCTCTTAGACTCCAAGTCAGGTCCAAATTAATGTTCAAACTTGAGTTCTAAAATTAGTTGTGGGGCACATATCGAGGCAGCAATGAATAGTATCTCTGACTATTATCTGGCACATATCGAGGCATCAAGGAATAGTATATCTGCCTATGTTGTTCATTTTGGGTGGGAAAGAAATAGTAAAGCAATCATCATCTATCTTTTTATTGAATTAAAGCTATCATCGACACGCTATCATTATTTTTGGATCCATCCACTAGTTGTTACCATCACTCTAGATTTCTGCATGCTCTCCTTACATAATCTCACTATATTTTTTCATATGCATGTCAGATATTTTACACAGTCATGCTGAACATGTGGAGAAAAAGAGAATAGTTTTGCACGGCAGTACAATGTCATGCAGACATCACTCCATGGTGGGTTCAACAGCAAACCCTCCCCCTCCCCAGATTGTAATCCAGAGGAAGATATTTGTTCTAAGGCGGATTCAGATGCAGCGGACCACTCCTATTTACCCCCCAAGGTGTTTGCTCTAACTTGGCATGATGATGTTAGTCATATCATGAATATGTTGCCTTGCAGTGCCTAATTTTGACATCATATATGTCATCTGCTTAGTTTACACATGTTCTATAATGCCACATGTTTAGTTTCGATATCATATATGGGAATTTTGCATTCTCATCAATTTTAGCCAGCCATAATATGTGAAATATGCAATGGCATCCTGTTTAACCAGGCATCATATATTTGAATGATATCTTGTCCATCCTTTTCTTAATTACATTTTCATTTGTTGACAATGTTTGTACATTAAACTACTCTTCCTGTGAATCAGCCATTTGAGTGGGTGATGAAAAAATCTGGAGTGAAAAGAAGGTCTTCAGAGCAGACTGTGCTACCTGTCGAAGCAGAACTCTTGCTGGTTCCCGATTGCTCCTCAAAGATGGATTCAGAGATAGATGACCATTCCTATTCCCACACCGAGGTGTATGCTCTAACTTGGCACGGTTATACTGCTCATATCATGCATATTGTGTCTTGCATTGCACAGTTTAGACATCATATACACAATATTCAACACCATGTTCTTCATTCAGACATCATATATGTGAATGCCCTCTGCTTAGCATATAAATCACATATGTGAATTAAATCATGTGATCCTGATTACTTAGATAACATGTATGTGAATTATGTCATGCGAACCTGTTTACTAAAGACATCATATAATTATCGCATGCCATCCTGTTTAGTTAGTCATCATATCTTTGAATTATGTCATGCTATGCTATCCAGTTTAAATAGACATTATATATGTGAAATTATGTCATGCTATCCTTTTTAGTTAAACAATATACATGTCAACTATTTCATGCCCTCTTTTTTCCACACTATCTATTGCATCTGTCTCTCATACAATGTATGTACATTCAACTATGTTTTCTGTTTATCAGCCATTTGAATTGGAGTGGGTGATGGCAGTATCTAGCGGAGTAAAAACACTGTCTTGAAATAAAACAGTGCTACTCTTGGTGGAGATAGCGCCCCGGTTGTACATGCACGAGAACCAACCCTACCACACATAACCCAGACTCTCGTAGATTGTACCCCTACTGCGATGGACAGAGAATCAGCTTCACCCAATCTAACCCCAACCCCAGCAGATACTAACCCAATTCCTATTGACACATCACCATCCCCACCACAGAGCTCCCACACAAGAGCATGGTACTACCATGGCGAAACCCAACTCCACCAGTTAGTACACCTATTCCTGTGGAGGAAGCACAACCAGCTATTCATAGTTTAGCATCTATCGCATTTGATGTTGTTAAATCCTATGTGCGTATCTTCCCATCATGGAAATATTATACTGGAGATGAAGGAAAATGCCAGTTGCAGGTGTTTGTCCAGGAGTTATGTGTAAGTAATGTTATTCATGGCAATTTCTTTGCTTTGTCCCATGCATTCTACCTCCGTGATGGTTATAATACAACAAATTTTCCCATTTTTCTTTGTATAGAAGGACCGACTTGGAAACACAGGATGAGGTAACTTGTGCTAGTACCTCTGCTATCTTCAAGAATGCTTGGTGGCAGTATCGGAATTACCTGAAGAAAACGTACTTCAGTGGCAAAGAAACTCATCAAATTCCCTTACGTTCTCCTGAGACACATTTACTGGATGATGACTGGGAACGCCTTGTTCTGTACTGGTCCCGAACCAAGAATGTGGTAAGGTTTATGAGCTCATTTTTTATTTTAAGTACTATATGCTTGTGTCTTACTGTACACTGTTCATGTAGAACAAGTGCTCAAACCTGAAGAACAATTGTTCTCATTTAAGATTCCATTGCTATCCTATATATTGCTTTGCTCTTGTATCACTATGTTTACTCATACAAACTTATTTTTAAATTGAAGGATGCAATCAAAACTCCAATGGCACAATAGGTATGTTTACGCATGTTACTTTAATAGGTTTGCTCTTATAAATAGCTTTGTTGATTTCAATTTCAATTGTGTATACAATTGACTTCTCATATCATGCATATTACTCGCCTCACAACAGAGCCAATAGTGTTGTTGTACATGTAGACCCGTGGTACCCATCTGAAATATTGTTGTGTCGTATAGTTTCCCACACTTTGTATTCTTTCAGTGCTGCTTTGTCTTGAACTGATATGATTTGAACCATGTCTCTATTTTGATTTGGAAAGACAATGCAGTGACCATAGGACATAGATATATATTTGTTTGATGCTTTTATTATGTACTACTTGGCAATAGAAGACTTGGTAGTTTAATCATGTCCACCATACTAATGAACTGGTTCCGAAATGAGTTTCATATACTAGTACATGCTAAACCTGTTATGTGTCTGGTTATTTCTTCTTTTATAATGCTGACAGAATATTGAGGAAGAGTGCCTTATTAAGCAATGGTAAAGGAAGTAATGCAGATAAGGTTCAGGATAGTGAGACATCCTTGTTGGTCTCCAACAAAGCTGATAAGATAGCTAAGGAAAACTATCTTGAAGACAGTGAACCAACCACAAAGTCATGTCTTGGTTTAGTGTTTGAGTTACTCGCCACTACCGCTGTCACAAACTATTCAAACTCGTTGTCTGAATCAGGTCGGTTTCTTGAGTCTCAACTACAAGTTGAAAGACATCAATTAGCGGTGCTACGACAAGAAGCTGAATGACTGCGGAAGTCCATGGAGCATTTAGATGCATACTTTCTGGTGAAACAGCAACCGTTGGAGGATATTAGCGCCAAACAGGACAAAGCTAATAAGCTTGCTAAGCTTATTGCCAGCATGGTGGATACCCAGGATAACATTTCTTGAGCTCTTCTAAAGTTGTTTCAGTTATGGACTTGTTTTGCTGCCGCATTATTTACACTGCTAGGCAAGTTAGACGGTGATACGTCTCCAACGTATCTATAATTTATGAAGTATTCATGCTATTATTTCATCCATCTATGATGTTTTATAAGCATTTATATGTCATTTTATATGATTTTTGGGACTAACCTATTAACCTAGAGCCCAGTGCCAGTTTCTGTTTTCTCCTTGTTTTAGTGTTTTACAAAAAAGGGATACCAAACGGAGTCCAATTGACGTGCCAATTTTTGCGGATTTTTTCTGGACCAAAAGAAGACCACGGAGCATCGGAGTTGAGCCAGAGGAGTCCCGGGCTGCCCACGAGACAGGGAGGCACTCCCCCCCTAGGGCGCGGCCCCCTCTCTCGTGGACAGCCCGGAGGCCCCCTTGACGTGATACCAACGCCAAAAATTCCTATAAATACTGAAACTCTCGAGAATTAACCTAGATCGGAAGATTCGCCGCCGCAAGCCTCTGTAGCCACGAGAAATCAATCTTGGCCCTCTCTGGCAGGCTGCCGGAGGGGGCCATCATCACCGGAGGCCATGGTGGAGGATCTCGGAGGGGCCATCATCACCATGAAGGCCAAGGGCCAGAGGGGGAAAGCCATGGAGGAGGAAGCACAAGGGGGAGAACCTCTCCTCCTCTCTCTTGGTGGCACCGGAGTGCCATCGGGAGGGGAATCATCGCCGCGGTGATCGTCTTCATCAACATCACCATCATCATCACCATCCTCATCTCTTTTACGCGGTCCACTCTCCCGCACCCTGCTGTAATCCCTACTTGAACATGGTGCTTTATGCTACATATTATGATCCAATGATGTGTTGCCATCTTATGATGTTTTGGGTAGATATCTTTTGTCCTTGAGTTGATCGATGATCTAGATTGGTACGAGTTGTATGTTTTATTTTGGTGCTGTCCTATGGTGCCCTCCGTGTCGCGCAAGAATGAGGGATTCCCACTGTAGGGTGTTGCAATACGTTCATGATTCGCTTATAGTTGGTTGCTAGAGTGACAGAAGCTTAAACCCGAGTAAGGGGGTTGTCGCGTATGGGATAAAAGGGGACTTGATGCTTTAATGCTATGGTTGGGTTTTACCTTAATGAATCTTTTAGTATTTTCTAGAGTTTCCAATCATAAGAGCATATGATCCAAGTAGGATAAATATGTTAGTTTATGCCTCTCCCTCATATGAAATTGCAATGATGACTATCGATCTTGTTAACAATTGCTTGGGACAATTCCGCACACCGATCCGCCATTATTCCACACTCGCAATTTATATTATTTAGTAATATATTCTAACTTTATGATAATAGCACCTACTTTTATATTTTAGCTCTCCGATATCATACAAAGTTATCCTCTTTATACCCACAACACAGTTTTATTTCTTGTTTCTAGTTGGAAGCAAACGTTCGGTGCACGTAGAGTCGAATCGGTGGCAGATAGGGCTTGAGAGAATATTGATCTTACCTTTAGCTCCTTGTGGGTTTGACACTCCATACTTATCACTTCCACCTTTGGGAATTGCTATGATGATTCCCTGCACTTGGGGATTATCAAGCTCTTTTCTGGCGCCGTTGCCGGGGAGCAATAGCGTGGGGTTGATATTCTCGTGTGTGCTTGTTTGCTTTCTTTACTTAGTAGATTTGGTTTTTCCTTTTTGTTTCTGTTTAGTTGTGGGTGAAACATACATATGTTTTTAAAAGAATGAAAATACCAAAAATATATTTACTTGCCTCTCATGCCTAAAAAGGTTTTTCAAAAAGAGAAGCGATTGGAGAGTTATGCATTGAAGAAGTGAGGGTCGACCTTGAGCACTTGTCTTCATGCTCACGGAAACAATGTAGAATTTTTCATGGAAGTTTCTCTGTAAATAATTATCCCCTTTTATATATCCATTGTATTATAAAAAATAATGTGCCAAGCTTTGGCTTTAGTTTGATAAGATTGCTTGCTTACTATGTGCAGAACAAAAACAGAAACTTTGGCTGTAGTGCATAAATTTAAATTTTTTACTGGAAAGTCAAATTGGTCTGAAACTTTTTGCACATTACTTCTGTACAAATTGTTCAAATTGATAAATTTATTTCATAATTGTAGGAGTTACATAAGTTTACTAAACTTCTAGATTACTATAGACTGTCCTGTTCTTGACAGGTTCTGTTTTTCGTGTGTTGTTTGCTTATTTTGATGCATCTATGGCTAGTATGTGCAGGTATGAACCATATAGAAGTTGGAATACAGTAGGTTTAACGCCAATATAAACAAAGAATGAGTTAATTACAGTACCTTAAAGTGGTAGTTTGCTTTATTACACTAACGGATCTCACAAGTTTTTGTTTAAGCTTTTGTGAATGAAGTGTTAGAAGAACGAGGAGTTACCGATGTGAGAAGAATAAAGAGAGACAAGAGTTCAAGCTTGGGGATGCCCAAGGCACCCCAAGTAAATATTTCAAAGGATACTCAAGCATCTAAGCTTGGGGATGCCCCGGTTGGCATCCCATCTTTCTTCTTCAACAAATATCGATATACCTTGGTTTTTGTTTTGTTCACATGATTTGTGTCCTTTGTATTTTTATTCTTCTTTAAGAATCATGATAGTATGAAATAGTTCTGCATTGATTTATAGAATACTTCATGTGCTTCACTTATATCTTTTAAGTATGGTCTTATAGAATTGCTCTTTGTGCTTCACTTAAATCGTTTGAGTATGGTTTTATAGAATGCTTCGTACGCTTCACTTATATATTTTGAGCTTGGACATTAGTTAGTCTATATTAATTGTAGAATGCTCCATGAACATCACGTATATCTTTTGGAGTATGAATAATACTATAATTTAAAGTGGGTTTGGAAGAGTGTCAACTTTAGGAATTGGTGATCGCACTATCTTCGAGGGTGTTGAATCTTCATACGATATTTATGAAAGTGGATTTGGAAGAGTGTCAACTTTACTTAGTATTCCAATATTTCGGAAGAGGTTCCAATTGAATATGAGAACAAAGTAGCTATCCATGATGCTACTGAAAATTATTATGAGGGAGGAATATGTGCTTGTAGGAGTTGCAATAATATCAAGTTTCCTCTCTATGTGCTTAATGTTTTGAAGTTAAACTTGTTTTGCCTTCCTATGCTAGTTGATTCTTGTCCCTATAAATTGTGGGCTCACGAAATCCCTAGGCATAGGAAGTGAGTTAGATTTAAATGTGCTAGTCATATTCTTCATGATGCTCTCTTTGTGTTTCAAATCTTTTCTTTTATGCGAGCATCATTGAAATCATCATGCCTAGCTAAAAGGCATTAAAGAAAAGCGCTTGTTGGGAGACAACCCAATATTTACCCTTACTGTTTTTGTGTGTCTAAATTATTAAGATACTGTATTAATCATGTTTTATAGCTTTTATTTCAATAAAGTGCCAAGTAAGACCTTTGGGAAGACTTGGGTGAAAGTTAATGTGATCTTGCTGTAAAAACCAGAAACTTTGCATTCACGAGATTAGCTGTCATTTTTTACATAAGAGTGATTTTGAGTTGATTATTTTTGAAGAAGATTAATAGACAAATTCCTCACGGCCACCAATTTATTTCATAATTTTTGGAGTAGCATAAGTATGGTTATTGTTCAGATCATTACAAACTGTTCTGTTTCTGACAGATTCTGTTTTCATCGCATAGTTTGCTTGTTTTCTAGTTTCTATGGCTTATATTTCTCAATATAAATTGTAGAAATTACATGGTACAGTAAGAATTATGTGAAAACAATTATGAACCTTGTCTTTTACAATACCAAAGTGCATGGTTTACTCTTTACCATACTAACCTATCTCACGAAGTTCCATTAAGTTTTGTGTGATTGAAGTTTTCAAGTTTTGGGTGAGATATCGATATGAGGAGAATAAGAAGTGGAAAGACCCTAAGATTAAGGATGCACAAGGCACCCAAAGGTAATATTAAAGTAAGACTCAAGCACCTAAGCTTGGGGATGCCCCGGAAGGCATCCCCTCTTTCGTCTTCAAAACTATTGGTACACCTTACTCGGAGCTATATTTTTATTCGTCACATGATATGTGTTTTACTTGGAGCGTCATTTTCTTTTGTTAGTATTAGCTTTCTGTTATTTAATAATAGTGTTTTGCATCTTTATTTTCAATAAAATGTCAAGGATAGCCTTTACCAGACTTATTTTGCTAGTATACATGTTGCTGTTTGAAAACAGAAAGTTTACCGCTGTTGCGAAAATTCCCTAGAAAAGTCAGAGCACGATATAATGTTGAAACTTTTTGCATAATGAGCTATGATAAATATACTACAGTTGTAATTTTCTCTCATAATTGTTGGAGTTAGGGAAGTATTGATACTCTTGCATTCTTTACAGGTTGTACTATTTTGACAGATTGCTGTTATGTTTGCATTGTTTGCATATGTTTGCTTGTTTAATGATTCTATTTGAGGATAGGAGTATTAAATATGCAGAGGCATTTAGTATGCAATGTTGAATAATAATTCTAGTGATTTGTTACAGTAGAGAATGGTAAGGTTTTGCATTGGTTTATACTAACCTATCTCACGAGTTCTTGTTGAGTTTGGTGTGGATGAAGCTTTTGATAAAAAGAGAAACCATGATATGAGAGGAATCAAGGAGATATAAAAGTTCAAGCTTGGGGATGCCCAAGGCACCCCAAGATAATATTCCAAGAAGTCTCAAGCATCTAAGCTTGGGGATGCCCCGTTAGGCATCCCACCTTTCTTCTTCAATAACTATCGGTTAGTATTGGTTGAGCCTAAGTTTTTGCTTCTTCACATGAGTTGTGATATCCTTGCAATGTCATTTTATTTTGTTTTACTTGCTGTTTGAATAAAATCATTGGATCTGAAATTTTGAATAGAAAAGGAACCCTCCCATGGCTAGTTAATTATTTGCCTACTCAGTGTCCTTCACTCGTATCTTTTGGAGTAGTTTGTCATTTACTCATGTGCTTCATGTATATCCTATGAGTAAATGGGGGAATGAATTGAATGTAATAAATATGAATTTTATATGTTTCATATGCTTATAACATGGTTAGTGATGACTTCACACATAGAAAGTATGAAGCATAAAAGTTGTTGAGAGTTGGAAAACGTAGTTTTGGTCATAGTTGCAATTAATAGGAAGTAATAAGGAAAGAGAGGTTCACATACAAATATATTATCTTGGACATCTTTTATGATTGTGAAGCACTAATTAAGTATGACATGCTAAAAGATTCAACGTTGGACAAGGAAGACAACGCAATGGTTTGTGTTTTCCGACATCTCAGTTAAAGTATATTGTCATTGACCCTCCAAACATGTTGAGCTTGCCCTTCTCCCTCATGCTAGACAAATTCCTTGCACCAAGTAGAGATACTACTTGTGCTTCCAAATACCCTTAAACCCAGTTTTGCCATGAGAGTCCACCATACCTACCTATGGATTGAGTAAGATCCTTCAAGTAAGTTGTCATCGGTGCAAGCAATAAAAATTGCTCTCTAAATATGTATGACTTATTAGTGCAGAGAAAGTAAGCTTTGTACGAACTTGGTGTGGAAGTAATAAAAGCGATGGACTGCATAATAAAGGTCCACATACAAGGGGCAATATAAAGTGACGTTCTTTTGCATTAAGATTTTGTGCATCAACCCTAAACGCCCATGACAACCTCTGCTTCCCTCCGCGAAGGGCCTATCTTTTACTTTATGTTTTTACTTTATGCTTGAGTCAAGGTGATTCTCACCTTTCCCTTTTTTCATTTTATCCTTTGGCAAGCTCCTCGTGTTTGAAAGATCATGATTATATATATATCCAATTGGATGTAAGTTAGCATGGGCTATTATTGTTGACATCACCTAAAGGTGAATATGTTGGGAGGCAACACAATAAGCCCCTATCTTTCTCAATGTTCGGCTTAAACTCCATAACCACAAGTATTGCGTGAGTGTTAACAATTGTAGGAGACTATATGATAGTTGAGTATGTGGACTTGCTGAAAGGCTCTATTCTTGACTCTTTCTGATGTTATGATAAATTGTAATTGCTTCAATGACTGAGATTATAGTCTGTTAGTTCTCAATGAAGTTTTTGAACCATACTTGACATTGTGAATAGATTGCTACTTGATCATGAAAAGTTTTATGAGATAAGCTACTATTACGACACATATTGATGCTAGAAAAGGTGATTGAAATTATCATTTATCAAACTTGTGCACCTGCTAGCATTCACACTTCATAAATTATTTCTTTTATCATTTACCTACTCGAGGACGAGAAGGAATTAAGCTTGGGGATGTTGATACGTCTCCAACGTATCTATAATTTATGAAGTATTCATGCTATTATTTCATCCATCTATGATGTTTTATAAGCATTTATATGTCATTTTATATGATTTTTGGGACTAACCTATTAACCTAGAGCCCAGTGCCAGTTTCTGTTTTCTCCTTGTTTTAGTGTTTTACAGAAAAGGGACACCAAACAGAGTCCAATTGACGTGCCAATTTTTGAGGATTTTTTCTGGACCAAAAGAAGACCACGGAGCATCGGAGTTGAGCCAGAGGAGTCCTGGGCTGCCCATGAGACAGGGGGCGCCCCCTAGGGCGCGGCCCCCCCTTGACGTGAAACCAACGCCAAAAATTCCTATAAATACTGAAACTTTCGGGAATTAACCTAGATCAGAAGTTCCGCCGCCGCAAGCCTCTGTAGCCACGAGAAATCAATCTAGGCCCTCTTCGGCAGGCTGCCGGAGGGGGCCATCGTCACCGGAGGCCATGGAGGAGGATCTCGGAGGGGCCATCATCGCCATGAAGGCCAAGGACCAGAGGGGGAAAGCCATGGAGGAGGAAGCACAAGGGGGAGAACCTCTCCTCCTCTCTCTTGGTGGCACCGGAGTGCCATCGGGAGGGGAATCATCGCCGCGGCGATCGTCTTCATCAACATCACCATCATCATCACCATCCTCATCTCTTTTACGCGGTCCACTCTCCCGCACCCTGCTGTAATCCCTACTTGAACATGGTGCTTTATGCTACATATTATGATCCAATGATGTGTTGCCATCTTATGATGTTTTGAGTAGATATCTTTTGTCCTTGAGTTGATCGATGATCTAGATTGGTACGAGTTGTATGTTTTATTTTGGTGCTGTCCTATGGTGCCCTCCGTGTCGCGCAAGTGTGAGGGATTCCCACTGTAGGGTGTTGCAATACGTTCATGATTCGCTTATAGTGGGTTGCTAGAGTGACAGAAGCTTAAACCCGAGTAAGGGGGTTGTTTCGTATGGGATAAAAGGGGACTTGATGCTTTAATGCTATGGTTGGGTTTTACCTTAATGAATATTTTAGTATTTGCTAGAGTTTCCAATCATAAGAGCATATGATCCAAGTAGGAGAAATATGTTAGTTTATGCCTCTCCCACATATGAAATTGCAATGACGACTATCGATCTTGTTAACAATTGCTTGGGACAATTCCGCACACCGATCCACCATTATTACACACTCGCTATTTATATTATTTAGTAATATATTCTAACTTTATGATAAAATCACCTACTTTTATATTTTATCTCTCCGATATCATACAAAGTTATCCTCTTTATACCCACAACACAGTTTTATTTCTTGTTTCTAGTTGGAAGCAAACGTTCGGTGCATGTAGAGTCGTATCGGTGGCAGATAGGGCTTGAGAGAATATTGATCTTACCTTTAGCTCCTTGTGGGTTCGACACTCCATACTTATCACTTCCACCTTTGGGAATTGCTACGATGATTCCCTGCACTTGGGGATTATCAGACGGCCAGTGTATGTAATATGCTGCTTTGTTCCCTATATTTGCACTGGTGGCGAACTTTCATGCCTAGTGGTTGTAATATGTGTTATAGCCGTAATAGCCTAGAGTTAGTTGCTTGTTTATTTATTTCCTTATTGTCTTGTTTAGTTGTTTTCTTGTAGTCACTGCATTTCTTTTTGTGCGTTTTTCTGGTGGCCTATTTTTGTAACTAGGACACAATAACCATGGCAACACGCGGACTATTGTAGCCATGGTCCTGCTACCTTTTGTAGTGACCATGGCCCTCCATGGGCTGTAAGATCCATGGGCCTTCTATGGGTCGGACGATCAATGGGCCTTCTACAGGCTATAGGATCCATGCACCTTCTACATGCCATAGGATTCATGTGCCTTCTATGAGCCGTCTAATCTACGGGCCTTCTACGAGCCATCTAATCTATGGGTCTTATACGGGCCGTATGATCGTTTCGCCAAACATGGGCCGTACTATTCGTGGACCAATAACGATCCGCAAAATGGGCCATAAATAGGCTAGAGTGGAAATGGTACGTTTTATGGCCTGACCATAACGGACGTTAATAGGCCGTATTTGATGATGCTATGAAAACGGCCCAACAGATTAACGGGCCGACTGTAACCATGGGCTGAATTTGTCTCACAAGCAGAAAAGGCCAGTAATGGGTCATAAGTAACCGAATGCTGGAAATGAGCCCAAGAAGAAATGGGCTCTGAGAAGGCCGAAAAGTAACACGGGCTGGAAACGGCCCAATGGAATAATGGGCCGTTAATGGGTATAAAGTGATACACTGTTCATTGCGGGCCGGTTTCACCACGGGCCGTTAATGGGCCAAGAGTTACAAAGGGACTCATATGGACCGAAAGATGTCATGGACCATACATGGGGTGGAAGTTACAATGGGCTGGAATCATATTGGACGGCCCAGATGACGCTACTGGGCCAAATTCCGGTAGGCCGCAACGGGTCGTGAGTTAGCGGGCTGTAAATGGGCTATATGTGAACATGTCATTAATAGGCTTTCCATGGGCTGGCCCGCTACCTTTTGACCAAGTCAAATGGGCCAGCCTTTTCACTGGAATGGGCCTCTGTTGGGCAGTGCCACATGTCGAAGTATCATAGGCGCCTTTGGTACAATGAGTGAATGACATCTGTCCCAATGGTTAGCCGACGCGTGGTTCCTTCGGCCAATGAGAAATTTACATGTGGAAAATCCCCATTGGTCGTGGCTGTTAGAGGGTTATCGGATCAATCGGACCTGATAGCTTAACAACGACTCGTTACGGTGGACGCCACGTGTCGGTCACCCTTGAGGAAAGCACTTCCATGATGCGCGATTGATCGTCATGGAAGTGGACACTTTTGTGATGATAATTTTGGTAATATTCTGGAACACTTCTATGACAGCACATGTAAGACTATCTTGATTCTGTCATAAAATCTTCATGGATGTACATGCATGATAGAAAACGTGACCTAGTATGACAAACACGTATCATCATGGAAGTGGATTTTTTTGTAGTGTAGATGCATTGATGCTATTAATTATCTTCTCAATCTGAACTTCATTGGCCACACGAGGATGAACATGGCGAAGACTTTGTTGTTGATGACTATTATCTTCATCTATAGCATTGTCTTAAGGTTCAGCATTGTCTTCACGTTGAGTATTGGTAGGAATAACAATTTCCTCTTCAGTTTGTTCCTCGTTGGGTATGATTTCTCCAGTAGGTTGCATTTTTGGGATATAAGTCGTTGCATTTTTGTCTTCTATAGGTTGTGCATTAGTGTCGTATCCGCCTATTGAGCAATCGTGCTAGCGTCTCTCTAGAGTTGTGCAACAAGAGCATTTTCTGTGGATTCCACATTTTGAGATCATTCCTTGATTGCACAAACCCATTTATCTATCCTTGTGTGCGTTTCCGTGTGCCACCCATTGTTATTGGTCTACTTGTTTCACTTGCGAATTTGTGAATCTTTTTCAACATTATTGACTCTTGCTAACATTTTGCATCAATTTTTGTGCCACTATTCTTACTGAGCTCCACCATAAGCCTTACTTGTCTAGGTGTGAGAAATTGACGAGATCGGTACCAATTGTGCTATTTCCTTGCTACATCATTGAGTGATCATTGATCCATTATCAACATCGGTCAAGGTACATTTGGTATAGTTCTCTCCTTTCCTCCACTCATATTTGCTCAAGTCTTGTGATGGTACAAAAATGACGGTGCGAACAACTACATCACCAAAGCATCCATCTTCGGTCTACAAAAAACAATGCAAGGCGCACATTCTACCTTGTGAGAGCGCATCAAGAACCTCTCCATCTACATTCATCACTCCGAAGCAAGGAAAATGGACTACATCGATAATAAGCTTTCCGCACACAAGGAGGAGCAAGATGCAAGGATGGAGGAGATTCGGGCCTTGTTGGTCAACCGTTCTTCCCCTTCATCATCCTCAAGGCGGCAACGACAAAATCGATCATATTCGGAGCGCCCATCTGATGCAAGCACAATTCGTCCATGTCCACATCTCCATGGCGACCACCATCGCATTCGTGATCCACATCTTCATGAAGGGAAAGTCACATACAAGCATCATGTGCATGATGACGATGAACGACATCTACTACGAGCTCAAGCACGACAACGGCACCATCAACATGAAGATGCTCGCCAAGCGTAAACATAAAAGTCCGAACAAGCTCTACTACACGCCAAGGAAAAGCTTCAAGAGCACAAGAGAAGACCGCGAGACAAGCACCACCAACAGCAAGTTACGGCTACCACCACCACTTCGGCATCTTCGCCAAGTGCTATAAAGGCATCTTCGCCTTTGGACGTATAGCATCTTCACCTACTTCCCACTATTTTGCCAACATCGACATCTTCAACAATGAGGCGACCACCTACAAGTGAGGGCGACACTTCCATCTTCGGAAGCCCCTCAAGGAAGATTGCCGAGCATCGGAACTTCCCTTTGGTCATGAAGACGAGCTACGAGGTGACACATCATATGGGCCTCCTTCAACAAGATGGTAACAATACAGTCGAGCAAGGGCCATCTCCCTCGACTACGGCGACGAGCACGGGCCTCTTCAACAACATGAAGATGGCACCAATATTGGACTCATACTCCGAGTCAGGGTACGTGAGCGCACATCAGACTTTCTCTTTGATCTTCGAGGAGAGCGATGTTTTTCCACATCATACGGCATTCATCTTTGGAGGCGTTATAGATGAGGAGGTTGAGCATGGGACTATCCCCTCAACCAAGGCGGCGATAGGAGTTGAGCATGGAGACATTTGCACCTACATCCCTCCGACACCCATATATCATGAGATACCCCAATTGCCATGTCAGGAGAGCCACCACCACATGAGTGACATGAGTGACTCCACCATACGTGACATTGAGAGCATTTCCTATGAGAGGATGAGTGTAACCACCACTAACCCCACACATAAGAGCATGCCACACATCCTATGTGAGGTTGAGATCCATTTGAGTGACTCCACCAACCATATGAGTGAGTGCATCCAAGGGGAAGTGAGTGAGCCATAAAACTTAGGAAGTGAGGTAGTTGATAGGGCATGTGAGGCTACTATGATTTCTAATGAGTTAACCTCTACTCCAAGCGTGTTTTCTTCTTTGGTGCTAGGTCTCCTACATGATGACATGCCTATCCTCGACGAGACCATACCTCCAATGGAGACGACGATGGCCATGGTGGAAGAAGATGCACCCCCCACATGGTACCATCAAGTTGCAACCTCATCTACAACACACGAGCGGAGTTCTAAAGGTAATATAGGTGATGGACCTTGACTTGTCCCACTAGTGGACTATCTCACCAATGATTGCTTGCATGATGTTGATCCACCTAGTACCATGCTTCATGCTATTATGATTTCCCCATGCAATGATTTGCCCATTTACGATGAGTATGATGATTCTCATGTGGACTCTATTAGTTGTGATGCCATGTTACATAGGATTTCTTGTGACAATTCTTTAGGTCACATCATGTTTGAAAATCTGCTTGACTTGTCATATGCTACGCATGAGATCAACCATATGTCATATTTGCAATTTCATCATTACTATGCATATTCCATTAAAATTAACCCAATTGGCACTTATGGAATAGATGACAAGCCCATGGTTATTGGCATTTGTTTTTCTTGTGATGATATTGATATGATCCCTTTGCATCATTTATCTCATATGGGGAACACCTAGCTTTGGATATGCATTGTTTTGGATGTTATCCATTTTCTCCAGTTGATGTTTCCAATATTGCTCATGAGGAGACCCCCTTAGTTTCCTCAAACATGTTAGGAGATTTTTATCCATCCCATCCATTGCACGATCCCAATAATTGTGTGCACAATATGCCCCCCATAAATGAACATGATATCGATGTGCCATATACTCTTATGCTCAATTTAAATCCCCATCGTGTCATACATAACAACTATTCGTTCATCATGGATGACATGTTCTTATACCATGCATAAAATTTCTTTGAGCGATGCCTATGTTGTGCTAACTATAATGTGCACATACACATCATGATGGATGATGTGTACATTTACCACGCATACAATTTCTTTGGTTTGTGTCTCTTTTGTGTAGGTGCCCATTAATACTTGTCAACCTCACAATCCCATGAGTTGACAAAACGAGCTCTAGAGAGCAACGATGACTTGGGATCATGTGGAGTGTATTTCACACCGTTCCCATTGCGCAACTACTTCGCGCATTTCTGCTACATGGCCCTCACTTGGCTATGGGTCATTGTCCATTACATATTACATGCCCATCTTGCCATGTTCACTTTGCATGATATGCTCGTTCCAATGCCTTTGACATGCATTTGTAACCCATGCTTTGCATTACACATGATGATTGGTTCTAGTACTTGTATGCGTATTTGCAAGCTTGGTGGAGATATTGCTTGTTATTGCCATGTTCCATTTGTGACCCATCCCTTTGATGATACATTGATCTTGCTTTGTGTTCATGCTTGCGATATGTCATGTGCATTTCCTATATCCACTATTTGCTCACGTGACATGATTGCCATGATTTCCACTAGTGTGTTGCATCTTCGCTCCACTAGTTTGCATGACATGATTGGTATACTTGCTTATGTTGCATCACCCATGATTCATACTTGCTCATTTCATGAAGTTGATGACAACCATCTACATGCTTGACACATGATTGTTATTGCTTCTTGTCATATATCTCCATATCTTGCCTTTCTCATGCTAGATATTCCATGTATTGAGCGCAACAATGATTTAACTCTTGCTAATGAGATTGCCCCCATAGCATTCTCGCATATATTTGGATATTTGGACATAATTATTTTGAATCATGCTTGTCTTACCTCTTTGCACCATATACCTAGTGCCATGAATATAGCCATTGTTGCATCATATTATTCATGCACTTGTGCTCCTAATGGTATGTGCAAGAGAAGAGAACCATCATGATGGATGATGTGTTTATCTACCATGCACATATGTTCTTTGTTTTGTTGTGTGCATGTGTAGGATACTTGGACTTCGTGTCGACTTCCACTTCACATGAGTTGAACATTCGAGCTCTTGAGAGCGAGCCTCATGCATTCTACCATGACTCACTTCTACACCACATTTCCTACCACTTCGGCATTGTGAAGAATGCACAAGGACATGCTTTCAAGGTGACATCCTTCTTGAGCTTGGATATTGTGGATCATACTTCATGTGTTGCTTGTACCATTTGCACGCATGTTAGAGATATTGCTTTCACCCATGATTGCCACATTTCCATGCCTCATGACATATATACCTTGTGTGTTGCATCCAATTCTTGAACTACTTGCTACTATCATATGGTTGGTTGCACCAATGTCATTTCTTACATATGCCATGTTCCATTGATTTCTACATGCTTGCCTTGACTGCCTCACACATGATGAACAATTACTCTTTTTATTGTGTTGAGTGCCACACTATCTTCACTACACCCTATGCACATTATGCTTGGATTGTCTTGCACTTGACCCATGTGTTTAGACACTTCATTTTATTTGGTGTTTTGAATGATTCTTATGCCTACCATCGACCATTTGTCGAGTCCTTTGTGAATGCTTCCTATGACTTATAGGTAAATGCTTATTCTCTTGTTACACCTATTTGCATCACTACCTCAAATTTACATGCTTGTCCCCATGATATCTTTGCTTGTGCCCAATTGATATGCTTACATGCCATGTCACAATCCTTTTTCACACCAGATGCTTTGCATGATAACGACACTTTTTTGGTGAATCACCTCTTGAATGCTTGGTTTTGTGCTAATGCTGACCACATTAGTTTTTCCAAGTGTTTGTTGTTCTTGTTTATTTGGAAGGAAGCACAAGATGGTGCGACATTGGAGAGTGCCCATTTCGAGCTTGAAGATGATGACTACTTGGTGAACGTCCCCTTCTACACGGTGAAGCCATCTCTTTCCCATGGTGATTTGGTTTTCGAACCAAGGTCGGATCTTTCCCAGGGGGGGGGACATGATGCTGAGCATCCTATGGACATCACCATGTCAAGAGTCCATTCGGCGAGTGACACGTGCGACGTCTACTTCACATAGACAAAGGTGAATCTTCTCCTTTAGACGTGCTCACTTGACCCCTTCAAGGATGGTATACTACTTGACACTTTTCCTGTGTGCATGCATAGGTATTGTCGAAGCTTCGCGGATGTTGAGGAGGAGTGCAAGCGTCAAGCAACAACTACACCATGCGCAAGGGAAGCTTGGAAGCGAAGAAGGTAGAAGATGGAGCTGCTGAAGCTACAGCGGCCAGACATCCGGGCCAGAGGTCGAACATCCGGCGCCTGGGCAGCCATACAAAGAACTGCCCCAACAGCGGACCAGCCGCAAGCCAGCTCCAGGCCCCGGAGATCCGTCCCATGCCCGGACATCCAGCCCTTCCCTGAGAAATCTAGACAATAGCTATCCAGAGAAGAACAGGTTCGGCCCCGCCAGGCCGGACATCAGGCGAGAGCCCCGAACATCTGGCGCCCCGCGAACGGCCAGACATCCAGCCACCAACCTGGACATCCGGCGCCTGCCTGCACGGAGAGTCGGGCCAAAGGCCCATGTATCCCTCTTTCCCACTTACCCCTTCATGGCTTAGACTATATATACACCCCCTCCTCCTCCTAGTTAG
Source organism: Triticum dicoccoides (assembly GCF_002162155.2). Taxonomy (NCBI): domain Eukaryota; kingdom Viridiplantae; phylum Streptophyta; class Magnoliopsida; order Poales; family Poaceae; genus Triticum; species Triticum dicoccoides. Next base: position 367,082,528 of record NC_041391.1, on the reverse strand, counting down.
GGTTAGCAATGATTTGGCTCATTTAGATATAGAGCTTTGCTCATCCTTGTGGTTCTTCTCGATCGAGAGGTCGCGGCCTCTTAGGAGAAGATCCACACCGGATTCAAGACCCCTCACAAGAAGATCCCTCGCGGATTTAGGACCTCCTCATGGAGAAGAACTTTCTACTTGTATCGTCCTTTGTTGCGTTTGGATCTTGTATTACTCTTTATGTTCATCAATCTAGCACATGTGTGATTGTTACCCATTGATTTGAGTGTTTCCTCTTGTTTTCCCCATGTGTTTCCCCTCGTGTTCTTCGTGTTCTTCGCGAGATCCGCTCCCGTCGTGAATTATCGGGCATCTAGGGTTCTACCCTACATCACACCACATAGAAGATCCTTCTTGAACTTGACGCCCTCGATGCCAATGATGTGCTTCTTCTTCACGAGAGTGTGAAAGTTCCTCATGCCCACATGTCCTAGCCTTTGATGCCACATCCAACACTCTGAAGCTTTTGCTAGAAGACATACGACAAGCTGTGGTCTTGCTGAGAAATCTACCATATACAAATCACCTCTTCGATAACCTTCAAAGACTAGAGATTTATCAGAAGCCGCAAGCATAAGGCAATGATATTTTCCAAACATCACAATCATGTCAAGATCACAAAGCATTGAGACAGACATTAAGTTGTATCCAAGGGATTCAACAAGCATTACTTTATCCATGTGTTGATCCTCTGAGATACCAACGCTACCTACGCCCAATACCTTGCTTTTACCAGTGTCAGCGAATGTGAGGTGGCTTTTAGTAGACAGTCGTATGGTTGAATCCATGAAAAGACTTCGATCACCAGTCATGTGGTTAGTGCATCCACTGTCCATAATCCACTCAGTAGCTTTCGGAGACATACCCTATAGTGCAGTTAGCAAGATAGGCTTCACCAAGAGTATTGTGAAGCATAAACATTTGACTAACAAGCATGCTATCAAAGTTAAGATTCTTGGATGGTAAGATAGGATGCTCATCAAGAAACCCAGGGACAAAATAAATGGTAAGACCATTAATTTTGGCATTTTATCTTGCGTCCCACAAGATGTTTTAGATCCCCAGCATTGTCTTCAGAAGTCAATGATTTTCGGCTGGAGACCATTCCATGCAAGAGAAGTTAATTCTTCTTAACCACCCACATCTTAAGGGGTGGCTTAGAAGCAATAAGTCTAAGTGTAGTGTCTGAGAACTTTGGCTTTGGAGCCCTAGCAAATATTTTTGCAGGAGGTGAATTGTAGCGACCAGGATCCAAATGGACCGAAGTCTCTGTGCTTAAGTGTCATCCCTGGATCGGTAATGCTGACACACATAGTACTCGAGGAATTATAACAGAGTTCAATCACACACTTATTACATCGAGGTCCTCATAAAGAGTATACGTTACACATATAAAATGGCTGAAGGCCATCTAAACTAAATAACTACAGAAGCTTCAAAGATAAATGAGTCCATTAACTCCAACAACATAGCTGAGTGCATGACAACGACCTATCACACCTTATTCTTCGTTGGTAAAGTCTGCTACATGAGGCGTTGATACGTCTCCAACGTATCTATAATTTTTTATTGTTCCATGCTATTATATTACCTGTTTTGGATGTTTATGGGCTTTACTTTACACTTCTATATCATTTTTGGGACTAACCTACTAACCGGAGGCCCAGCCCGTATTGCTGTTTTTTGCCTATTTCCGTGTTTCGTAGAAAAGGAATATCAAACACAGTCCAAACGGAATGAAACCGTCGGGAGCAATCTTTTTGGAACAAACGTGATCTAGAGGGACTTGGAGTGCAAGTCAAGAAACAATCGGGGAGGCCACGAGGGTGGAGGGCGCCCCCCACTACTAGGCGCGCCCCCTATCTCATGGGCCCCTTGGGCGTCCACTGACCCACTTCTTCCTCCTATATATACCCATGTACACCGAGAACATCAGTGTAGCGACCAGACCTCAAATAGTCTGATCTCTCTGCTTTAGTGTCATCCCTGGATCAGTAATGCTGACACGCACAGTACTTGAAGGATTTATAACAGAGTAGCAATCACACACTTATTACATCGAATGTCTCAAAAGAGAACTTATTACAATAAATATGGCTTAAGGCCATCTAATAACGATAACAGCGGTAGGCTTGGAAGATAAGCGAGTCCATCAAATCCAACGGCATCACTGAGTATAGAACCACGACCTAAAGGCACCTTAATGTCGTCTGAAAAGTCTGCAACATGAACGTTGCAGCCCGAAAACGGGTCAACACATGGAATATGCTGGCAATATAACACATAGAGAGTAATGAAAGAATAAAGCTATACTACATGCATATATGGCTGGTGGAAAGCTCTATGGTTACGGTTTTGCATAAAGCCAATTTTTCCCTACTGCAAAGGAATAAATTTTATTTGACTATCATGGTGGTTGTTAAACATTGAGAAGTATAGACATCCTCTCAATCCCAATTAAGCATCATCATTAAAACCCAACAATATTAATTAAAGTAACATGATGAGATTCACATGATAATCCAAGTACTAGATACTCAAAACGTCCATAATCGGGGACATGGCTAACCATGATTAGTTTATACACTCTGCAGAGGTTTGCGCACATTTCCCCACAAGTCTCGATCTCCTCCGTTGGGATTCTTGCACTACATGGTGTTTGAGAAATGGATGACCGAGACATAGTCTTTCAGAAGCGCTAGCACCTTACGATCGGGTAGACAGTTACACCTACTTTCCCCTACATCTGCTAGTCTACCACTGTAAGAGTTCGCACGACTTAATCAACTATGCTAGAGCCCATAGTAGCTTGTGGCTGCACACGAAAGTTTCTAGCATGAATAATCTTATGATCCCTTTGAGCCTGGGTGGCGGTCCATAAAGAAAACAGGCAATCGCCTTTGAGCCTAGGTGGCGGTCCATAAAGAAAACAGGCAATCGCTGGAATACCCAGGTGCCTCAATCCACCCAGATGTGTATTAAAGTTGCCACCTTAAATAAACCATTAATTAACAATCTCACATCTGTGATGGATACACTCACCCAATCCACGTCTACTAGCATAGCATGGCATAATAAGCAAACATAGAGTAACTCCCAAGGGTTTAATAATAAAACCGATAATGGGTACTACCTCATCTACTTCCCAAAACCCATATATTAATCAGATCCTAATCATGCAATTGTTTGAGGATTGATCTAATGCAATAAAACTGGGTAGTAAGAGGTATGATCAAAGTGTTACTTGCCTTGCTGATGATCCGTGAAACCTAGAGATTCGAAGTAGCAAGCAGCGCACTACAGATACTCTATCGCAAACAAACAAGCATACAATAAGTACTCATCTAATGCACAGGTAAAACTCAAATAAGAGAACTAAATAGAAAGTTCAACTTAAGAACTCCGGTTTGCAAAAAGAAACAAATAAAACGAAGCAGCGAAAGTCAAACGGCGAAAGAAACAAGCTTCGTTTTACTAATCTGGACCTAAGTCAAATTTTACAAAAGCAAAAACTTGTTTGAGTTGGTTAAAATTTAGAGGGTTTCGAGACGAAACTCTAGGCGCTTGAATCGCCTGATTCCGATAAACGAGCGAAAAGTTATACTAAAACGAAAATCGGATCAGAAATCGCGATTAGAAATAACTGCGGAAACCCAAAAAAAAGAAAAACTGACAAACAGATTAACGAACGAACGTTCATTAACTGAGACTAAACAGTGAACTCGTCCGTTAAAACTTGAGATAGAAATAACCCCTCTCTCATATTTTTTAATAGAAATAATTGAAGATAAAATAAATAAAATCAAATGATCCTATTTTCAAAATTTGAGAAAACCCAAATATGAAAATAATGAAATCCCCAACTCTCTCTGTGGGTTCTTGAGTTGCATAGAATTTCTAGGATCAAACTGGAAGCAAATAAAATATGATATGCATTGATGATCTAGTGTATAACATTCCAAATTGAAAATTTGGGATGTTACAATCAGAGGCGACCACAAAAAACTATTTCCACCACCGTAACCTTCTGTATCCATGAGATCCCATCTTGGAGCCTTCGTTGGTGCTTCACCAGAGGGGGAATCAACCACGGAGGGCTTCTTCATCAACACCATAGCCTCTTCGATGAGTTGTGACTAGTTTACCACAGACCTTCGGGTCCATATTTATTAGCTAGATGGCTTCTTGTCTCTCTTTGAATATCAATAGCATGTTCTCCTCGATCTTCTTGGAGATCTACTCGATGTAACTCTTTTATGGATGATTCGCAATTGCCCTACTCGTGGTTTGAATTTATGGATGATCATACAAAAATTTCATGCCGGATTGAATTTCGCTTCTAGAAATCTTTTAGATTCGGCCGCGGGAGGCACGTTTATGGAAATCACCTTAGGAGAAGCTACAAAACTCCTTGATAATATTATGGCTAATTATTCTCAATGGCACACCGAAAGATCTACTAGTAAAAAAGTGCATGCTATAGAAGAAATTAATGTTTTGAGTGGAAAGATGGATGAACTTATGAAGTTGCTTGTTACTAAGAATACTCCTCTTGATCCCAATGATATGCCTTTGTCTACTTTGATTGAGAATAATACTCAACCTATGGATGTGAATTTTTTTGGTAGGAATAGTTTTGGAAACAATGCTTATAGAGGAAACTTTAATGCTAGGCCGTTCCCTAGTAATTCCTATAATAATTACGGAAATTCCTACAATAATTCTTATGGTAATTTTAATAAGATGCCCTCTGATTTTGAGAATAGTGTGAAAGAATTTATGATTTCTCAAAAGAATTTTAATGCTTTGCTTGAAGAAAAATTGCTCAAAGTTGATGATTTGGCTAGGAACGTTGATAGACTTTCGCTTGATGTTGATTCTCTTAAACTTAGATCTTCTCCTCCTAAGCATGATATCAATGAGTCTCTCAAAGCCATGAGAATTTCCATTGATGAGTGCAAGGAAAGAACCGTAGATTGCGTGCTAAGAAAGATTGCTTTGTAAAGGCGTGTTCTTCTAGTTTCCATGAAAATAATGATGAAGATCTTAAAGTTATTGATGCGTCTCCTATTATATCTATGTTTTGCAATATGAATCTTGATAATTATGGGACTGATGATGAGTCAACTTTTCCTAGAAGGCGTCCCAAGAATTCGGAGGTTTTAGATCTTGATGCTAAATTTGGTAAAAGTGGGATTGGAGAGGTCACAACTTTAAATAGCATTGAACCCACTATCTCGGATTTCAAAGAATTTGATTATGATAATTGTTATTTAGAAGGTTGTATTTCCTTGTTGCAATCGGTTGTTAATTCTCCTCATGCTTATAGTTAAAATAAATCTTTTACCAAACATATTGTTGATGCCTTGAAGCAATCTTTTGATGAAAAACTTAATTTGGAAGTTTCTATACCTAGAAAACTTTATGATGAGTGGGAACCTACTATAAAGATTAAAATTAAAGATCATGAGTGTTATGCTTTATGTGATTTGGGTGCTAGTGTTTCCACGATTCCGAAAACTTTATGTGATATTCTAGGTTTCCATGATCTTGATGATTGCTCTTTAAATTTGCACCTTGCGGATTCCACCATTAAAAAGCCAATGGGAAGGATCAATGATGTTCTCATTGTTGCAAATAGGAATTTGGTGCCCATAGATTTTATCGTTCTTGATATAGATTGCAATCTTTCTTGTCCTATTATTCTTAGTAGACCTTTCCTTAGAACAATTGGTGCGATTATTGATATGAAGGAAGGGAATATTAGATTCCAATTTCCATTAAGAAAAGGCATGGAGCACTTTACAAGAAATAACGTTAAATTACCTTATGAATCTATCATGCGAGCTACTTATGAATTGAGTGCCAAAGATGGCACTACTTCGATCTATCCTCGCTTTTATGCCTAGCTAGGGGCGTTAAACGATAGCGCTAGTTGGGAGGCAACCCAATTTTATTTGTGTTTTTTGTTTTTGTTTCTTTTTAGTAATAAATTTTGCATATACCTTCTGTTAAGATGTGTTTTCATGTTTTATTTAGTGTTTGTGCCAAGTAGAACCTATAGTTAATTTGATTCTGCTGAAAAACAGAAACTTTGCACGCACGCAAATAGTTTTAGTAATTCACAGAAATGTGCGTTTGCGTTGATTCTTTTTTCTGCAGATCAATAGGAAAATTTCCCAGGACTTCCTATTTTGGTGGAATTGTTAGTGTTCCAGAAGTATTCGAGAGTAACAGATTGCTACAGACTACTCTGTTTTTGACAGATTCTGCTTTTCGGGTGTTGTTTGCTTATTTTGATGCATCTATGGCTAGTATGTAAGGATATGAACCATAGAAAAGTTGAAATACAGTAGGTTTAACACCAATATAAATAAATAATGAGTTCATTACAGTACATTATGTGGTGGGTTTCCTTTCTTTCACTAACGGAGCTTATGAGATTTCCTGTTGAGTTTTGTGTTGTGAAGTTTTCAAGTTTTGGGTAAAGATTTGATGGACTATGGAATAAGGAGTGGCAAGAGCCTAAGCTTGGGGATGCCCATGGAACCCCAAGATATTCAAGAATAGCCAAAATCCTAAGCTTGGGGATGCCCCGGAAGGCATCCCCTCTCTCGTCTTCGTTTATCTGTAACTTTACTTGGAGCTATATTTTTATTCGCCACATGATATGTGTTTTTCTTGGAGCATCTTGTATGATATTAGTCTTGGCTTTTTAGTATTCCAGAATAATCCTTTCTGTACATACCATTTGGGAGAAGCCCACTTGATTATAATTTATTAGAATACTCTATGTGCTTCACTTATATCTTTTGAGCTAGATAGTTTTTGCTCCAGTACTTCACTTATATATTATAGAGCACGGCAGTGGCTTAATTTTGAAGAAATTGTTGATCTCTCATGCTTCACTTATATTATTTTGAGAGTCTTTTAGAACAGCATGATATTTGCTATAGTTATGAATTTGGTCCTACAATGATGAGCATCCAAGTTGGGTATAATAAATACTATCATAGAAAGTGCATTAAACACTAGGATCAATTTGATGCTTGATAATTGTTTTGAGATATAAAGGGGGTAATGTTAGAGTAATGCTAGTGGGTAATTATGAAATTGAGAAATACTTGTGTTGAAGTTGGCAAGTCCCGTAGCATGCAAGTATGGCAAAAGTTGTGACAAATTTGTTACATGAGGTGCTCTTTTGATTGTCTTCCTTATGAGTGGCATTCGGGGACGAGCGATGGTCTTTTCCTACCAATCTATCCCTCTAGGGGCATGCGTAGTAGTACTTGGCTTCGAGGGCAAGTAGACTTTTGCAATAAGTATATGAGTTCTTTATGACTAATGTGAGTCCATGGATATACGCACACTCACCCTTCCACTTTGCTAGCCTCTATTGTGTCGCGCAACTTTCGCCGGTATCATGCACCCATTATTTACCTTCCTCAAAACAGCCACCATACCTACCTATTATGGCATTTCCATAGTCATTCCGAGATATATTGCCATGCAATTTTCCACCGTTCCGTTATTATGACACGCTCCATCATTGACATATTGCTCTTTGCATGATCATGAAGTTGACATTGTATTTGTGGAAAGGCCACCCTCATAATTTTCATACATGTCACTCTTGATTCATTGCATATCCCGGTATACCGCCGGAGGCATTCATATAGAGTCATATTTGTTCTAAGTGTTGAGTTGTAATTCTCGAGTTGTAAATTAATAAAAGTGTGATGATCTTCATTATTAGAGCATTGTCCCAAGTGAGGAAAGGATGATGAAGACTATGATTCCCCCACAAGTCGGGATGAGACTTCGGACTTTAAAAAAAGAGGCCAAAGAGCCCACAATTTAAGAAAAGGGAAAGGCCAAAAAAAAGAAAGGCCAAATAAATAAATGAGAGAAAAAGAGAGAAAGGACAATGCTACTATCTCTTTTCCACACTTGTGCTTCAAAATAGCACCATGGTCTTCATGATAGAGAGTCTCTTGTGTTGTCACTTTCATATACTAGTGGGAATTTTTCATTATAGAACTTGGCTTGTATATTCCAATGATGGGTTTCCTCAAAATGCCCTAGGTCTTCGTGAGCAAGAGAGTTGGATGCACACCCACTTAGTTTCTTTTGTTGAGCTTTCATACATTTATAGCTCTAGTGCATCCGTTGCATGGCAATCCCTACTCACTCACATTGATATATACTGATGGGAATCTCCGTAGCCCGTTGATACGCCTAGTTGATGTGAGACTATCTTCTCCCTTTTTGTCCTCACAACCACCACCATATACCACCATAGTGCTATGTCCATTGCTTGTGCTCATGTATTGCGTAAGAGTTGAAAAAGCGGAAGCGCATTAAAAAGTATGAACCAATTGCTCGGCTCGTCATCGGGGTTGTGCATGATGGGATTATTTTGTGTAATGAAAATGAAGCATGGCTTAACTATATGATTTTGTAGGGATAAGCTTTCTTTGGCTATGCTATTTTGATAGGACATGATTATTTGTTAGTATCCTTCGAGTATTACTATTTTTATGTTCTATAAGATTTTATCTTGAATCGTTTGGATCTGAACAATCACGCCACAATAAATAAAATTACATTGAGAATTATGCTAGGTAGCATTCCACATCAAAAATTCCGTTTTTATCATTTACCTAATTGGGGACGAGCAGGAATTAAACTTGGGGATGCTTGATACGTCTCCAACATATCTATAATTTTTGATTGTTCCATGCTATTATATTACCTGTTTTGGATGTTTATGGGCTTTACTTTACACCTTTATATCATTTTTGGGACTAACCTACTAACCGGAGGCCCAGCCCGTAATGCTGTTTTTTTTCCCTATTTCCGTGTATCGAAGAAAAGGAATATCAAACGGAGTCCGAACGGAATGAAACCTTCAGGAGCGATCTTTTTGGAACAAACGTGATCCAGAGGACTTGGAGTGCAAGTCAAGAAACAATCATGGAGGCCATGAGGGTGGAGGGCGCCCCCCACTACTGGGGGCGCCCCTCATCTCGTGGGCCCCTCGGGCGTCCACCGACCCACTTCTTCCTCCTATATATACCCACGTACCCCTAGAACATCAGAGGAGACCACGAAAAACTATTTCCACCACTGTAACCTTCTGAATCTGTGAGATCCCATCTTGGAGCCTTTGCTGGCGCTTCGCCGGAGGGGGAATCAACCATGGAGGGCTTCTACATCAACACCATAGCCTCTCCGATGAGTTGTGAGTAGTTTACCACAGACCTTCGGGTCCATATTTATTAGCTAGATGGCTTCTTCTCTCTCTTTGAATCTCAATAGCATGTTCTCCTCGATCTTCTTGGAGATCTACTCGATGTAACTCTTTTTGCGATGAATTGTGGGTTTATGATCAAGTTTATCTATGAGAAATATTTGAATCTCCTCTGAATTCTTTTATGTGTGATTAAGTTATCTTTGCAAGTCTCTTAGAATTATCAGTTTGGTTTGGCCTACTAGATTGATCTTTCTTGCAATGGGAGAAGTGCTTAGCTTTGGGTTCAATCTTGCGGTGTCCTTTCCCAGTGACAGCAGGGGAAGCAAGGCATGTATTGTATTGTTGCCATCGAGGATAAAAAGATGGGGTTTATATCATATTGCATGAGTTTATCCCTCTACATGATGTCATCTTTCTTAATGCATTACTCTGTTCTTTATGAACTTAATACTCTAGATGCATGTTGGATAGCGGTCGATGTGTGGAGTAATAGTAGTAGATGCAGGCAGGAGTCGGTCTACTTGTCATGGATGTGATTCCTATATACATGATCATGCCTAGATAATCTCATAATTATTCTCTTTTCTATCAATTGTTCGATAGTAATTTGTTCACCCACCGTAATACTTATGCTATCTTGAGAGAAGCCACTAGTGAAACCTATGGCCCCCGGGTCTATCTTTTATCATATAATCTTTCAGTCTACTTTTATTTGCATCTTTACTTTTCCAATCTATATTATAAAATACCAAAAATATATTTATCTTATCGTATTATCTCTATCAGATCTCACTTTCGCAAGTGGCCGTGAAGGGATTGACAACCCCATTATTGTGTTGGTTGCGAGTTCTTGTTTGTTTGTGTAGGTGCGTGGGACTTTTGAGGAGCCTCCTACTGGATTGATACCTTGGTTCTCAAAAACTGAGGGAAATACTTACGCTACTATTGTTGCATCACCCTTTCCTCTTCAAGGAAAACCAACGAAAGCTCAAGGTAGCAAGCGTTGCAGCCGTTTAGGTCAGCACATGGAATGTGCTGGCAGAGTTACACTATAAAGCAATTGAATGCAAGAAATATGTCTACATGCATATTTGGCTGGTGGAGGCTCTAAGTTTAATGTTTTGCATAAAGCTAATTTTTTCCTACAACAAAGGAATAAATTTTATTTGCTACAAAGTTAAACCAATATTTGAGAAGGTTCCTCCAACTCAAAATCCCAACAATAATCAAGTATCATCATTAAACCCAATTCACTTATTAAGGAGTGATGAGATCAACAATAATATCCACTTCTAGATACTCAAGATGTCCATAACCGGGGACACGGCTAACCATGATTAGTTTATACACTCTGCAGAGGTTGTGCACTTTTCCCTACAAGACTTGAACGCACCCATGATCGGAAGATTGAGACATAGTCTTTCTGAAGCATTAAGTCTCTTCTCTGGGTAGACCGGTACACCTACTTTCCCCTACATCTGCTAGTCCACCTCTTCAAGAGCTCACACAACTTACTCAACTATGCCATAGCCCATAATGGCTTGTGGCTGCAAACGGAAATTTCTAGGCATGAAATATCATATGATCCCTTTGAGCCTGGGTGGCGAACCGAGGAAAAATCACACGGGTACTCCAGGATTTCCCAAACGGGCTAGCACCGGTTTATCCAGGTGCCCCAACCAATCCACCCAGATGTGTATTAAAGTTGCCACCTTAAACTTATCCAAAACCTATTATCTCTCACAACTTCCATGTGTATCATGGTCCATTCCACGTCTACGAGCATGGCTAAGCAATAACTGAGCATAACGTATATTCCCTAGGTGATCAAAGGTAATAGGTTCCTACCTCAAGTACTACAACCAAACCACATGTTCCCAATCCTACTTATTACTCTACATTCATGTCCATCCATTAGGGCAATTTTGGTTCAAAGGAAAAACTAATGGAAAAACATAGCAATAGGAAATTTTCCTATGGCACTCTACTATTCAATTATTCATGCATTTTGTTGAAAGGAATGGAGCAAAACATCCACCTGGACCTACTTTTAAAAATCCTGTGCATCAAAACAAGACCAAGTGCATTAGTGGCAGAATAACATTCTAACTGTACACACTTTGATATGGTTTCACTTTAATTTGGCCATGTTTCTTTGCATTCCTCTGCTCTTCAAATTCCTGTGAACCAAATACCCAAGTTGACAGAAATCCTGTGTTTACAAATGCTCTGTTTCCCACGTGCATTCTTATCCTATTCCGGTGTTTTTCCTATACATGCGTTTTTAGAATCCTACAAGCCAAAGGAGCCCTTACAGAATTACTTCAGTTACACGAAGGTGTCGAAGAAAACTTTGTGTGGTTTGTCCTGCTCCTACCGTGACGTCGTCCACCTCACCTGAGCTACTCCATCGACAGAAGCATCCACCAAAACAGACATCATGATTCATGACCGTCTTTTGCCACCTTAGATCTCCTTCCCTGCCAACGGCACCCACCACAACGGCATCACTATCATCGACTCAACAGATGAACCTGAGGAGTACACGGGTCCACAAGAGAGGTAGCACTCTCTTGTTTCTGCTTATATTATGCATTGCTTAATATTACCTGCTACTTTATCATCCTGTTCACCTCTTAGACTCCAAGTCAGGTCTAAATTAATGTTCAAACTTGAGTTCTAAAATTAGTTGTGGGGCACATATCAAGGCAACAATGAATAGTATCTCTGACTATTATCTGGCACATATCGAAGCATCAAGGAATAGTATATCTGCCTATGTTGTTCATTTTGGGTGGGAAAGAAATAGTAAAGCAATCATCATCTGTCTTTTTATTGAATTAAAGCTATCATCGTCCTGCTATCATTATTTTTGGATCCATCCACTGGTTGTTACCATCACTCTAGATTTCTGCATGCTCTCCTTACATAATCTCACTATATGTTTTCATATGCATGTCAGATATTTTACACAGTCATGCTGAACATGTAGAGAAAAAGAGAATAGTTTTGCGCGGCAATACAATGTCATGCAGACATCACTCCATGGTGGGTTCAACGGCAAATCCTCCCCCTCCCCAGATTGTAATCAAGAGGAAGATATCTGTTCTGAGGCGGATTCAGATGCAGCTGACCACTCCTATTTACCCCAAGGTGTTTGCTCTAACTTGGCATGATGATGTTAGTCATATCACGAACATGTTGCCTTGCAGTGCCTACTTTTGACATCATATATGTCATCTGCTTAGTTTACACATGTTCTGTAATGCCACCTATTTAGTTTCTATATCATATATGGGAATTATGCAGTCTCATCAATTTTAGCCAGCCATAATATATGTGAAATATGCAATGGCATCCTGTTTAACCTGGCATCATATATTTGAATGATATCTTGCCCATCCTTTTCTTAATTACATTTCCATTTGTTGACAATGTTTGTACATCAAACTACTCTTCCTGTGAATCATCCATTTGAGTGGGTGATGGAAAAATCTGGAGTGAAAAGAAGGTCTTCAGAGCAGACAGTGCTACCTGTCGAAGAAGATCTCTTGTTGGTTCCCAATAGCTCCTAAGAGATGGATTCGGAGATAGATGACCAGTCCTATTCCCGCACCGAGGGGTATGCTCTAACTTGGCACGGTTATACTACTCATATCATCCATATGGTGTCTTGCATTGCACAGTTTAGACATCATATACACAATATTCAACACCATGTTCTTCATTCAGACATCATATATGTGAATGCCCTCTACTTAGCATATAAATCACATATGTGAATTAAATCATGTGATCCTGATTACCTAGATAACATGTATGTGAATTATGTCATGTGAACCTGTTTACTAAAGACATCATATAATTATCCCATGCCATCCTGTTTAGTTAGTCATCATATCTTTGAATTATGTCATGCTATGCTATCCAGTTTAGATAGACATTATATATGTGAAATTATGTCATGCTACCCTTTTTAGTTAAACAATATACATGTCAACTATTTCATGCCCTCTTTTTTCCACACTATCTATTGCATCTGTCTCTCATACAATGTATGTACATTCAACTATGTTTCCTGTTTATCAGCCATTTGAATTGGAGCGAGTGATGGCAGTATCTAGCGGAGTAAAAACACTGTCTTCAAATAAAACAATGCTACCTCTTGGTGGAGATAGCACCCCAGTTGTACATGCACGAGAACCAACCCTACCACACATAACCCAGACTCTCGCAGATTGTACCCCTACTGCGATGGACAGAGAATCAACTTCACCCAATCTAACCCCAACCCCAGCAGATACTAACCCAGTTCCTGTTGACACAGCACCATCTCCACCATAGAGCTCCCACAGAAGAGCACGGTACTACCACGGTGAACCCCAACTCCACCAGTTAGTACACCTATTCCTGTGGAGGAAGCACAACCATCTATTCATAGTTTAGCATCTATCGCATTTGATGTTGTTACATCCTATGTGTGTATCTTCCCATAATGGAAATATTATACTGAAGATGAAGGAAAATGCCAGTTGCTTTGTCCAGGAGTTATGTGTAAGTAATGTTATTCATGGCAATTACTTTGCTTTGTCCCATGCATTCTACCTCCGTGATGGTTATAATACAACAATTTTTCCCATTTTTATTTGTAGATAAGGACCGATTTGGAAACACAGGATGAGGTAACCTGTGCTAGTACCTCTGCTATCTTCAACAATGCTTGGTGGTAGTATCGGAATTACCTGAAGAAAACGTACTTTAGTGGCAAAGAAACTCATCAAATTCCCTTACGTTCTCCTGAGACACATTTACTGGATGATGACTGGGAGTGCCTTTTTCTGTACTGGTCCCGAACCAAGAATGTGGTAAGGTCTATGAGCTCATTTTTTTATTTTTAAGTACTATACGCATGTGCCTTACTGTACTCTGTTCATGTAGAACAAGTGCTTAAACCTGAAGAACAACTGTTCTCATTTAATATTCCATTGCTATCCTGCATACTGCTTTGCTCTTGTATCACTATGTTTACTCATACAAACTTATTTTTAAATTGAAGGATCCAAACGAAACTCCAATGGCACAATAGGTATGTTTACACATGTTTCTTTAATATGTTTGCTCTTATAAATAGCTCTGTTGATTTCAATTGCAATTGTGTATACAGTTGACTTCTCATATCATGCACATTACTCGCATCACAACAGAGCCAATAGTGTTGTTGTACATGTAGACCCGTGGTACCCATCTGAAATATTGTTGTGCCGTATAGTTTCCCACGCTTTGTATTCTTTCAGTGCTGCTTTGTCTTGAACTAATATGATTTTAACCATGTCTCTATTTTGATTTGGAAAGACAATGAAGTGACCATAGGACATAGATATATGTTTGTTTGATGCTTTTATTATGTACTACTTCGCAATAGAACACTTGGTAGTTTAATCATGTCCACCATATTAATGAACTGGTACTAAAATGAGTTGCATATACTAGTACATGCTAAACCTCTTATGTGTCTGGTTGTTTCTTCTTTTATAATGCTGACAGAATATTGGGGAAGAGTGCCTTATTAAGCCTTGGTAAAGGAAGTAATGCAAATAAGGTTCAGGATAGTGAGACATCCTTGTTGGTCTCCAACAAAGCAGATAAGACAGGTAAGGAAAACTATCTTGAAGACAGTGAGACAACCCCAAAGTCATGTCTTGGTTTAGTGTTCGAGTTACTCGCCACTACCGCTGGCACAAACTATTCAAACTCATTGTCTGAATTAGGTCGGTTTCTTGAGTCTCAACTACAAGTTGAAAGACATCGATCAGCGGTGCTGCGACAAGAAGCTGAAGGACCGCGGAAGTCCATGGAGCATTCAGATGCATACTTTCTAGTGAAACAACAAGCGTTGGAGGATTTTAGCGCCAAACAGGACAAAGCTAATAAGCTTGCTAAGCTTATTGCGAGCATGGTGGATACCCAGGATAACATTTCTTGAGCTCTTCTGAAGTTGTTTCAGTTATGGACATGTTTTGCTGCCGCATTATTTGCACTGCTAGGCAATTTAGATGGTCAGTGTATGTAATATGCTGCTTTGTTCCCTATGTTTGCACTGGTGGTGAACTTTGATTCCCAGTCGATGTAATATGTGTAATAGCCGTAATAGCCTAGCGTTAGTTGCTTGTTTATTTATTTCCTTATTGTCTTGTTTAGTTGTTTTCTTGTAGTCACTGCATTTATTTTTCCGCGTTTTTCTGGTGGCCTATTTTTATAACTAGGCCACAATAACCATGGCAACACACGGACTGTTGTTACCATGGTCCTGCTACCTTTTGTAGTGACCTTGGCCCCCCATGGGCTGTACGATCCATGGGCCTTCTACGGGCCGGACGATCAATGGGCGTTCTACGGGCCATAGGATCAATGCGCCTTCTACAGGTCGTAGGATGCATGGGCCTTCTACAAGCCGCCTAATCTATGGGCCTTATATGGGTCATATCATCGTTTGGCCAAACATGGGCCGTACTATTCGTGGACCAATAACGGTCCGCAAAATGGGCCATAAACGGGCTAGAGTTGAAATTGTACATTTTATGACCTGACCATAATGGACATTAATAGGCCGTATTTGATGATGCTATGAAAACGGCCCAATGGATTAACGGGCCACAAATGGGCCGACTATAACCACGGGCTGAATTTGTCTCACAAGTAGAAAAGGCCAGTAATGGGTCATAAGTAACTGAATGCTGGAAATGAGCCCAAGAATAAATGGGCCCTGGGAAGGCCGAAAGGTAACACGGGCTGGAAACAGCCCAATGGAATAATGGGCCGTTAATGGGTATAAAGTGATAAACTGTTCATTGCGGATCGGTTTCACCACGGACTCATATGGGCCGAAAGATGTCATGAGCCATACATGGGCCGGAAGTTACAACGGGCTGGAATCATATTGGACGGCCCAGATGATGCTACTGGGCCAAATTCCGGTAGGCCGTAACGGGTCATGAGTTAGTGGGCTATAAATGGGCTATATGCGAACAGGTCGTTAATAGGCTTTCCATGGGCCGGCCCGGTACCTTTTGACCAAGTCAAACAGGTCAGCCTTTTCACCAGAATGGGCCTCTGTTGGGCCGTGCCACGTGTCGATGTATCGTAGGCGCCTTCGGTCCAATGAGTGAATGACATCTGTCCCAACGGTTAGCCGACACATGGTTCCTTCGGCCAATGAGAAATTTACACGTGGAAAATCCCCATTGGTCGTGGCTGTTAGAGGGTTATCGGATCCAAAACCGGACCCGATAGCTTAACAGCGACCCGTTATGGTGGACGCCACATGTCGGTCACCCTTGACAAAAGCATTTCCAAGACGCGCGATTTATCTTCATGGAAGTGGACACTTCCGTGATGATAATGTTGGTAATGCCTTGGAACACTTCTACGACAGCACAGGTATGTCTATCTTGATTCTGTCATAAAATCTTCATGGATGTACATGCATGACAGAAAACATGACCTACTATGACAAACACGTATCATCACGGAACTGTATTTTTTTGTAGTGTAGGTGCATTGATGCTATCAATTATCTTCTCAATCCAAACTTCATTGGCCACACGAGGATGAACAGGGTGAAGGCTTTGCTGTTGATGACTATTATCTTCATCTGTAGCGTTGTCTTCAGGTTCAGCATTGTCTTCACGTTGAGTATTGGAGGAATAACAATTTCCTCTTCAGTTTGTTCCTCGTTGGGTATGATTTCTCTAGTAGGTTGCATTTTTGGGATAGAAGTCGTTGCATTTTTGTCTCCTATAGGTTGTGCACAAGTGTCGTATCCGCCTATTGAGCAATCGTGCTAGCATCTCTCTAGAGTTGTGCAACAAGAGCATTTTCCGTTGATTCCACATTTTGAGATCATTCCTTGATTGCACAACCCCATTTATCTATCCATGTGTGAGTTTCCATGTGCCACCCATTGCTATTGGTCTAGTTGTTTCACTTGCGAATTTGTGAATCTTTTTCAACATTATTGACTCTTGCTAACATTTTGCATCAATTTTTGTGCCGCTATTCTCACTGAGCTCCACCATAAGCCTTACTTGTCTAGGTGTGAGAAATTGACGAGATCGGTACCAATTGTGCTATTTCCTTGCTACGTCATTGAGTGATCATTGACCCATTCTCAACATCGGTCAAGGTACATTTGGTATAGTTCTCTCCTTTCCTCCACTCATATTTGCTCAAGTCTTGTGATGGATAGGCAAGGCATTTCATCTCCGGTCTTCGACAAAAATGACGGCGCGAACAACTACATCACCAAAGCGTCCATCTTCAGTCTACAAAAAACAATGCAAGGCGCACATTCTACCTTGTGAGAGCGCATCCAGAACCTCTCCATCTACATTCGTCACTCCGAAGCAAGGAAAAGGGACTACATCGACATCAAGCTTTCCGCACACAAGGAGGAGCAAGATGCAAGGATGGAGGAGATTCGGGCCTTGTTGGTCAACCGTTCTTCCCCTTCGTCATCCTCAAGGCGGCGACGACCAAATCAATCATCTTCAGAGCGCTCATGTGATGCAAGCGCAATTCGTCCACGTCCACATCTCCATGGCGACTACCATCACATTCGTGGTCCACATCTTCATGAAGGGAAAGTCACCTACAAGCATCATGTGCATGACGACGACGGACGATATCTACTATGAGCTCAAACACGACAACGACACCATCAACATGGATATGCTCGCCAAGCGTAAATGTACAAGTCCGAACAAGCTCTACTACACGCCAAGGCCAAGCTTCAAGAGCACAAGAGAAGACCGCGAGGAAAGCACCACCAAGAGCAAGTTACGGCTACCACCACCACTTCGGCATCTTCGCCAAGTGCTATAAAGGCTTCTTCGCCTTCGGACGTACAACATCTTCGCCTACTTCTCACTATTTTGCAAACATCGACATCTTCAGCAATGAGGCGACCACCTACAAGTGAGGGTGACACTTCCATCTTCGGAAGCCCCTCAAGGAAGATGGCCGAGAATGGGAACTTCCCTTTAGTCATGAAGACGAGCTACGAGGTGCCACATCATATGGGCCTCCTACAACAAGATGGTAACAAGACGGTCGAGCAAGGGCCATCTCTTTCGACTATGGCGAGAAGCACGAGCCTCTTCAACAACATGAAGATGGCGCGCATATTGGACTCATACTCCGAGTCAGGCTACGCAAGCGCACATGAGACTTTCTCTTTGATCTGGAAGGAGAGTGATGTTTTGCCATATCATACGGCATTGATCTTTGGAGGCGTTATGGATGAGGAGGTTGAGCATGGGACTATCCCTTCAACCAAGGCGGCGATAGGAGTTGAGCATGGTGACATTTGCACCTACATCCCTCCGACACCCATATATCATGAGATGCCCCAATTTCCATGTGAGGAGTGCCACAACCACATGAGTGACTTGAATGACTCCACCATACGTGACATTGAGAGCATTTACTATGAGAGGATGAGTGTGACCACCACTAGCCCCACACATGAGAGCATGCCACACATCCTATGTGAGGTTGAGATCCGTTTGAGTGACTCCAACCATATGAGTGAGTACATCCAAGAGGAAGTGAGTGAGCCATAAAACTTAGTGAGTGAGGTAGTTGATAGGGCATGTGAGGCTACTATGATTTCTAATGACTTAACCTCTACTCCAAGTGTGTTTTCTTCTTTGGTGCTAGGTCTCCTACATGATGACATGCCTATCCTCGACGAGTCCATACCTCCAATGGAGACGACGATGACCATGGTGGAAAAAGATGCACCCCCACATGGTACCATAAAGTTGCAACCTCATCTACAACACATGAGAGGAGCTCTAAAGGTAATATAGGTGATGGACCTTCACTTGTCCCACTAGTGGACTATCTCACCAATGATTGCTTGCATGATGTTGATCCACCTAGTACCATGCTTCATGCTATTATGATTTCCCCATGCAATGATTTGCCCATTTACGATGAGTATGATGATTCTCATGTGGACACTATTAGTTGTGATGCCATGTTACATAGGATTTCTTGTGACAATTCTTTAGGTCACATCATGTTTGACAATCCGCTTGACTTGTCATATGCTACGCATGAGATCAACCATATGTCATATTTGCAATCTCATCATAGTGACTATGCATAGGACATTAAAATTAACCCAATTGGCACTTATGGCATAGATGACAAGCCCATGGTTATTGGCATTTGTTTTTATTGTGATGATATTGATATGCTCCCTTTGCATCATTTATCTCATATGCAAAACACCTAGCTTTGGATATGCATTGTTTTGGATGTTATCCATTTTCTCCATTTGATGTTTCCAATATTGCTCATGAGGAGACCCCCATAGTTTCCTCAAACATGTTAGGAGATTTTTATCCATCCCATCCATTGCACGTTCCCACTAATTGTGTGCACCATATGCCCCCCATGAATGAACATGATATCGATGTGCCATATAATAGTATGCTCAATTTATGTCCCCATCGTGTCATACATAACAACTATTCGTTTATGATGGATGACCTGTTCTTATACCATGCATCAAATTTCTTTGAGCGATGCCTATCTTGTGCTAACTCTAATGTGCATATACAAATCATGATGGATGATGTGTACATTTACCATGCACACAATTTCTTTGGTTTGTGTCTCTTTAGTGTAGGTACCATTAATACTTGTCAACCTCACAATCCATGAGTTGACAAAACAAGCTCTAGAGAGCAACGATGACTTGGGATCACGTGGAGTGTATTTCACACCGTTCCCATTGCGCAACTACTTCGCGCATTTCTTCTACATGGACCTCACTTGGCTATGGGTTATTGTCCATTACATATTACATGCCCATCTTGTCATGTTCACTTTGCATGATATGCTCATTCCAATGCCTTTGACATGCATTTGTAACCCATGCTTTGCATTACACATGATGATTGGTTCTAGTACTAGTATGTGTATTTGCAAGCTTCGTGGAGATATTGCTTGTGATTGCCATCTTCCATTTGTGACCCATCCCTATGATGATACATTGATCTTGATTTGTGTTCGTTCTTGCGATATGTCATGTGCATTTCCTATATCCACTATTTGCTCACATGACATGATTGCCATGATTTCCACTAGTGTGTTGCATCTTCGCTCCACTAGTTTGCACGACATGATTGGTATACTTACTTATGTTGCATCACCCATGATTCATACTTGCTCATTTCATGAAGTTGATGACAACCATCTACATGCTTGACACATGATTGTTATTGCTTCTTGTCATATATCTCCATATCTTGCCTTTCTCATGCTAGATTTTCCATGTATTGAGCGCAACAATGATTTAGCTCTTGCTAATGAGATTGCCCCCATAGCATTCTCGCATATATTTGCAGATTTTGACATAATTATTGTGAATCATGCTTGTCTTACCTCTTTGCACCATATACCTAGTGCCATGAATATAGCCATTGTTGCATCATATAATTCATGCACTTGTGCTCCTAATGGTTTGTGCAAGACAAGAGAACCATCATGATGGATGGTGTGTTTATCTACCATGCGCATATGTTCTTTGTTTTGTTGTGTGCATGTGTAGGATACTTGGACTTCGTGTCGACTTCCACTTCACATGAGTTGACCATTCGAGCTCTTGAGAGCGAGGCTCATGCATTCTACCATGACTCACTTCTACACCTCATTTCCTACCACTTCAACATTGTGAAGAATGCACAAGGACACGCTTTCAAGGTGACATCCTTCTTGAGCTTGGATACTATGGATCATATTTCGTGTGTTGCTTGCACCATTTGCATGCATGTTAGAGATATTGCTTTCACCCATGATTGCTACATTTCCATGCCTCATGACATATATACCTTGTGTCTTGCATCCAATTCTTGGACTACTTGCTACTATCATATGGTTGGTTGCACCAATGTCATTTCTTCACATATGCCATGTCCCATTGATTGCTACATGCTTGGCTTGATTGGCTCACACATGATGAACAATTACTCTTTTTATTGTGTTGAGTGCCACAGTATCTTCACTACACCCTATGCACGTTATGCTTGGATTGTCTTGCACTTGACCCATGTGTTTAGACACTTCATTTTATTTGGTGTTGTGAATGATTCTTATGCCTACCATCGACCATTTGTCGAGTGCTTTGTGAATTCTTGCTATGACTTATAGGTAAATGCTTATTCTTGTTACACATATTTGCATCACTACCTCAAATTTACATGCTTGTCCCCATGATATCTTTGCTTGTGCCCGATTGATATGCTTACATGCCATGTCACAATCCTTTTTCACACCATATGCTTTGCATGATGATGATACTTTTTTGGTGAATCGCCTCTTGAATGCTTGGTTTTGCACTAACGCTAACCACATTTGTTTTTCCAAGTGTTTGTTGTTCTTGTTTCTTGGGAAGGAAGCACAAGATGGTGCGACATTGGAGAGTGCCCATTTCAATCTTGAAGATGATGACTACTTGGTGAACGTCCCCTTCTACACGGTGAAGCCATCTCTTTCCCATGGTGATTTGGTTTTCGATCCGAGGTCGGATCTTTCCCAGGGGGGGAGACATGATGCGGAGCATCCTATGGACATCACCATGTCAAGAGTCTGTTTGATGAGTGACACGTGCGACGTCTACTTCACATAGACAAAGGTGAATCTTCTCCTTAACACGTGCTCACTTGACCCCTTCAAGGATGGTATACTACTTGACACTTCTCCCGTGTGCATGCATAGGTATTGTCGAAGCTTCACGAATGTTGAGGAGGAGTGCAAGCGCCAAGGAACAACTACACCATCCGTGAGGGAAGCTTGGAAGCAAAGAAGGAAGAAGATGGAACTGCTGAAGCTACAGCGGCCAGACATCTGGGCCAGAGGTCGAACATCCGGCGCCTAGGCAGCCGCACAGGAACTGCCCAAACAGCGGACCAGCCGCAAGCCAGCTCCAGGCCCCGGAGATCTGGCCCATGCCCGGACATCCGACCCTTCCCTCAGAAATCCAGACAGCAGCTATCCAGGGAAGAATAGTTTCGGCCCCGCCAGGTCGGACATCCGTCGAGAGCCCCTGACTTCCGGCACCTCACGAACGGCCGGACATCCAGCCCCCAGCCTGGACATCCGGCGCCTCCCTCCATGTAGAGTCGGGCCAAAGGCCCATGTATCCCTCTTTCCCACTTACCCCTTCATGGCTTAGACTATATATAGACCCCCTCCTCCTATTACTTAGGGTTAGCAATGATTTAGCACATTTAGAGATAGAGCTTTGCTCATCCTTGTGGTTCTTCTCGATCAAGAGGTCGCGGCCTCTTCGGGGAAGATCCACACCGGATTCAAGACCCCTCACGAGAAGATCCCTCGCGGATTTGGGACCTCCTCACGGAGAAGAACTTGCTACTTGTATCGTCCTTTGTTGCATTTGGATCTTGTATCACTCTTTATGTTCATCAATCTAGCACATGTGTGATTGTTACTCGTTGATTTGAGTGTTTCCTCTTGTTTTCCCCTCGTGTTTCCCCTCGTGTTCTTCGTATTCTTCGCGGGGTCCGCTCCAATTGGGAATTATCAGGCATCTAGTGTTCTACCCTACATCACACCACATAGATGATCCTTCTTGAACTTGACGCCCTTGATGCCAATGATGTGCTTCTTCTTCACAAGAGTGTGCAAGTTCCGCATGCCCACATGTCCTAGCCTTTGATGCCACATCCAACACTCTGAAGCTTTTGCTAGAAGACATACGGCAAGCTGTGGTATTGCTGAGAAATCTACCATATACAAATCACCTCTTCGATAACCTTCAAAGACTAGAGATTTATCAAAAGCGTAAGCACAAGGCAATGATATTTTCCAAACATCGCAATCATGTCAAGATCACAAAGCATTGAGACAGATATTATGTTGTCTCCAAGGGATTCAACAAGCATCACTTTATCCATGTGTTGATCCTCTGAGATAGCAACTCTACCTACGCCCAATACCTTGCTTTTACCAGTGTCAGTGAATGTGATGTGGCTTTTAGTAGACAGTCGTACGGTTGAATCCATGAGAAGACTTCGATCACCAGTCGTGTGGTTAGTGCATCCACTGTCCATAATCCACTCAGTAGCTTTCAGAGACGTACCCTATAGTGCAGTTAGCGGGATAGGCTTCACCAAGAGTATTGTGAAGCATAAACATTTGACTAACAGGCATGCTATCAAACTTAAGATTCTTGGATGGTAAGACAGGATGCTCATCAAGAAAACCAGTGACAAAATAAATGGTAAGACCATTAATTTTGGCATTTTATCTTGCGTCCCACAAGATGTTTTAGCTCCCCAGGATTTTCTTCAGAAGTCAATGATTTTTGGCTGGAGAACTTTCCCTCTAAGGGAAGTTAATTCTTCTTGACCATCCACATCTTAAGGGGTGGCTTAGAAGCAATAAGTCTAAGTGTATTGTTTGAGAACTTTGGCTTTGGAGCCCTCGCAAATATTTTTGCAGGAGGTGAATTGTAGCGACCATGACCCCAATGGACCGAAGTCTCTGTGCTTAAGTGTCATCCCTTGATCGGTAATGCTGACACACAGAGTACTCGAGGAATTATAACAGAGTTCAATCACACATTATTACATTGAGGTCCTCATAAAGAGTATACGTTACACAAATAAAATGGCTGAAGGCCATCTAAACTAAACAACTAGAGAAGCTTCGAAGAAAAATGAGTCCATTAACTCCAACAGCATAGTTGAGTGCATGACAACGACCTATCACACCTTATTTTTCGTCGGTAAAGTCTGCAACATGAGGCGTTGCAGCCGTGTAGGTCAGCACATGGAATGTGCTGGCAGAGTTACACTATAAAGCAATTGAATGCAAGAACTATGTCTACATGCATATTTGGCTGGTGGAGGCTCTAAGTTTAATGTTTTGCATAAAGCTAATTTTTTCCCTACAACAAAGGAATAAATTTTATTTGCTACAAAGTTAAACCAATATTTGAGAAGGTTCCTCCAACTCAAAATCCCAACATTAATCAAGTATCATCATTAAACTGAATTCACTTATTAAGGAGTGATGAGATCAACAATAATATCCACTTCTAGATACTCAAGATGTCCATAACCGGGGACACGGCTAACCATGATTAGTTTATACACTCTACAGAGGTTGCGCACTTTTCCCTACAAGACTCGACCGCATCCATGATCGGAAGATCGAGACATAGTCTTTCTGAAGCATTAACTCTCTACTCTGGGTAGACCGGTACACCTACTTTCCCCTACTTCTGCTCGTCCACCTCTTCAAGAGCTCATACAACTTACTCAACTATGTCAGAGCCCATAATGGCTTGTGGCTGCAAACGGAAGTTTCTAGGCATGAAATATCATATGATCCCTTTGAGCCTGGGTGGCGAACCGAGGAAAAATCACACGGGTACTCCAGGATTTCCCAAACGGGCTAGCACTGGTTTCTCCAGGTGCCCCAACCAATCCACCTAGATGTGTATTAAAGTTGCCACCTTAAAGTTATCCAAAAACTATTATCTCTCACAACTTCCATGTGTATCATGGTCCATTCCCCGTCTACGAGCATGGCTAAGCAATAACTGAGCATAACATATATTCCCTAGGTGATCAAAGGTAATAGGTTCCTACCTCAAGTACTACAACCAAACCACATGTTCCCAATCCTACTGATTCAAATATTTGAGGGGCAAACCTAATGCAAAGTAAAAACTGGGTATAGAAGAGTATGATCAAAGTGTAACTTCCCTTGCTGACGATCGGAAAACTCTAGAGATTCATAGTAACAAGCTTCGCACTTCGGAAAATCTATCGTAGACAAACAATAGCATACATAAGCAATAGGGCAAATGATGCAAAGAGAAATCGAGAAAAGATCCAGATAAAACTCGAAAACAAGCAACAACTAAACTAAACAGAAAACGAAACCTAACAACATTATTTTCATGTGGATTAGATTCTTGGCAGTAGGTATATGTGATTAGCTACAATTTGCAAAAAGAATCAACGCAAATGCAGCTACGAAACTCAAGATACAAACAAAACAAGATCGAATACTAATCTGAACTAAACTCCAATTTTAATTGTCAAAATCATGTTCAAGTTCGCTTACTGGATAGAGGGAATTGTTACGAAGAATTTGGCGTTGGTTTCATCTAATTTGGATAAATGAGCTAAAAGTTACGCTAGTTTGAAGATTAAGAGCTAAATCGCGATAAAAGTATTCACGGATAGGTCCCTGGCCGAAAAAACAGAAAAAGGAAAATCATTCGGACGAATATCCGCTAACAGAGACTAACGAACGAATTCCTTCATTAACAGAACCAATCAGGTGAACGTTCGCTATTTAAACGATCTAATAAAATAAAACCGATCTAACCTAACTAAACCAAAAAAAACCGAAGAATAAACCGGAGAACCGGGACGGTTTTTATACCAGTTCGGTCCAACGGCGAGGCGGTCAATGGAGAGGCGGGGCGGCGGCTCCGGCGAGCTGGAGGACTTGGCGACGGCGGCGGCAGGAACGAGCAGCGGCGGCAGCGGCGGCAACAGCAGCAGGCGGCGACGGCAGCTTGTGCGGGCGACAACCACGACGCGAGCGAGCGGCGGCCCAAGCGGTGGAAGCGGCGGCGGCACGATTTCTGGGGAGGAGGGGGCGGCGGGTTCGGCTTATAAGGAGGTCGCGGGGTCTGACTTGGGCAAGGGGCAACCGATGGCGGCGGTGGCACGGTCTCCTTGCCGGAGTCCGGCTCGTATGCAGCGGCGCGCGGGGAAGCCGGTCGGCGGCTGGGCCTTGGTCTGGCTTCGGCTGGGCTAGCCCAGCTTCGGCACGCGCAGTTTTTTTTAAACAGCGCTACAAAGAAAATCCGAATAAAATAAAATAAATATCCTAAAATTCCAGAAACAATTTTCACCATCCCCTCCTAATATTTCGGACAAAGTGAACATTTTTCTGGACTAAATGCAATTTTTTGAAAATGCATCTTTTTCCCTAATTAAATAAAATGCAACCGAATGAAATTGCAAATAAAACTCAAATAAAATAATTTGACTTCCAAATTTCTTTTCCAACATTTCTGTTCTGTTTTGAAGAAGTCCTTTTATCTTCTCTGTTTATTTTTATTGTTTTTGAAATAATTGGAAATAATTTTGTTGAAATCAAATGGATCCACTTTTGAAATTTGAAAACTTCAAAAATGAAATTTATATAAAACCTCCAACTCTCTCCTTGGGTCCTTGAGTTGCTTAAGATTTCTTGGATCGCAACCAAATAAAAACCAAAATGCAATAAAATATGAATGCATATGGATGATCTATGTATAACATCCAAATTGAAAATTGGGATGTTACAAACCTAACCCCTTAAGATGAATCTAGCCCTCGAGATTCAGGTTGGTCAGCAAAAAGGTGTGAGTGGTCCTTGCGGAGATCTTCTTCTTGCTCCCAGGTGGCTTCCTCTTCGGTATGATGGCTCCACTGAACCTTGCAAAACTTGATGACTTTACTGCGAGTAACTCGGCTGGAAAACTCAAGAATCTTGGTTGGCTTCTCTTCATAGGTCAGATCACTATCCAACTGAATTTCTTCCAGTGGCACTGTATCTCTCAGGGGAATGCCGGCCATCTCTGCCTGGCACTTCTTCAACTGGGAAGCATGGAACACATCATGAACTCCTGACAATCCTTCGGGTAATTCCAACTTGTAGGCAACTTCTCCCACGCGTTCCAAAACTCTGTATGGTCCTACAAATCGTGGTGATAACTTCCCTTTGACTCCAAAATGCTTAACTCCTCGAAGTGGGGATACATGAAGATATGCTATGTCTCTGACTTCATAGGCTACCTGCTTGTGTTTAGTATCGGCATAGCTCTTCTGCCTAGACTGGGCTATCTTGAGTCTGTCTTGAATCAACTTAACCTTGTCCCCAGAATCACTGATTATATCTGGTCCGAACAACTTTCTATCTCCAACTTCATCCCATGATAATGGTGTCCTGCACCTCCTTCCGTATAAGTCTTCGAAAGGGGCCATCTTCAAACTGGCTTGATAACTACTGTTATAGGAGAACTCTGCATAGGGTAAATTATTATCCCAACTAGATCCATAATCTAGCGCACAAGCTCTCAACATGTCCTCCAGAATATGATTCACTCTCTCGATCTGTCCATCTGTCTGTGGATGAAAGGATGTACTAAACTCTAGCCTGGTACCCAGAGTTTCGTGCAACTGATTCCAAAACTTTGAAGTAAACTATATTCCTCTATCTAATACGATGGTCCTCAGAACTCCATGCAGACACACGATCCTGGTCATGTAAATCTTCGCCAACTTAGCACTCGTATAAGTTGACTCTACAGGGATGAAATGGTCTACCTTCGTCAAGAGATCGACTACAACCCACATAGAATCATATCCTGAACAGGTCCTGGGTAATCAGGTGATAAAATCCATGCCAAGTTTATCCCACTTCCATTTGGGTACCGGCAGGCTGAAGCAACCCTGCTAGTTTCTGATGCTCTGCCTTAACTCTCTGACATACATCACATACTGCTACATACTGTCGGTGTTCTGGGAACGGGGGTCCCCAGACTTGCCTGCCTGCGGCCTGCGGCGTGGCTCAAGGGGGGCCCAGCGCAGCCCATCTTCATCAACACAAACTCAAGACCCTCGCGAGGGGCCAAGCCTCGCGGGGTGGACGACAAGGAGCTTCCTCAGGCACGGCCTCGTCAGGCTGGCTCATGAGGAGGCGGAGAGTTCAAGGCAGTGTACCTCGTGAGGTGCCCATGACGCAAGCCATGACGACCAAGGGCGCCAGTCGGGCGCCAGCCCACACAGTGTCCTCCTTTCCTCTCTGGTGCAAAGGGAGCAAGCGCAGGCGAGAGCATCAAGCAAAAGCATCCATTTCAGTGCAACGAGACCAAGACCAGCCCAACGGCAGGGAAGAAGTCATTGTGGAGCCCAAGCAGGCGTCACCACCTGAGCCTTTGACAGGCGAGGACCAACTTTAGTCAGGATAAGTGTACCCGCTGTTCCCCTTCAAAATGGCCAATTGTTGGCGCCCTTCTCGCTCGATATTTGGGAAGAGGCCCAGGGCCTTTGCCTATAAACAGGACTAGCCACCCCCAGGGTAGGGGCATCGGGACCTGATCTAGCAATCTGGATCCTCACCAAGAAACTAGTAGATAGAGCGATTGAACTCATCCTAGCAGTTCGTCGCACCAGCCAAGAACAGACCCTCGCGAGGCTGTTCTTCCTTGTATTGTTCATCATCAGCCCAAGAGGCAATCCACCACACCACACACTAGAGTAGGGTATTACACCACAATGGTGGCCTGAACCAGTATAAATCTTGTGTCTCTTGTGTTGTTCTGTTTGGTAGTTTAGATCCTAGCGATTCGACGAGGAGCGGGCAGGCAGAGGGTTAAATCTCCGTGCGCACCCCAGTGTTCAAACCTCAAGGGTCTGCCGGAACCCGAAATCTGACATTTGGCACGCCAGGTAGGGGTGCGCCAGAATTTGCCTTCCGTCGTCCTGTTCTTCTCCGACCATTGCATCCATGTCTGACGCTCGTCGGGCTCGCGCCGAGCGCGGAGCCGCCCTTGCTTCCCGCGTCTCCCGGACGGCTCTTGTCGGCGGGCGCCCCCGTCGTTCCTCGTCACTTGCCGTCAACGCCGCCACCGGCCCGGCGGGGAACGGGCAGCAAGCATCATCCCAGCATCCCCCTGTGGCCTCTCGGGAAGAGCCACACTGCCTCTTCCTCACCCACCCCATCGCGCCGGCTCCCTCGATCGTCGCGGCCCTCCTGGGCGGCTCGCATGCGCCGCCCTCCAGCCACCACGTCA
Source organism: Triticum dicoccoides (assembly GCF_002162155.2). Lineage (NCBI taxonomy): Eukaryota > Viridiplantae > Streptophyta > Magnoliopsida > Poales > Poaceae > Triticum > Triticum dicoccoides. Next base: position 367,053,345 of record NC_041391.1, on the reverse strand, counting down.
AGCCATTCGTCCGCCGGGTCGGCGCCACCTCCACGCGGCAGGGGGCTCCCCCGGGCCGGTCGGAGCCATCGGCCAAGCTGACCTTCAGCTTTGAGGGCCACCCCTCCAACTGTTGGAAATATGCCCTAGAGGCAATAATAAAAGTATTATTATATTTCCTTGTTCATGATAATTGTCTTTTATTCATGCTATAATTGTATTATCCGGAAATCGTAATACACGTGTGAATACATAGACCACAATAAGTCCCTAGTAAGCCTCTAGTTGACTAGCTCGTTGGTCAACAGATAGTCATGGTTTCCTGACTATGGACATTAGATGTCGTTGACAACGGGATCACATCATTAGGAGAATGATGTGATGGACAAGACCCATTCCTAAGCATAGCACAAGATCGTGTAGTTCGTTTTGCTAGAGCTTTTCCAATGTCAAGTATCTATTCCTTAGACCATGAGATCGTGTAACTCCTGGATACCGTAGGAGTGCTTTGGGTGTGCCAAATGTCACAACGTAACAGGGTGACTATAAAGGTGCACTACATGTATCTCCGAAAGTGTCTGTTGGGTTGACACGGATCGAGACTGGGATTTGTCACTCCGTATGATGGAGAGGTATCACTGGCCCACTCGATAGTGCATCATCATAATGAGCTCAAAGTGACCAAGTGTCTGGTCACGGGATCATGCATTACGGTACGAGTAAAGTGACTTGCCGGTAACGAGACTGAACGAGGTATTGGGATACCGACGATCGAGTCACGGGCAAGTAACATACCGTCTGACAAAGGGAATTGTATATGGGGTTGCTTGAACCCTCGACATCGTGGTTCATACGATGAGATCATCGAGGAGTATGTGGGAGCCAACATGGGTATCCAGATCCCGCTGTTGGTTATTGACTGGAGAGCCATCTCGGTCATGTCTGCATGTCTCCCGAACCCGTAGGGTCTACACACTTAAGGTTCGGTGACGCTAGGGTTGTATGAATATGAGTATGCAGCAAACCGAATATTGTTCGGAGTCCCGGATGAGATCGCGGACGTCACGAGGAGTTCCGGAATGGTCCGGAGGTAAAGAAAACTATATAGGAAGTGCTGTTTCGGCCATCGGGAAAGTTTCGGGGTCACCCGGTATTGTACCGGGACCACCGGAAGGGTCCCGGGGGTCCACCGGTTGGGGGCACCTATCCCGGAGGGCCTCGTGGGCTGAAGTGGGAGGGGAACCAGCCCCTAGTGGGCTGGTGCGCCCCCCTTGGGCCCCCCCTGCGCCTACGGTTGGAAACCCTAGGTGGGGGGGCGCACCACTTGCCTTGGGGGGCACTCCACCCCCCTTGGCCGCCGCCCCCCCTTGGGAGATTGATCTCCCAGGGCCGGCGCCCCCCCTGGGGGCCTATATAAAGGAGGGCAGGGGGGAGGGCAGCCGCACCCCAAGTCTTGGCACCTCCCTCCCCCTGCTACACCTCGTCCTCCTCCCGCAGGAGCTTGGCGAAGCCCTGCCGGAGTTCTGCTGCATCCACCACCACGCCGTCGTGCTGCTGGATCATCATCAACCTCTCCTTTCCCCCTTGCTGGATCAAGATGGAGGAGACGTCACGCTGACCGCACGTGTGTTGAACGCGGAGGTGCCGTCCGTTTGGCGCTAGGATCTCCGGTGATAGGATCACGACGAGAACGACTACTTCAACCCCGTTCTTTTGAACGCTTCCGCTCGCGATCTAAAAAGTGGTATGTAGATGCATCTCCCCTTTCACTCGTTGCTTAGATGAACTCATAGATGGATCTTGGTGAAACCGTAGGAAATTTTTTATTTTCTGCAACGTTCCCCAACAGTGGCATCATGAGCTAGGTCTATGCGTAGTTCTCTATTGCACGAGTAGAACACAATTTTGTTGTGGGCGTAGATCTTGTCAACTTGCTGGCCGCTACTAGTCTTTTCTTGCTTCAGCGGTATTGTGGGATGAAGCGGCCCGGACCGACCTTACACGTACGCTTACGTGAGACGGGTTCCACCGACTGACATGCACTAGTTGCATAAGGTGGCTAGCGGGTGTCTGTCTCTCCTACTTTAGTTGGAGCGGATTAGATGAAAAGGGTCCTTATGAAGGGTAAATATAAGTTGACAAAATCACGTTGTGGTTATTCATAGGTAAGAAAACATTCTTGCTAGAACCCAATTGGAGCCACGTAAAAGATGCAACAACAATTAGAGGACGTCTAACTTGTTTTTGTAGCAATTGTCATGTGATGTGATATGGCCAGAAGTTGTGATGAATGATGAATGATATATTGTGATGTATGAGATCATGTTCTTCTAATAGGAATCACGACTTGCATGTCGATGAGTATGACAACCGACAGGAGCCATAGGAGTTGTCTTTAATTTTTGTATGACCTGCGTGTCATTGAAGAACGCCATGTAAATTACTTTACTTTATTGCTAAACGCGTTAGCCATAGAAGTAGAAGTAGTCGTTGGCGTGACAACTTCATGAAGACACAATGATGGAGATCATGATGATGGATATCATGGTGTCATGCCGGTGACGAAGATGATCATGGAGCCCCGAAGATGGAGATCGAAGGAGCTATATGATATTGGCCATATCATGTCACTACTATATAATTGCATGTGATGTTTATTATGTTTTATGCATCTTGTTTACTTAGAACGGCGGTAGTAAATAAGATGATCCCTTATAATAATTTCAAGAAAGTGTTCCCCCTAAGTGTGCACCGTTGCTAAAGTTCGTCGTTTCGAAGCACCACGTGATGATCGGGTGTGATAGATCCTTACATTCACATACAACGGGTGTAAGACAGATTTACACATGCAGAACACTTAGGGTTAACTTGACGAGCCTAGCATCTACAGACATGGCCTCGGAACACAGAGACCGAAAGGTCGAACATGAGTCGTATGGATGATACGATCAACATGGAGATGTTCACCGATGATGACTAGTCCGTCTCACGTGATGATCGGACACGGCCTAGTCGACTCGGATCGTGTAACACTTAGATGACTAGAGGGATGTCTAATCTGAGTGGGAGTTCATTAAATAATTTGATTAGATGAACTTAATTATCATGAACTTAGTCTAAAACTTTTGCAAAATATGTCTTGTAGATCAAATGGCCAACGCTCATGTCAACATGAACTTCAACGCGTTCCTAGAGAAAACCAAGCTGAAAGATGATGGCAGCAACTATTCGGACTGGGTCCGGAACCTGAGGATCATCCTCATAGAAGCCAAGAAAGATTATGTCCTAGATGCACCGCTAGGTGAAGCACCCATCCTAGAGAATCAAGACGTTATGAACACTTGGCAATCACGTGCTGATGATTACTCCCTCGTTCAGTGCGGCATGCTTTACAGCTTAGAACCGGGGCTCCAAAAGTGTTTTGAGAAGCACAGAGCATATGAGATGTTTGAGGAGCTGAAAATGGTTTTCCAAGCTCATACCCGGGTCGAGAGATATGAAGTCTCCGACAAGTTCTATAGTTGTAAGATGGAGGAAAACAGTTCTGTCAGTGAGCACAAACTCAAAATGTCTGGGTTGCACAACCGCCTGTCCCAGCTGGAGATCAACCTCCCGGAAGAGGCGGTCATTGACAGAATCCTTCAGTCGCTCCCACCGAGCTACAAGAGCTTTGTGTTGAACTACAATATGCAGGGGATGGTGAAGACCATTCCTGAAGTATTCTCAATGCTGAAGTCAGCAGAGGTTGAAATCAAGAAATAACATCAAGTGTTGATGGTCAATAAGACCACTAAGTTCAAGAAGGGCAAGGGTAAGAAGAACTTCAAGAAGGACGGCAAAGATGTTGCCGCGCCCGGTAAGCCAGTTGCCGGGAAGAAGTCAAAGAATGGACCCAAGCCTGAGACTGAGTGCTTTTATTGCAAGGGGAAGGGTCACTGGAAGCGGAACTGCCCCAAATACTTAGCGGACAAGAAGGCCGGCAACACTAAAGGTATATTTGATATACATATAATTGATGTGTACCTTACCAGTACTCGTAGTAACTCCTGGGTATTTGATACCGGTGCCGTTGCTCACATTTGTAACTCACAACAGGAGCTGCGGAATAAGCGGAGACTGGCGAAGGACGAGGTGACGATGCGCGTCAGGCATGGTTCCAAGGTCGATGTGATCGCCGTCAGCACGCTACCTCTACATTTACCTACGGGATTAGTTTTAAACCTCAATAATTGTTATTTAGTGCCAAGTTTGAGCATGAACATTGTATCTGGATCTCGTTTGGTACGAGATGGCTACTCATTTAAATCCGAGAATAATGGTTGTTCTATTTATATGAGAGATATGTTTTATGGTCATGCCCTGATGGTCAATGGTTTATTCTTAATGAATCTCGAACGTAATGTTACACATATTCATAGCGTGAATACCAAAAGATGTAAAGTTGATAACGATAGTCCCACATACTTGTGGCACTGCCGCCTGGTCACATTGGTGTCAAGCGCATGAAGAAGCTCCATGCTGATGGACTTTTAGAGTCTCTCGATTATGAATCATTTGACACATGCGAACCATGCCTCATGGGCAAAATGACCAAGACTCCGTTCTCCGGAACAATGGAGCGAGCAACCAACTTGTTGGAAATCATACATACCGATGTGTGCGGTCCAATGAGCGTTGAGGCTCGCGGAGGATATCATTATGTTCTCACTCTCACTAATGACTTGAGTACATATGGGTATGTCTACTTGATGAAACACAAGTCTGAGACCTTTGAAAAGTTCAAGGAATTTCATAATGAAGTAGAGAATCAACATGACCGAAAGATAAAATTCTTACGATCGGATCGTGGAGGAGAATATTTAAGTCACAAATTTGGTACACACTTAAGAAAATGTGGAATCGTTTCACAACTCACGCCGCCTGGAACACCTCAGCGTAACGGTGTGTTCGAACATCGTAATCGCACTCTATTGGATATGGTGCGATCTATGATGTCTCTTACCGATTTACCGCTATCATTTTGGGGATACGCTCTAGAGACAGCTACATTCACTTTAAATAGGGCACCGTCTAAATCCGTTGAGACGACACCGTATGAATTATGGTTTGGGAAGAAACCTAAGCTGTCCTTTCTAAAAGTTTGGGGATGCGATGCTTATGTCAAGAAACTTCAACCTGAAAAGCTCGAACCCAAGTCGGAAAAATGCGTCTTCATAGGATACCCTAAGGAAACCATTGGGTATACCTTCTACTTAAGATCCGAGGGCAAGATCTTTGTTGCCAAGAACAGATCCTTTCTGGAAAAAGAGTTTCTCTCGAAAGGAGTAAGTGGGAGGAAAGTAGAACTCGATGAAGTACTACCTCTTGAACCGGAAAGTAGTGCAGCTCAGGAAAATGTTCCTGTGGTGCCTACACCGACTGGAGAGGAAATTAATGATGATGATCAAGGTACTTCTGATCAAGTTGCTACTGAACTTCGTAGGTCCACAAGGACACGTTCCACACCAGAGTGGTATGGCAACCCTGTCCTGGAAATCATGTTGTTAGACAACGGTGAACCTTCGAACTATGAAGAAGCGATGGCGGGCCCAGATTCCAACAAATGGCTTGAAGCCATGCAATCCGAGATAGAATCCATGTATGAAAACAAAGTATGTACTTTGACTGACTTGCCCGATGATCGGTGAGCGATAGAAAACAAATGGATCTTTAAGAAGAAGACGGACGCGGATGGTAATGTCACCATCTATGAAGCTCGACTTGTCGCTAAGGGTTATCGTCAAGTTCAAGGGATTGACTACGATGAGACGTTCTCTCCCATAGCGAAACATAAGTCCGTCAGAATCGTGTTAGCAATTGCCGCATACTATGATTATGAGATATGGCAGATGGACGTCAAAACGGCATTCCTTAACGGGCATCTTAAGGAAGAACTGTATATGATGCAGCCGTAAGGTTTTATCGATCCTAAGAATGCTAACAAAGTGTGCAAGCTCCAGCGATCCATTTATGGGCTGGTGCAAGCATCTCGGAGTTGGAACATTCGCTTTGATGAGATGATCAAAGCGTTTGGGTTTGTGCAGACTTATGGAGAAGCCTGCGTTTACAAGAAAGTGAGTGGGAGCTCTATAGCATTTCTCATATTATATGTAGATGACATACTTTTGATGGGAAATGAAATAGAATTCTTGGACAGCATCAAGGCCTACTTGAATAAGTGTTTTTCAGTGAAGGACCTTGCAGAAGTTGCTTACATATTAGGCATCAAGATCTATAGGGATAGATCGAGACGCCTCATAGGTCTTTCACAAAGCACATACCTTGATTATATTTTGAAGAAGTTCAGAATGGATCAGTCCAAGAAAGGGTTGTTGCCTGTACTGCAAGGTGTGAGATTGAGCTCGGCTCAATGCCCGACCACGGCAAAAGATAAAGAAGAGATGAGCGTCATCCCCTATGCCTCAGCCATACGATCTATTATGTATGCCATGTTGTGTACCAGACCTGATGTAAACCTTGCCGTAAGTTTGGTAGGAAGGTACCAAAGTAATCCCCGCAAGGAACACTAGACAGCGGTCAAGAATATCCTGAAGTACCTGAAAAGGACAAAGGACATGTTTCTCGTCTACGGAGGTGACGAAGAGCTCGTCGTAAAGGGTTACGTCGATGCTAGCAGAGCGTCGTGGCGGGATCTACATGTGAAGCGGAGTACATGGCAGCCTCGGAGGCAGCGCATGAAGCAATTTGGGTGAAGGAGTTCATCACCGACCTAGGAGTCATACCCAATGCGTCGGGGCCGATCAAACTCTTCTGTGACAACACTGGAGCTATTGCCCTTGCCAAGGAGCCCAGGTTTCACAAGAAGACCAGGCACATCAAGCATCGCTTCAACTCCATCCATGAAAATGTTCAAGATGGTGACATAGATATTTGCAAAGTACATACGGATCTGAATGTCATAGATCCGTTGACTAAACCTCTCTCGCGAGCAAAACATGATCAACACCAGAACTCTATGGGTGTTCGATTCATCACAATGTAACTAGATTATTGACTCTAGTGCAAGTGGGAGACTGTTGGAAATATGCCCTAGAGGCAATAATAAAAGTATTATTATATTTCCTTGTTCATGATAATTGTCTTTTATTCATGCTATAATTGTATTATCCGGAAATCGTAATACATGTGTGAATACATAGACCACAATACGTCCCTAGTAAGCCTCTAGTTGACTAGCTCGTTGGTCAACAGATATTCATGGTTTCCTGACTATGGACATTAGATGTCGTTGACCATAGGATCACATCATTAGGCGAATGATGTGATGGACAAGACCCATTCCTACGCATAGCACAAGATCGTGTAGTTCGTTTTGCTAGAGCTTTTCCAATGTCAAGTATCTCTTCCTTAGACCATGAGATCGTGTAACTCCCGGATACCGTAGGAGTGCTTTGGGTGTACCAAACATCACAATGTAACTGGGTGACTATAAAGGTGCACTACAAGTATCTCCAAAAGAGTCTGTTGGGTTGACACGGATCGAGACTGGGATTTGTCACTCCGTATGACGGAGAGGTATCACTGGGCCCACTCGGTAGTGCATCATCATAATGAGCTCAAAGTGACCAAGTGTCTGGTCACGGGATCATGCATTATGGTACGAGAAAAGTGACTTGCCGGTAATGAGACTGAACGAGGTATTGGGATACCGACGATCGAGTCTCGGGCAAGTAACATACCGTCTGACAAAGGGAATAGTATACGGGGTTGCTTGAACCCTCGACATCGTGGTTCATCCGATGAGATCATCGAGGAGATGTGGGAGCCAACATGGCTATCCAGATCCCGCTGTTGGTTATTGACCGGAGAGCCGTCTCGGTCATGTCTGCATGTCTCCCGAACCCATAGGGTCTACACACTTAAGGTTCGATGACGCTAGGGTTGTATGAATATGAGTATGCAGCAAACCGAATATTGTTCGGAGTCCCGGATGAGATCCCGGACGTCACGAGGAGTTCCGGAATGGTCCGGAGGTAAAGAAAACTATATAGGAAGTGTTGTTTCGGCCATCGGGAAAGTTTCGGGGTCACCCGATATTGTACCGGGACCACCGGAAGGGTCCCGGGGGTCCACCGGGTGGGGCCACCTTACCCGGAGGGCCCCGTGGGCTGAAGTGGGAGGGGAACCAGCCCCTAGTGGCAGTCTAAAGCAACCCTGCTGGTTTCTGATGCTCTGCCTTAACTCTCTGACATACATCACATACTGCTACATATTGTCGGTGTTCTAGGAACGGGGGTCCCCAGACTTGCCTGCCTGCGGCCTGCGGCGTGGCTCAAGGGGGGCCTAGTGCAGCCCATCTTCATCAACACAAACGCAAGACCCTCGCGAAGGGCCAAGCCTCGCGGGGCGGACGACAAGGAGCTTCCTCAGGCACGGCCTCGTCAGGCTGGCTCACGAGGAGGTGGAGAGTTCAAGGCAGGGTACCTCGCGAGGTGCCCATGACGCAAGCCATGACGACCAAGGGCACCAGTCGGACGCCAGCCCACACAGTGTCCTCCTTTCCTCTCTGGTGCAAAGGGAGCAAGCGCAGGCGAGAGCATCAAGCAAAGGCATCCATTTCGGTGCAACGAGACCAAGACCAGCCGAACAGCAGGGAAGAAGTCATTGTGGAGCCCAAGCAGGCGTCACCACCAGAGCCTTTGACAGGCGAGGACCAACTTTAGGCAGGATAAGTGTACCCGCTGTTCCCCTTCAAAATGGCCAATTGTTGGCGCCCTTCCCGCTCGATATTTGGGAAGAGGCCCAGGGTCTTTGCTTATAAACAGGACCAGCCACCCCCAGGGTAGGGGCATCGGGACCTGATCTAGCAATCTGGATCCTCACCAAGAAACCAGTAGATAGAGCGATTGAACTCCTCCTAGCAGTTCGTCGCACCAGCCAAGAACAGACCCTCGCGAGGCTGTTCTTCCTTGTATTGTTCATCATCAGCCCAAGAGGCAATCCACCACACCACACACTGGAGTAGGGTATTACACCACAATGGTGGCCTGAACCAGTATAAATCTTGTGTCTCTTGTGTTGTTCTGTTTGGTAGTTTAGATCCTAGCGATTCGGCGAGGAGCAGGCAGGCAGAGGGTTAAATCTCCGCGCGCACCCCAGTGTTCGAACCTCATGGGTCTGCCAGAACCCGAAATCTGACATTTGGCGCGCCAGGTAGGGGTGCGCCGGAATTTGCCTTCCATTGTCCTGTTCTTCTCCGACCATCGCATCCATGTCTGACGCTCGTCGGGCTCGCGCCGAGCGCAGAGCTGCCCTTGCTTCTCGCGTCTCCCGTACACCTCTCGTCGACAGGCGCCCCCGTCATTCCCCGTCACTTGCCGTCAACGCCGCCACCGGCCCGGCGGGGAACGGGCAGCAAGCATCATCCCAGCATCCCCCAGTGGCCTCTCGGGAAGAGCCACGCCGCCTCTTCCTCACCCACCCCGTCGCGCCGGCTCCCTCGATCGTCGCGGCCCTCCTGGGCGGCTCGCATGCGCCGCCCTCCAGCCACCATGTCAAGCCATTCGTCCGCCGGGTCGGCGCCGCCTCCACGCGGCAGGGGGCTCCCCTAGGCCTGTCGGAGCCATCGACCAGGCTGACCTTCAGCTCTGAGGACCACCCCTCCAACTCGGCCTGCTCGGGGGTGCTCCCCATGCTCTGCACGCCCACCATCTGCCAGGTGGCTGTCACTAGGACTCTCGTTGATAGTGGAGCGGGCCTCAGCATGCTCTCAGTTGAGGCCTTCAACCTCCTCTGCATACCCTGGGAGCGGCTGCAACCCAGCCGGCCTTTCTCGGGCGTCGGAGGCGGGTCGTCCAGCTCCTTGGGGCAGATCCGACTCCCGGTAACTTTCGGCACCTACGACAATTTCCGTACAGAGCTGGTCGATTTCGACATCGCCCCCATCGGCCTCCCCTACAATGCCATCCTTGGCTATCCAGCATTAGCCAAATTCATGGCCGCGACTCACCCGGCGTACAACCTCATGAAGATGCCTGGGAGCAACGGCGTCCTCACCGTGCCCGGGGACACCAGAGGTGTGCTGCGAGTACTCAAGCTTACCCTCAAGACGGCGGCGGCGGCATGGCCCGCCGACGCAGAAACCCCCAAGCCCAAGGGGGCCGCGCCAACCAAGAAGAAGCAGTTGTTCACCCAAGACAAGGCAGATACCAAGCAGGTACCTGTCGACGAGGACAGGTCCACTAACGCCACTTTCACCATAGGCGCCAACCTCGGGCCCAAGTAGGAGGAAGCCCTGGTCAAGTTCCTGCGTGCAAACAAGAAGGTGTTCGCCTGGGAGCCCGATCAGTTGGCAGGGATCCCATGAGGCGTGATCGAGCACCACCTCAACGTGTGCCCCAACGTGCGCCCCATGAAGCAGAAGGCGAGGAGGCAGTCCATGGAAAAGCAGGCCTTCATCATCCAGGAGACCCGCAAGCTAGAAGCCGCGGGGTTTATTCGCGAGGTCCGATATCCAGATTGGTTGGCCAACCCCGTGGTTGTGCCAAAGAAGGGAGGGAAGGAGCGCATGTGTGTCGACTTCACCAACCTCAACAAAGCATGCCTGCAAGATCTGTTCCCGCTCCCTTGCATCGATCAGATCGTCGATTCCACCGCTGAATGTGACCTGTTATGCTTCTTGGATGCCTTCTCCGGGTATCACAAGATCAAGATGGCGGGGGAAGATGTGGAGAAGATGGCCTTCCTGACCCCGTGTGGGGTGTACTGCTATACATGCATGTCGTTCGGACTGCGCAACACGGAGGCAACCTTTCAGCGGCTCATGCACATCACCTTGGGCCTGCAGCTCGGGAAGAATGTGTAGGCTTACATCGACGACATCGTAGTGAAGTCTCGTGAGGCCAAGACTCTGATACAAGACCTGGAGGAAACCTTCGCGAGCCTCAATGCAGTGAGCCTGCGGCTCAACCCGAAGAAGTGTGTGTTTGGAGTCCCCTCAGGCAAGCTCTTGGGATTCCTCGTGTCCCACCGAGGCATCGAGGCCAACCCAGAAAAGGTCAAGGCAGTCGAGGACATGAGCCCACCAAAGACCCTCAAAGAAATGCAGAAGCTCATGGGGCGCGTGACTGCGCTGGGGTGCTTCATCTCCAGGTTAGGGGAGCGAGAGCTGCCTTTCTTTCAGCTGATGAAGAAGGGGCCCTTTGAATGGACTGAAGAAGCCGACAAAGCATTCCAAGATCTCAAGAGATACTTAACCAGCCCTCCGGTGATGGTGGCCCCACGCCCTCAAGAGCCCTTGGTACTCTATCTCGCCGCCACTCCTTACTCCGCCAGCGCGGCTCTGGTGGCAGTTAGGGAGGAGCATCGGACCAAAGCCACGGCTGTTGCCCGTGTCAAGGCAAAGCAGGACCAAAAAGGACTCGTAGAGGTCGCTACCACGGCTGAGGAGGATCAGCCGCCGCAGGGAAGTGCACCGGGAACGGAGGAAGCTCTTCCCCGAGGCAACCAGCTTCTGGAGGCCCCGTCGCCTCAGCAGGCGCAACAGCCTCCGGAGGGAGCCACCAGCGCCGATGCTCCAAGCCTCGTCGAGCACCCGGTGTACTTCATCAGCACGGTGTTGCAGGATGCGAGGGCACGGTACCCCATGCTGCAGAAGCTCCTCCTCGCGCTGTTGGTGGCCTCACGCAAGCTGCGACACTACTTCCAAGGTCACCCGATCAAGGTTGTCTCGGCATACCCCTTGGAAAGGGTGCTCAGGAGCCCTAACTCGGCCGGAAGGGTCACTGAGTGGAACATTGAACTGCAAGCGTTTCATCTCGAATTCAGTACAACCAGGGTCATCAAGGGTGCCGCGCTAGCTAATTTCGTGGCTGAATGGACGGAATCACCAGACCTCAAGGCCGACGAGGACCGATCACTCTCCCCAGGAAGCGAGGCGCCAGAAGGCTGGGTCATGTACTTCGACGGGGCATTCTCTAGGCATGGCACTGGGGCTGGGGCGGTGCTCATATCTCCCACTCAGGACAAGCTATACTACGCCGTGCAGCTCTGCTTCCAGCAGGGTGAAAAGGTCTCCAACAATATAGCGGAGTACGAGTGAGGGAGTTCCGGACTAGGGGGTGTCCGGATAGCCGAACTATCATCATCGGCCGGACTCCAAGACTATGAAGGTACAAGATTGAAGACTTCGTCCCATGTCCGGATGGGACTTTCCTTGGCGTGGAAGGCAAGCTTGGCGATACGGATATGTAGATCTCCTACCATTGTAACCAACTCTGTGTAACCCTAGCCCTCTCCGGTGTCTATATAAACCGGATGGCTTTAGTCCTTAGGACGAACAACAATCATACCATAGGCTAGCTTCTAGGGTTTAGCCTCCTTGATCTCGTGGTAGATCCACTCTTGTAACACACATCATCAATATTAATCAAGCAGGACGTAGGGTTTTACCTCCATCAAGAGGGCCCGAACCTGGGTAAAACATCGTGTCCCTCGTCTCCTGTTACCATCCGCCTAGACGCACAGTTCGGGACCCCCTACCCGAGATCCGCCGGTTTTGACACCGACATTGGTGCTTTCATTGAGAGTTCCTCTGTGTCGTCACCGATAGGCTCGATGGCTTCTTCGACCATCATCAACGATGCAGTCCAGGGTGAGACTTTTCTCCCCGGACAGATCTTCATATACGGTGGCTTCGCACTGCGGGCCAATTTGCTTGGCCATCTGGAGCAGATCGAAAGCTACGCCCCTAGCCGTCAGGTCAGATTTGGAAGTTTGAACTTCACGGCTGACATCCGCGGGGACTTGATCCTCGATGGAGTCGAGCCACAGCCGAGCGTGCCGCACTGTCACGGCGAGCATGATTTAGCTCTACAGCCGGACAGTACTCTGGAGGCCGCACTCAAACCCGCTCCGATCTTTAATTCGGAGCCGGCTGCGCAGATTGGGGACGGATGGCTAGACACCGCCTCGGGGGCTGCAACCTCTACGGCGATAGAGCCGAACACTGATCTTGTCCCTCATAAAGCTCGCGACTCTGAGGTACTAGACTCCTTGCCGGACTTCGAACCTCCCGCGCCCCCTCCGATCGAATCCGATTGGGCGCCGGTCATGGAGTTCACCACAGCGGACATCTTTCAACTCTCACATTTTGGCGACATCTTGAGTTCGCTAAAGTATCTCTCGTTATCAGGAGAGCCCTGGCCGGACTGTGGTCAGGACGGTGGGGATGCGGACGACGAAGAAATTCAAAGCCCACCCACCACCCACTTGGTAGCCGTTGTCAACGATCTAACCGACATGCTAAACTATGACTCCGAAGACATCGACGGTATGGACGACGACGCTGGAGACGACCAAGAACCAGCGCCTACCGGGCACGGGAAAGCCACCCCAACTCAAGACGTATACATGGTGAATACACCAAAAGGAAGCGATAATGAGGAAGAACGGGACGTGGCGAAGGACAACTCCCCCAACAAACAACCAAAGCGGCGACGCAAGCGCCGCCCGAAGACCGGCATCGATAAAAACGACAACCATACGGACCCGGCCCTAGAGCAGGGCGAAGCAGTGGATGACGCACATGTCAACAAGCAGCCAGTCGGACATGAACTGGACAAGCAACCCATCCCCGGCGAAGATGATCTCACATCACCAGAGCATATGAATGTTCATAAAAGGCTCGTCGCCACTGCAAGAAGTTTGAAGAAGCAAAAGCGGAAGCTCAAAACAGCGGAGGACGCACTCAGAATGAGATGGAGCAAAGTACTCAACAGCGCGGATAAACATGGTGCTAGTCACCAGACAAAGAGCTACCCGAAGCGCAAGTTGTTGCCCGAATTTGACGAGGAGGCCTTAGAGCCCCCACAGTCAAAAAAGAAAGAAGCCGCCTGGCCGGATAGACGGCCAGATGACAGGCCAAGAGCAACAAGGGGCGCCGCACACAAGCCGGCACAAGATCAGCATAAAGATCCTTGGAAAAGGGACGACCCAGTCAGATCTATTTATGGGCCAAAAAAGAAGACTCCAGGAAGCAACATAACCCGCCAAGCATTCAAAGACAACGACGCACCCAAATAGAGGGGCGCCGCACACCCACTATGTTTCACCGATGAGGTACTGGATCATGGATTTCCAGCGGGATTCAAACCTGTAAACATGGAAGCATATGACGGAACAACATACCCTGGAGTCTGGATTGAGGATTACATCCTACACATACATATGGCCAGAGGAGACGATCTCCATGCCATAAAATACCTACCCCTCAAGCTCAAAGGGCCAGCTCGGCATTGTCTTAAAAGCCTCCCAGAAAATACCATTGGAAGTTGGGAAGAGCTTGAGGATGTGTTTCGAGCAAACTTTCAGGGGACCTATGTCCGCCCTCCGAATGCAGACGATTTAAGTCACATAACTCAACAGCCCGGAGAGTCAGCACGAAAATTCTGGAACAGGTTCCTCACTAAAAAGAACCAAATAGTAGACTGTCCGGACGCTGAAGCCTTAGCGGCCTTTAAACACAACGTCCAAGACGAATGGCTTGCCAGACACCTCGGCCAGGAAAAACCAAGAACAATGGCCGCACTAACAAGCCTCATGACCCGCTTTTGCGCGGGGGAAGACAGCTGGCTGGCTAGATGCAGCACCAGCGACCCGAGTACATCCGAAGTTAGGGATGGAAATGGGAAATCACGACGCAGAAAAGATCAGCACCGGAATAAGGAAAATGGCCCGAATAGTACGGCGGTCAACGCCGGATTCAAAAGCTCTCGGCCGAACAACAAAACATTGCCCCTCAAGGACAACAGTGATGAGCTATCCAACCTAAACAAGATTCTGGATAGACCATGTCAAATACATGGCACCTCCGGGAAGCCTGCAAACCATACCCACAGAGATTGTTGGGTCTTCAAACAGTCCGGCCGACTTAATGCCGAACACAAGGGGCTCGACACAACAAGCGAAAATGACGAAACCCAAAAGAAGCAATCCGGAAAATAGAAGACTTTCCCACTAGAAGTCAAAACAGTGAACTCACTTCATGTGATAACACGAAAAGATAGCGTGGCACCTGCTATTCCAGGACACCGCCCGCAGAATGGGGATAAACCCTACCAAAATTTGCTGTAGCAGCACTTCCTTCAAAGGAGTGACGCCAGGCCTTTAAGCCAATTATACAGGCTCGGTACCACCAGAGGTTGTGTTCGGCTCATCCGACAACCTCCGTCGTGAAAAGCTCACTCTACATCACCCCATTCAAACAGTAGCCCTTAAGCACTACTGGGGCGCGCAGCTTTCGCCAGCCCTAACGCAATACCACATTATGCGTTTTTTACGCTTAAAAATGCTCGGTCAATGTGGCATAATTTCATTAAAAAGTAACTCCGAGTGTTCCTCGACCACGGAGAACGTGAGACTGCCTCGACAGCCACACACTAATCAGACCTCGCGGGTCAAAGCCCCTAAAAATAGGTCATTCAGACCTCGGACATGGTTAGGCGAGTCCGGCAAGGGGCTTCCCAGCCGCATATCCCCTTTATAAGGGGCCGCGTGTATAAATGATGAGAGCCAATAAAGCTCAATTTTCTTCCTTTTATTCTATTTTTATACAACCACTACATGATATTTCTTGGAAACTAAGTCCTTCTCTTTTACAGATGAAGCACGTGCTACACCCGTCCAGGACACAGCACAACAGAGACACAGGCGCAGACGTGCAGCAGGGACCCGTTGCAAGGATTCTTTTCAGATTAAGACCCTGCGTCAACCTTTCTTACTGTCTCTTGTTGATACACACCCCCCAGTTTCAAACCATAACCGAGGAGGAGGCTGGCGTTTTGGCATCGGCCGCGTCAGAAGTTCCCGCCTGAACCTGGACACTAGGGGCTTAGGGCATCGTTCTGCCCGATATCATAAAGACCGAACACCTCAGGGAGTGTTCGGCGTCTTGAGTTAGGCCTTATATGCATCGGCTCCGAATCATGTCTTTGGTCAAATGTTGGGTTTGCCCGGGTCCTGTGTTTTGCTGCCTTACGTTCCGTATCATCGGCTAACGCGGCACCAGGAGAACTACTATGATTGTGCCCCGGTTCGGCCGGGCGAGCACCTCAGTAGAGAAAGCCAAAAACTGACTGTCATGATATAGCGAGAGACTGGTCAACCACTCGATCGACCACTGGAATGTTTAGAATTCCTCCGCTTTGACGAAGGACCGCTTCCCGGTCAGGCACATACGCGCCCCGAAGTTCGGAGAGGAGCGGTGCCGCTAGGGGCTATATAGTAGCCCCACATTCGAGCTCCTATGGCTAAGTGAAAGTAATAAAGCATTATAGTCCGGTTTCCTAGTTTGCTACGCTATCACCTCCCTACAAGGACCAAGATGTTGGATTAAGTGTGAAAAAACGCTTTTCTTTTTGCAAACACCCCCGCACCATGTGCGTGGGGGCTGAAGCCGAAGACTGCAACTTTCAGGTTATTCATACATATACGACCGCACAGGAGATAGTTCAATACTTGAACACACAAGTATAAAAAAGTTATTGCATTATAAACATGATCTCAGAAATCATACATGTCATTCAAACATAACATCTTTCGAGCACTGCGACTCTATTATACGAGCGCCCTGCAGGACTTCCTCAAAATAATGCTCGGTGGGGAATCGGCTTTTGTCCGAACCCCGGGATCCAACAGCGGTGGCATCCATCTCCGCCCAGTATGTCTTACCACAGGCGAGAGCCATCCGTGCACCTTCTATGCATGCCGACCGCTTCATCGCCCCAATATGCGGCACCGCCCTAAGGAATTGCTGCAACAAGCCAAAATAACTCTTTGGCTTGGGCCTTTTCAGCCACAGATGAGTGACCACATCCGTCATGGCTAGCCCAGACAATCTATTAAGCTCAGCCCACTCAACCAGCCGATCACTCAACGGAAGTGGACGCTCTGGACTATGGAATTGAGACGAGAAAAGCTCTTCCATTTCATGATCCTCCTGGCTTCGAAAGTGCATGACTGCGTCCGCCGCACTCGCCGCCAAGTCCAGATAAGGATCCTCCGCACCGTACAATTGGCCCAGCTGAGCATACTTCGGATCCGTGAACTTCCAACACAGCATAAAGGGCTTTCCAGCCACAATGTCTTTGACCTGACACAGTTCCTCCTTCATAGCCCGCATCGCACTACGTGCATCCTTCGCTTCGGCGTCGGCCTTCTTCAGGTCCTCTTGCTCCGCTCGGTGTTCTCCTTCAAGAACCTCCAGGCGGTCGGTAGCAACTTTTAATTTCGTGGCCATTCCGGCCATCTCCTCCCTGCTTCGGCAGTGAGAAGCCTTCTCGGCTTTCAGCTCTTCCGCTGCCTTCGAGGCAGCCGCCTCGCTTTTTCTGGCTTACTCCTTGGCCCTGCTCGAAGGCCTTCCACAGCTGCAGCACTATCTACATCAGGCATACAAATCGTAAGGAACGGGCGTCAGCTCCCTTACTAGGAGACCGCAGAGCAACCACATACCTTGTGACTCATTGAGTCGTTTATTGACCAGCGAGATGTCCGCATCTGCAACGTCGAGTTGCCTCTTCAGCTCGGCAAATCCTTCAGTCTAGCTGGCCACCGAACGTTCCGCCACCTGCATAGGAAAGGCGACAATCTATAACTGAGATTATGATCCTCGGCACGCTGCCGCTTTCGACAGCATACCAAGTCTCAGGGGCTACTATCTATACAGGGCGCACTTCATGTGCAAAACGATCAAAAGGTATGTCATTTTTTGCGTACCTCAAATCCCGTCAGGAAACTTCCGACGGCCTCACACAACCCGCTTTCGGTGGACGAGATCCTCTCAATCACCATACCCATTAATGTGCGGTGATCTTCTGAGATGGACGCCCTCTTAAGCAAATCTTGCGGCTCCACGGGCCGTACTCCAATGGGTGCCGAACTCTTTGGCCCCGCCGGACTCGGGGAGACCCTCCGCGACGACACCTCAGGGTCGTCCGCCCCGTGTGATGGGGCGGCAGATGGAGGCATTTCGCTCTCCATCATCTCCAGACGAAGGTCTCCCGAAGATGAGCTGTGCTGAGATGGGCTGAGGTCCGAACTACAAGGTGAACACTTCGGTTACCCTTAGAAATTAAACAGGGATGTCCACTACTACAAAATTCCCCCTTTTTTACTTACGGCTCACTAGAGGGCTGATTCCTCTGAGGAGACAGTTCGGCCGGGGCTCTTCCCGGCCCAGGACCTTCTGGTGCAGATTTCTTCCCCCGCTTTGAGGCCTTGGCCTCCGGGTCTTCGGAAGCGGTCCTCTTCTCCCCCTGGAAGGAGGGACTCTCAATTCCTCCCTTACTAAAAGACTCCATGGCGGAGGTGGTATGTCCCCTGTGCCCTTCTTCCCCTTCCTCTGAAGGTGCAACCTCTAACATTTTGATTAACACGGGATCCTGCGTGGTCTCAGGGAGGGGGACTGGACACCGTATCAGTTTTGCTTGCGCTATCCACTCCTGTCCAGGGATAGCTGGTTAAAAGGCAAACTCACGATAAATAAATGGACAGTGTGTCCGGACATAGGGCTACTTACTTGAGTATCCGGGCGATTGCAGCTTAGGCCAGCATCCTCGGTCAATTCCGGACGCGTCTCTTGCGATCCAAAGAACAGTTTGTACATCTCTGCGGGTGTCAAACCCATGAAGTGTTGAAGAGCTCGTGGCCCCTCCGGATTAAATTCCCACAGGTGGAGGGGGCGATGTTTGCAGGGCAGTAGGCGCCGGATCAACATAACCTGTACCACTGTGACCAGATCGATCTCCCTTTCTTGGAGGCCTCGAATCCGGTCCTGCAACAGGGGTGCGTCCTTGGGCGGCCCCTAGTCACGCCCCTTGTTGACCCATGACGTCAGCCGCTGTGGAGGGCCCGAGCGAAAGACGGGCGGAGGCCTCTGCCTGCTGCCCCTGGGAGCGGTGATATAGAACCACTCCTATTGCCACAAGCCGAACTCCTCCTAAAAAGAGCCCTCGGGCCATGGAGCATCGGCCCTCTTGCTTATAACCGCCCCGCCACACTCTGCCTGACGCCCCTCAATCATCTTCAGCTCCACGTTGAAGGTTTTGAGCCACAAGCCGAAGTGAGGGGTAGTGCGGAGGAAGGCTTCGCAGACGACAATGAATGATAAGATATGGAGGATAGACTCCGGAGCCAAGTCGTGGAATTCCAGCCCATAGTAAAACATGAGCCCCCTCACGAAAGGATCCGTCGGGAAGCCTAAACCCCGACGGAGGTGAGACACGAACACGACGCTCTCGCCAGGCTCGGGAGTAGGGATAACCTGCCCTCGAGAAGGCAGCCTATGCGAAATCTCATAGGTTAAGTACCTGGCGTCTCTCAGCTTTAGCACGTCCTCTTCCGTGATGGAGGCGGGCATCCACCGGCCTCGTAGGTCGGGACCGGACATTGTCGAAGACCGAAGGTACCCGAATATGGAGCCCTGGGTGTTGGAACTCGGGGCGAGGGGCAGATTCGATAGAGGATTGAAGGAAAAGAACGGGCCTTGGTCTCATTATAAAGAGGGAGAATACCAAGAGCCGTCCCCGTGACCGTTTGGAACCCGCCTTCGATGGAGGGGGCGTGGCAACGGGCGTGGTTGGGTTACCCACGTCCGTATTGATGGGAATCCCGAAATAAGGAGAACACGATCTCTGCTTCGACAAGACGTGCCAAGGAAACCGCCTCGCTAAACGCGCTGAGGTGGAACAATAAAAACAATTTGAGTAAAGGCTTGGTAGTGGTGTGATGTCACGCCACGGAATACGTCAGCAGATCGGACTTGTGTAATGTTATTCTCTCTATGGTGGTATGTGGAATTTATTTTGCAGAGCCGGACACTATCCTAGTGTTCACAATCTTCTATAAATTATTCGGAGGAAGAACCCGCCTTGCAATGCCGAAGACAACATGCGCGCCGGACTCGTCGTCATTGAAGCCTGGTTCAGGGGCTACTGAGGGAGTTCCGGACTAGGGGGTGTCCGGATAGCCGAACTATCATCATCGGCCGGACTCCAAGACTATGAAGATACAAGATTGAAGACTTCGTCCCGTGTCCGGATAGGACTTTCCTTGGCGTGGAAGGCAAGCTTGGCGATACGGATATGTAGATCTCCTACCATTGTAACCGACTCTATGTAACCCTAGCCCTCTCCGGTGTCTATATAAACCGGATGGCTTTAGTCCTTAGGACGAACAACAATCATACCATAGGCTAGCTTCTAGGGTTTAGCCTCCTTGATCTTGTGGTAGATCCACTCTTGTAACACACATCATCAATATTAATCAAGCAGGACGTAGGGTTTTACCTCCATTAAGAGGGCCCGAACCTGGGTAAAACATCGTGTCCCTCGTCTCCTGTTACCATCCGCCTAGACGCACAGTTCGGGACCCCCTACCCGAGATCCCCCAGTTTTGACACCGACAACGAGGGATTGATAGCGGGCTTGAAGGCCGCCGCTGCCCTGGGGGTGAAGCGCCTTACAATCAAGGGCGATTCACAGCTCCTTGTCAATTTCTCCAACAAGGTATACGAGCCAAGAGATGAGCACATGGAGGCCTACCTTGCGGAGGTCCGCAGGATGGAGAAGCAGTTCTGGGGGTTGGAGTAACAGCATGTGCCCCGCGACACTAATCAAGAGGCCGACGACATCGCCAAACGAGCCTCCAAGCGGTTGCCCCAGGAGCCAGGCGTCTTCGAGGAACGACTCTTCAAGCCCTCGGCCCTGCCATCATTATCGAACACAGCACAGCCTCGGGTGGAGCTTCCTAAGCCACCTACCTCGGGAGCTCCAGCCTGTGGCCCGGCCTCAGGAGCACGCCTACTCCTAATGATGGAGCCTCATGAGGGGTGCTGGATCACAGAGCTCCGTAGCTACTTAACGCAAGGGACCCTGCCAGAGAAGGAGGAGGAAGCAGAGCATGTGGCGTGGCAAGCCATAGCGTACTGCATCATGGATGGAGTGCTCTACCGGAAACGACCGAATGATGTGTCCCTGCGTTGCATCACCAGGGAGCAAGGGAAGGAACTGTGGGCAGATATACACGATGGAGACTGTGGGCATCATTCGTCGTAACGGACCCTCGTCGGCAAGGCGTTCCGCAGCGGTTTCTATTGGCCTACTGTGCTCAATGACGCTGTCGAACTAGTGAAGGCTTGCGAGGCTTGCCAATTCCATGCCAAGCAGATCCATCAGCCGGCAGGAGGTATGCAAACCATACCCCTCACGTGGCCATTTGCAGTCTGGGGGCTGGATATCCTGGGTCCGTTTCCTCAGGCGCCAAGGGGATATCGCTACCTCTACGTCGTCGTGGACAAGTTCACCATGTGGGCCGAAGTCGAGGCTGTCCGCACCATCCCTGCTGGTTCTGCGGTCAAGTTCATCAAGGGCATCGTGAGCCGGTTCGGGGTGCCGAACCGCATCATCACTGACAATGGTTCGCAGTTCACCAGTAACCTTTTCAAAACGTACTATGCTAACCTTGGAACGCAGATATGCTACACTTCGGTGGCGCACCCCCAAAGCAACGGCCAGGCCGAGCGGGCCAACGCAGAAGTCCTGAGGGGCCTCAAGACTAGGACGTTCAAGAAGAAACTGGAGGCCTCCGGCAGAGGTTGGTATGACGAGCTTCAGTCCATGTTGTGGCCCATCCGCACAACCGCGACCAAGCCGACTGGGGAGACCCCCTTCTTCTTGGTCTACGGAGCTGAAGCGGTCCTCCCTCACGAGGCCAGGCGTCATTCTCCGCGGGTCCTGGCGCTCGATGAGACGCTGCAGGACGCCATGCGGGGGACGGACCTCGTGCTGGGGGAGGAGCGTCGTCGAGAAGCTGCGCTGCGAGCGGCAAGGTACCAGCAGGCACTACGGCGATACCACTGCTGCAACATCCACCCCAGAACTCTCGAGGTAGGGGACCTCGTTCTCCGGCGGGTCCTCTCCAGGGAGGGACTGCATAAGCTCTCTCCTATGTGGGAGGGCCCGTTCAAGGTTGTTCATGTTTCCAGGCCCGGCTCCGCGCGCTTGGAGACTCAGGAGGGAGTACCTGTACAAAACGCGTGGAACATCTAGCACCTCCGGAGGTTTTACCCCTAGAAAGGCCCAGAGCCTGTGAAGAAGGCGAATGCCTGTGAAGCTCATCCTTTTGGAAAAGGCCGAGAGCCTGTGAAGAAGGCGAATGCCTGTGAAGCTCATCTTTTTGGAAAAGGCCCAAAGCCTATGAAGAAGGCGAATGCCTGTGAAGCTCATCTTTTTGGAAAAGGCCCAGAGCCTGTGAAGAAGGCGAATCCCTGTGAAGCCCATCTTTTTGGAAAAGGCCCAGAGCCTGTGAAGAAGGCGAACGCCTGTGAAGTTGTCGTGTTTTGGAAAAGGCCCGGAGCCTGTGAAGAGGGCCAATGCCCGTGAAGCTTGCCTCCCCGAAGAAAGGCCCGGAGCTTGTGAAGAAGGCCAATGCCTGTGAAGCTCGCCGCCCGTGACACTCTCACGTAATAATGAGTTTGGGTTGTACACGCCCCGGAGTCTCAGGGGTGCCGGCCGCAGGCCCTGGGGCTCCCTCCCACGCCCATTGGCAGCACTTAGCTCCGCGCTAGACTAGGTGCCGGACGCGGCTTTTTCATTTGCTTTCTGCAGTTGGCTAGTTCATTCTCATTTGGAGTCTTATCGAAACTATCGCCGCCTTTTGACCTGTGGTTCTTCGACTTTTTCGCTCTCCTGCCTCGATTTCTCTTTCGCGGGGGCTCGCGAG
Organism: Triticum dicoccoides; assembly: GCF_002162155.2. NCBI lineage: Eukaryota > Viridiplantae > Streptophyta > Magnoliopsida > Poales > Poaceae > Triticum > Triticum dicoccoides. Next base: position 367,030,590 of record NC_041391.1, on the reverse strand, counting down.
GTGGAAGCCCCGGGAGCCCCCACGAGTGTTCCTGTCCCTATCGCTCAAGTTTTCACGGCCCAGGTCCACTACAGGAGCGCCCCTCCAGACCATGCCTCACGGGCACCACGACACGAATACAAGGCCTGGGTCGGTCTCCCCCACGGCTGAGGCTGGAGATTACTTGCGAATGGGCATGCAACAGAAAGGAACTATATCGGAATAACAGAAACAGTACGATGATTGACGACGTTAACCCAAACACGCCCCCACGGGGCCACACATTGCTGTCTTTTTGCGCAGGAGAAAAGAAAGGAAAGAACAAAGCAGGCGAAGCTCGTCCTGCACCGGCCCTCATGGAAGACTCGAGCCGCCTCCGGAGCTCAGGCGGACTCCCTCTCGCGCTTCACCGGGGTGCGACGGCGGGCAGACCCGCTGCCGCCCTCCAAGCAGGCGCGACGGCGTGGAGGCTGACCGCGGCCGCTGCTAGAAGGGTCGCTACCCGAAGAAGAGCTGGCGAAGCTTGAGGAGTCACGGGCACCGCCAACCGCGCGCGCACTATCCTCTGCGTCCTCGCCGGGGCTGAATCCCCGGCCGCGGTCATCATCTTCAGGGTAGCACCCTACACGGCGACCATCTTCCCCAAACACCCTCACATAGAGGGTGGCATCGCCGTCGAACTTGAAGTGTAGAGAGCACCGGCGGCGCAGGCCACGCGCGCGAGCAAACGTCTGCCAGCCGCGGGTCAGGGCCAGGTTACCGGTTGCGGAGACCTCCAGCGAGCCCACGAGGCCCGGCTGCAGCAGCCATCTGCCTGGAGCCAGAGGCCACCCAAGGCGCCAGCTGGGAGCTCACCCAGGAGGAAGCGAGGGAGCTGAAGCCGGGCGCCGGTTGGCTCCACCGCCCATACAATGAATTCCGGTAGCACCTCCGCAGTATGGAGGCGCGGCCTCGGGGGTCGCACGGCCGGAACACGCCCCCCGACCATGGCCAGCCACTCATCACTGCGCAGAGAGCCACCTCCGCGACCGTGGGGGGCCGCCGTGGAGGCCACAGGATGTTTGGGAGGGCGACCTCGACCGTGCTTGGGCGGGGGAGAGGTATACTCGACCTGGCGAGCCTTTCCTTTCTCTGCGGCCGAGAACTTCCTTGGTGGAGCCATGAAGAAGAAGGACAAGCAAGAGGGGATAGACTGGAAGGACGCGCGCTGTTCTGTACTTATAGCCGGCGAAGGCCAACCGTCGACCTCCACAATCGTAGGTAATCATGACCCGCTTTGCATGCAGGGACTTGTCGAATCCGTGCGGTTACCAAGGCGTCGTGGGGTAGCAGAGGCGCCCACGTCTAATCAACCGCCACGCGGCGCCCAAGGACGCAGGCTGTTAGGGCCTGCGACGCTTCGCACTTGGCCTTTCGCCTCTCTGCTCAGACAAGTTTGGGCGCGCCGTGGGCCCGGGGGCTACTGTCGGCGTTCTGGGAACGGGGGTCCCCAGACTTGCCTGCCTGCGGCCTGCGGCGTGGCTCAAGGGGGGCCCAGCGCAGCCCATCTTCATCAACACAAACTCAAGACCCTCGCGAGGGCCCAAGCCTCGCGGGGCGGACGACAAGGAGCTTCCTTAGGCACGGCCTCGTCAGGCTGGCTCACGAGGAGGTGGAGAGTTCAAGGCAGGGTACCTCGCGAGGTGCCCATGATGCAAGCCTTGACGACCAAGGGCGCCAGTCAGACGCCAGCCCGCACAGTGTCCTCCTTTCCTCTCTGGTGCAAAGGGAGCAAGAGCAGGCGAGAGCATCAAGCAAAGGCATCCATTTCGGTGCAACGAGACCAAGACCAGCCCAATGGCAGGGAAGAAGTCATTGTGGAGCCCAAGCAGGCATCACCACCAGAGCCTTTGACAGGCGAGGACCAACTTTAGTCAGGATAAGTGTACCCGCTGTTCCCCTTCAAAATGGCCAATTGTTGGCGCCCTTCCCGCTCGATATTTGGGAAGAGGCCCAGGGCCTTTGCCTATAAATAGGACTAGCCACCCCCAGGGTAGGGGCATCGGGACCTGATCTAGCAATCTGGATCCTCACCAAGAAACCAGTAGATAGAGCGATTCAGCTCCTCCTAGCAGTTCGTCGCACCAGCCAAGAACAGACCCTCGCGAGGCTGTTCTTCCTTGTATTGTTCATCATCAGCCCAAGAGGCAATCCACCACACCACACACTGGAGTAGGGTATTACACCATAATGGTGGCCTGAACCAGTATAAATCTTGTGTCTCTTGTGTTGTTCTGTTTGGTAGTTTAGATCCTAGCGATTCGGCGAGGAGCAGGCAGGCAGAGGGTTAAATCTCCGCACGCACCCCAGTGTTCGAACGTCAAGGGTCTGCCGGAACCCGAAATCCAACACATACTCTGCAATATCCTTCTTCATTCCTGTCCACTAGAAACTCTCATTCAAATCCAGATACATCTTGGTGTTGCCTGGGTGAATCGAATAAGGCGAATCATGAGCCTCCTGAAGAAAAAACTTCCTGATCTCAGTGTCATTAGGCACATAGATACGATCCTCAAACCATAAAGTCTCGTGCTCATCCTCACGAAAACATTTAGCCTTTCCTTTACTCATCTTTCCTTTATCTCTGCAATCTCCTTGTCTTTCTTCTGGTCTTCTCTGATCTTTCCCAAAAAAGTGGACTGAATTTCCAATGTTGCAACATAACCTCTCGGAACTATCTCCAAACATAGTTCTCGAAGGTCATGTACTAACTCCTGAGGTAATCCTCCGGTTATGAGCGTGTTAACATAAGTCTTGCAGCTCAACACATCTGCTACGACATTGGCCTTTCCTGAATGATAATGTAATCTCATATCATAATCCTTTACCAGCTCCAACCATCTCCTTTGCCTGAGGTTCAACTCCTTCTACGTGAAGACGTACTTCAAACTCTTATGATCCGTGTAAACATCACAACGGTTTCCGATGAGTACGTGTCTCCATGTCTTGAGCGCATGCACTATGGTTGCTAACTCCAAATCATGCATAGCATAATTCAACTCATGAGGACGAAGCTGTCGTGAGGCATATGAAACAACTCTTTCATCCTGCATAAGCACACCTCCAAGTCCTTGACGTGAAGCATTGCAATATACTTGGAAATCTTTGTGTATGTCTGGGAGAATCAGCATTGGGGCTGTAACCAAACGTTTCTTGAACTCCTGAAAATTGGCTTCACAATTCTCGGTCCATTTAAACTTGGTGTTCTTCTTCAATAACTCCATCATTGGCTTCGCTATCTTGGAAAAATTCTCAATAAATCTCCGATAGTAACCCGGGAGTCCGAGAAAACTTCTGATCTCTCCAACTGAGGTGGGTGCCAACCACTCAGTGACGGATGCAACCTTGGTAGGGTCTACTGCTATTCCTTCTCCGGATATAACATGTCCAAGAAATCTAACTTCCTTCACCCAAAACTCACATTTGCTGAACTTGGCATACAACTGATGTTCCCTGAGCTTCTCAAGTACCAGACGCAAATGTTCCTTATGCTCTTCTTCATTCTTGGAGTAGACCAATATATCGTCAATGAACACCACGACAAACTTGTCCAAAAACTCCATGAACACCTTGTTCATCATACTCATGAAATAGGTAGGGGCATTAGTCAAACCAAATGGCATAACTATATACTTATATAGCCGATACCTCATGGTAAAAGCTATCTTTAGTATATCCTACTCTCGGATCTTCAACTGGTGATAACCTAATCGAAGATCAATCTTGGAGAAAACCTTGGCTCCCTACAGCTGGTCAAACAAATCATTGATTATCGGTAGAGGGTACTTATTCTTGATCATCACTTCATTTAGCGCACGATAATCAACAACCATCCTCAAAGATCCATCCTTCTTCTCCACTAGAAGCACTAGGGCTCCCCAAGGTGATGAGCTTGGTCGACTATAACCTTTCTCGAGTAACTCCCTTATCTACTTCTTAATTTCCACCAGTTGTGGGCATCCGATATGGTCTCTTGGATATTGGTCCGGTGCCTGGCAATAACTCAATCAAAAACTCAATATCTCGATTTTGTGGCATGCCTGGTAACTCCTCCGAAAATACATCAGGGTAATCCTTCACCACTGGTAGTTCCTCCTGAACAACTCCCGATAAGGAATTCACCTGAGTCCTCCTCTGCGCATGCCTAGACACATACTTGATCCTCTTTCCTTCCGGTGTGGTGAGTAGAATTGATTTACTAGCGCAATCAATGTTTCCTTCAAACTTGGATAGCCAATCCATGCCTAGGATCACGTCCAATCTCTGTGACTCCAGGACAATAAGGTCGGTGGGGAAAACATGTCTACCTATGGTTATAGGCAACTGATAACATCCCCTACTAGCCATATACTCTGCTCCTAGGGAACTTACTAACATAGGTGACTTAAGGGCTACTGTTGGCAACTTAAACTTATCCACAAATGACAAATCCCCTTGATATGAATGAATGAGATGCACCAGCATCGAAAAGAACAAGTGTTGTAAATGCATTAATCAAAAACTTATCGACAACTGCGTCGGGCTGCTCCTCACTCTCCTCCACACTAACGTGGTTCACCTGACCTCTGGTGAAGGGGTTGGGATTCTTTCCAGAACTCTTGTTGCCATTTCCATTATTTGCTTCAGAACATTTGGAGGCGTACTGTCTGGTCTTCCCGCACTTGGAACAAGTAATGTGACTTAGATCATTCTTGGCGGGTGTCACGGGGTTGGAACGATTCTGACTGTTGCTTCCTCCATTCCCATTGCCATTCTTAGGGCCACTGTGGTTTTGAACTTCCTCCATTGTGCGTATGTCCTCCATGGTTATGGCCTCCATGGTTATGAGTATGTCCTCCCGAGTACGGGGAATAGTGGGGCTTCTGCTGAGCTCTAGAAGTGTACCTCCCATGTCCATACTTCCTCTTGCGATTGTCAATATGTTGTTGCTTGACTTCTATCATGAGGGCCCTGCCTACCAGCTCCTGGTAGTTGTTGAAGGTTGCCACCATCAACTGCATACTTAGCTCATCATTGAGTCCCTCAAGAAAATTCTCCTGCTTTGCAGCATATGTGGTCACATCATCTCGGGCATAGCGTGCTAGCTTGCTGAACTCATCCACATACTGTCCCACTGTACGACTCCCTTGGCGTAGGTTATGAAACTCGCGCTTCTTCAAACTCATAGCTCCAGCTGAAACATGTGCGGTGCGGAAGGCCTGCTGAAATTGATCACATGTAACTGTAGCAACGGGATAAGTGGTGATGAAATTGTCCCACCAAGATGCTGCGGGTCCATCAAGTTGATGTGTGGCAAAGCGCACTCTCTACGCATCTATGCATCCTGCAGTTGTCAGCTCTCTCCCAATCTTGCAGAGCCAATCATCTGCAACAATCGGCTCGGCTGTTACGCCATAAATCCAAGGTTCCACATGAGCTCCTGTTCTGCGGCGTGGTGGCAGGACTGCTAGGGGATTGGCTCCGCGTGTAGGTAGGGTCAAATCCACAGGGGTCATGCAAATACATAGGCCCCTTCCCTTCTGCCGAGTTGTTTAGAAGGCGCTTTCGTGCTGCTAGAGAACACTGGCAGATTCTGTTGGGGAACGTAGTAATTTCAAAAAAATTCCTACGCACACGCAAGATCATGGTGATGGCATAGCAACGAGAGGGGAGAGTGTTGTCCACGTACCCTCGTAGACCGTAAGCGGAAGCGTTATGACAATGCGGTTGATGTAGTCGTACGTCTTCACGATCCGACCGATCCAAGCACCGAACGTACGGCACCTCCGAGTTCAGCACACGTTCAGCTCGATGACGATCCCCGGGCTTCGATCCAGCAAAGCTTCGGGAAGAGTTCCGTCAGCACGACGGCGTGGTGACGATGATGATGTTCTACCGGCACAGGGCTTCGCTAAACTCCGCGACGATATGACCGAGGTGGAATATGGTGGAGGGGGGCACCGCACACGGCTAAGGAACGATCCGTAGATCAACTTGTGTGTCATGGGGTGTCCCCCTGCCCCCGTATATAAAGGAGCTAGGGGAGGGCCGGCCAAGGAGGAGGAGGCGCGCCCAAGGGGGGAGTCCTACTCCCACCGGGAGTAGGACTCCTCCTTTCCTAGTAGGAGTAGGAGAGAAGGAAGGGGAAGAGAGAAGGGAGGGAAGGAGGGGGTGCGGCCCCTCCCCCTAGTCCAATTCGGACTAGGCCTTGGGGGGGCACGCGACCTGCCCTAGGCAGCCCCTCTCTCTTTCCCGTATGGCCCAATAAGGCCCAATACTTCTCCCCGGCGAATTCCCGTAACTCTCCGGTACTCCGATAAATACCCGAATCACTCGGAACCTTTCCGAACTCCGAATATAGTCGTCCAATATATCGATCTTTATGTCTCGACAATTTCGAGATACCTCGTCATGTCCCCGATCTCATCCGGAACTCCGAACTCCTTCGGTACATCAAAACTCATAATATAACTGTCATCAAAACCTTAAGCGTGCGGACCCTACGGGTTCGAGAACTATGTAGACATGACCTAGAACTATTCTTGGTCAATAACCAATAGCGGAACCTGGATGCCCATATTGGCAACTACATATTCTACGAAGATCTTTATCGGTCAAACCGCATAACAACATACTTTGTTCCCTTTGTCATCGGTATGTTACTTGCCCGAGATTTGATCGTCGGTATCCAATACCTAGTTCAATCTCGTTACTGGCAAGTCTCTTTACTCGTTACGTAATGCATCATCCCGTAACCAACTCATTGGTCACATTGCTTGCAAGGCTTATAGTGATGTGCATTACCGAGAGGGCCCAGAGATACCTCTCCGACAATCGGAGTGACAAAACCTAATCTCGAAATATGCCAACTCAACATGTACCTTCGGAGACACCTGTAGTACTCCTTTATAATCACCCAGTTACGTTGTGACGTTTGGTAGTACCCAAAGTGTTCCTCTGGTAAACGGGAGTTGCATAATCTCATAGTTACAGGAACATGTATAAGTCATGAAGAAAGCAATAGAAATATACTAAACGATCAAGTGCTAAGCTAACGGAATGGGTCAAGTCAATCACATCATTCTCCTAATGATGTGATCCCGTTAATGAAATGACAACTCTTTTGTCCATCTCTAGGAAACTTAACCATCTTTGATTCACGAGCTAGTCAAGTAGAGGCATACTAGTGACACTATGTTTGTCTATGTATTCACACATGTATTATGTTTCCGGTTAATACAATTCTAGCATGAATAATAAACATTTATCATGAAATAAGGAAATAAATAATAACTTTATTATTGCCTCTAGGGCATATTTCCTTTCAGTCTCCCACTTGCACTAGAGTCAATAATCTAGTTCACATCGCCATGTGATTTAACACCAATATTCATATCTATATATAATTAACACCCATAGTTCACATCGTTATGTGACCAACACCCAAAGGGTTTACTAGAGTCAATAATCTAGTTCACATCGCTTATGTGATTAACACCCAAAGAGTACTAAGGTGTGATCATGTTTTGCTCGTGAGAGAAGCTTAGTCAACAGATCTGACATATTCAGAGCCATATGTATTTTGCAAATATTCTATGTCTACAATGCTCTGCACGGAGCTACTCTAGCTAATTGCTCCCACTTTCAATATGTATCCAGATTGAGACTTAGAGTCATCTGGATTGGTGTAAAAGCTTGCATCGTTGTAACTTTAACGACGGGCTCTTTTATCACCTCCATAATCGAGAAACATCTCCTTAGTCCTCACTAAGGATATTCTTGACCCATGTCTAGTGATCTACTTATTAGATCAAAATTGTATTCCTTTGCCAAACACAGAGCAAGGTATACAATAGGTCTGGTTCACAGCATAGCATACTTTATAGAACTTATGACTGAGGCATAGGGAATGACTTTTCATTCTCTTTCTATTTTCTGCAATGGTCGGGTCTTGAGTCTTACTCAACTTCACACCTTGTAACACAGGCAAGAACTCCTTCTTTGACTGTTCCATTTTGAACTATTTCAAAAATTTATCAAGGTATGTACTCATTGAAAAATCTTATCAAGCGTCTTGATCTATCTATATAGATCTTGATGCTCAATGTGTAAGCAGCTTCACTGAGGTCTTGCTTTGAAAAAACTCTTATTCAAGTATCCTTTCATGCTATCCAGAATTTCCATATCATTTCCAATTAACAATATGTCATCCACATATAATATTAGAAATGCTACAGAGCTCCCACTCACTTTCTTGTAAATACAGGCTTCTTCAAAAGTCTGTATAAAACCATATGCTTTGATCAACTCATCAAAGCATATATTCCAACTCCGGGATGCTTGCACCAGTCCATAGATGGATAGCTGGAGCTTGCACAATTTGTTAGCACCTTTAGGATTCACAAAACCTTCTGGTTGCATCATATACAACTCTTCTTTAAGAAAACCATTAAGGAATGTAGTTTTGTTTACCCATTTGCCAGATTTCATAAAATGCGGCAATTGCCAACATGATTCAGACAGACTTAAGTATCGTTACGAGTGAGAAAATCTCATCGTATTCAACACCTTGAACTTGTCGAAAACCTTTTGCAACAAGTCGAGCTTTGTAGATAGTAACACTACTATCAGTGTCTGTCTTCCTCTTGAAGATCCATTTAATCTCAATGTCTCACCGATCATTGGGCAAGTCAATCAAAGTCCATACTTTGTTTTCATACATGGATCTTATCTCAGATCTCATGGCCTCAAGCCATTTTGCGGAATTTGGGCTCACCATCGCTTCTTCATAGTTCGTAGGTTCGTCATGGTCTAGTAACATAACTTCCAGAACAGGATTACCGTACGACTCTGGTGCGGATCTTACTCTGTAAGACCTACGAGATTCTGTAGTAACTTAATCTGAAGTTTCATGATCATCATCATTAACTTCCTCACTAATTGGTGTAGTAGTCACAGGAACAGATTTCTGTGATGAACTAAATTCCAATAAGGGAGTAGGTACTGTTACCTCATCAAGTTCTACTTTCCTCCCACTCACTTCTTTTGAGAGAAACTCCTTCTCTAGAAAGGATCCATTCTTAGCAACGAATGTTTTGCCTTTGGATTTGTGATAGAAGGAGTACCCCAACAGTTTCCTTTGGGTATTCTATGAAGACGCACTTCTCCGATTTGGGTTCGAGCTTATCAGGTTGAAAACCTTTTCCATATAAGCATCACAACTCCAAACTTTAAGAAACGACAGCTTAGGTTTAATTCTAAACCATAGTTCATACGATGTCGTCTCAACGGATTTAGATGGTGCCCTTTTAACGTGAATGCAGCTGTCTCTAATGCATAACCCCAAAACGATAATGGTAAATCAGTAAGAGACATCATAGATCGCACCATATCCAATAAAGTGTGGTTACGACGTTCGGACACACCATAACGTTGTGGTGTTCCAGGTGGCGTGAGCTGTGAAACTATTCCACATTGTTTTAATTGAAGACCAAACTCGTAACTCAAATATTCGTCTCCGCGATCAGATCGCGGAAACTTTATTTTCTTGTTACGATGATTTTTCCACTTCACTCTGAAATTCTTTGAACCTTTCAACTATTTCAGACTTATGTTTCATCAAGTCGATATATCCATATCTACTCAAATCATCTTGTGAAGGTCAAAAAATAACGATACTTGCACGAGCAACAACACTCATTGGATCGCATACATCGGTATGTATGATTTCCAATAAGTCAGTAGCTTGTTCCATTGTTTCGAAGAACGGAGTTTTAGTCATCTTGCCCAAAAGGCACGGTTCGCAAGCATCAAATGATTCATAACCAAGTGATTCCGAAAATCCATCTTTATGGAGTTTCTTCATGCGCTTTACACCGATATGACCCAAACGGCAGTGCCACAAATAAGTTGCACTATCATTATTACTTTGCATCTTTTGGCATCAATATTATGAATATGTGTATCACTACGATCGAGATCCAACAAACTATTTTCATTGGGTGTATGACCATTGAAGGTTTTATTCATGTAAACAGAACAACAATTATTCTCTGACTTTAAATGAATAACCGTATTGCAATAAACATGATCAAATCATATTCATGCTCAATGCAAACACCAAATAACATTTATTTTGGTTTAACACTAATCCCGAAAGTATAGGGAGTGTGCGATGATGATCATATCAATCTTGGAACAACTTCCAACACACATCGTCACTTCACCCTCAACTAGTTTCTGTTTATTCTGTAACTCCTGTTTCGAGTTACTAATCTTAGCAACCGAACAAGTATCAAATACTCAGGGGTTACTATAAACACTAGTAAGGTACACATCAATAACATGTATATCAAATTTACCCTTGTTCACTTTGCCATCCTTCTTATCCACCAAATGTTCAGGTCATTTCCGCTTCCAGTGACCATTTCCTTTGCAGTGTAAGCACTCAGTTTCAAGCTATGGTCCAGCTTTGGTCTTCTTCACGGGAGTGACAACTTGTTTGTCATTCTACTTGAAGTTTCCCTTTCTTTCCCTTTGCCCTTTTCTTGAAACTAGTGGTCTTGTCAATCATCAACACTTGATGCTCTTTCTTGATTTCTACCTTCATCAATTTCAACATCACGAAGAGCTCGGGAATCGTTTTCGTCATCCCTTGCATACTATAGTTCATCACAAAGTTCTACTAACTTGGTGATGGTGACTAGAGAATTCTGTCAATCACTATATTATCTGGAAGATTAACTCCCACTTGATTCAAGCGATTGAAGTACCCAGACAATCTGAGAACATGCTCACTAGTTGAGCGATTATCCTCCATCTTTTAGCTATAGAACTTGTTGGAGACTTCATATCTCTCAACTCGGGTATTTGCTTGAAATATTAACTTCAATTCCTGGAACATCTCATATGGTCCATGACGTTCAAAACGTCTTTGAAGTCCCGATTCTAAGCCATAAAGCATGGTGCACAAAACTATCAAGTAGTCATCATATTGAGCTAGGCAAACGTTCATAACGTCTGCATATGCTCCTGCAATAGGTTTGTCACCTAGCGGTGCATCAAGGACGTAATTCTTCTGCGCAGCAATGAGGATAAACCTCAGATCACGGATCCAATCCGCATCATTGCAACTAACATCTTTCAACACAGTTTTCTCTAGGAACATATCAAAATAAACATATGAAAGCAACACCGCGAGCTATTGATCTACAACATAATTTGCAAAATACTACCAGGACTAAGTTCATGATAGATTTAAGTTCAGTTAATCATATTACTTAAGAACTCCCACTTAGACAGACATCTCTCTAGTCATCTAAGTGATCACGTGATCCAAATCAGCTAAACCATAACCGATCATCACGTGAGATGGAGTATTTTTCAATGGTGAACATCACTATGTTGATCATATCTACTATATGATTCACGCTCGACCTTTTGGTCTCCGTGTTCCGAGGCCATATCTGCATATGCTAGGCTCGTCAAGTTTAACCTGAGTATTCTGTGTGTGCAAAACTGGCTTGCACCCGTTGTAGATGGACATAGAGCTTATCACACCCGATCATCACGTGGTGTCTGGGCACGACGAACTTTGGCAATGGTGCATACTCAGGGAGAACACTTCTTGATAATTTTAGTGAGAGATCATCTTAAAATGCTACCGTCAATCAAAGCAAGATAAGATGCATAAAGGATAAACATCACATGCAATCAATATAAGTGATATGATATGGCCATCATCATCTTGTGCTTGTGATCTCCATCTCCGAAGCACCGTCGTGATCACCATCGTCACCAGCGCGACACCTTGATCTCCATCGTAGCATCGTTGCCGTTACGCCATCTATTGCTTCTACGACTATCGCTACCGCTTAGTGATAAAGTAAAGCAATTACAGGGCGTTTGCATTTCATACAATAAAGCGACAACCATATGGCTCCTGCCAGTTGCCGATAACTTCGGTTACAAAACATGATCATCTCATACAATAAAATATAGCATCACGTCTTGACCATATCACATCACAACATGCCCTGCAAAAACAAGTTAGACGTCCTCTACTTTGTTGTTGCAAATTTTACGTGGCTGCTACGGGCTTTTAGCAAGAACCATTCTTACCTACGCATAAAAACCACAACGATAGTTTGTCAAGTTGGTGTTGTTTTAACCTTCGCAAGGACCGGGCGTAGCCACACTCGATTCAGCTAAAGTGAGAGAGACAGACACCCGCCAACCACCTGTAAGCACGAATGCTCGCAACGGTGAAACCAGTCTCGCGTAAGCGTACGCGTAATGTCGGTCCGGGCCGCTTCATCTTACAATACCGCCGGACCAAAGTATGACATGCTGGTAAGCAGTATGACTTGTATCGCCCACAACTCACTTGTGTTCTACTCGTGCATATAACATCAACGCATAAAACCTGGCTCTGATACCACTGTTAGGGAACGTAGTAATTTCAAGAAATTTCCTACGCACACGCAAGATCGTGGTGATGGCATAGCAACGAGAGGGGAGAGTGTTGACCACGTACCCTCGTAGACCGTAAGAGGAAGCGTTATGACAATGCGTTTGATGTAGTCGTACGTCTTCACGATCCGACCGATCCAAGCACCAAACGTACGGCACCTCCGAGTTCAGCACACGTTCAGCTCGATGACGATCCCCGGGCTTCGATCCAGCAAAGCTTCAGGAAGAGTTCCGTCAGCACGACGGCGTGGTGACGATGATGATGTTCTACCGGCGCAGGGCATCGCCTAAACTCCGCGACGATATGACTGAGGTGGAATATGGTGGAGGGGGGCACCGCACACGGCTAAGGAACGATCCGTAGATCAACTTGTGTGTCATGGGGTGTCCCCCTGCCCCCGTATATAAAGGAGCTAGGGGAGGGCCGGCCAAGGAGGAGGAGGCGCGCCCAAGGGGGGAGTCCCACTCCCACCGGGAGTAGGACTCCTCCTTTCCTAGTAGGAGTAGGAGAGAAGGAAGGGGAAGAGAGAAGGGAAGGAAGGAGGGGGTGCGGCCCCTCCCCCTAGTCCAATTCGGACTAGGCCTTGGGGGGGCGCGCGGCCTGCCCTAGGCAGCCCCTCTCTCTTTCCCGTATGGCCCAATAAGGCCCAATACTTCTCCCCGGCGAATTCCCATAACTCTCCGGTACTCCGATAAATACCCGAATCACTTGGAACCTTTCCGAACTCCGAATATAGTCGTCCAATATATCGATCTTTACGTCTCGACCATTTCGAGACTCCTCGTCATGTCTCCGATCTCATCGGGGACCCCGAACTCCTTCGGTACATCAAAACTCATCAACTCATAATATAACTGTCATCGAAACCTTAAGCGTGCGGACCCTACGGGTTCGAGAACTATGTAGACATGACCTAGAACTATTCTTGGTCAATAACCAATAGCGGAACCTGGACGCCCATATTGGCTCCTACATATTCTACGAAGATCTTTATCGGTCAAACCGCATAACAACATACTTTGTTCCCTTTGTCATCGGTATGTTACTTGCCCGAGATTTGATCGTCGGTATCCAATACCTAGTTCAATCTCGTTACCGGCAAGTCTCTTTACTCGTTATGTAATGCATCATCCCGTAACCAACTCATTGGTCACATTGCTTGTAAGGCTTATAGTGATGTGCATTACCGAGAGGGCCCAGAGATACCTCTCCGACAATCGGAGTGACAAAACCTAATCTCGAAATATGCCAACTCAACATGTACCTTCGGAGACACCTGTAGTACTCCTTTATAATCACCCAGTTACGTTGTGACGTTTGATAGTACCCAAAGTGTTCCTCCGGTAAACGGGAGTTGCATAATCTCATAGTTACAGGAACATGTATAAGTCATGAAGAAAGCAATAGCAATATACTAAACGATCAAGTGCTAAGCTAACGGAATGGGTCAAGTCAATCACATCATTCTCCTAATGATGTGATCCCGTTAATCAAATGACAACTCTTTGTCCATGGCTAGGAAACTTAACCATCTTTGATTCACGAGCTAGTCAAGTAGAGGCATACTAGTGACACTATGTTTGTCTATGTATTCAACACATGTATTAGTTTTCCAGTTAATACAATTCTAGCATGAATAATAAACATTTATCATGAAATAAGGAAATAAATAATAACTTTATTATTGCCTCTAGGGCATATTTCCTTTCAGATTCAACCTCAAAAAACGGGCTAGGTTGTCAACAGGGGGTGGTGGCGGTGGGTTGTTGTTGTTGTTGTTGTTGTTGCCTTTGTTCTAGTTCTGATTCTGGACTAACATCTGCATCAAGGCATTCTGCTGCTGGATCAACTGGGTGAGCTCCGGCGGGAAAACAAATTCGGTGTCACATCTCGGAGGCATCTCATGGGGTAGAAGGGGTGAGAAAACAGAATAGAATAAGGTCTAAGAGAGATTCACTACCCATATGCATATGAGGCAATACAATCAATTCACTTCATTCAATATCAAACAAGGTTCACACCAACGATCTTAACTACGATTAAAAATCGACCGAAGCTAACTACTTGGAAGAATACTACTGGTAACATGGTGGTCGTCTAGAAATTTTGTTCGGTGGAAGACTCCATAATATCTGCTCCAGCTTCATCTACGTAGTCGTCGTCACTGTCATCATTTGCATCAATGTCCGTGTCGGTGTCGTCCAAGATGATGTAGTGCTCCGAACGGAATTCCACTTCAGGTTCTCGCTTCTGGTTCTCCATGGGTATTCCTAGCTTCTTCCTCAGGTCTTCATGCTTCTCCAATAGTACAACATTTTCTTCTTCATATCCATCGCGTGTTGACTTGTGTTCCTCTTCTAGCTCGATATTCCTCTTCATCAGCTTCTTGGTCTTCTTCATGATAGAGCACATCTGGTTCTCGTATCGACGAATATGCTGTCCATCTCCAGAATGTATGTTGCAATTGATCCATCCTTCCTTGTACGAATCATCTCCCATTCCTCATCTCGGAGTCCACATATCTGATAGACAGTATCTTCAAGCTCCTTGTGGTACACCTCACAAATGCGTCCAAAAGTGATGTGGGCTGCCATGCTCTTTCCCAAGTTCCAACTTGGTGCATCCAAGGTAAAATCAATGGGCTCTGTTGTTGGTGCAAATGTCCTCCCAGGATACACGAACTTTGATCCTCCAGCGCTCTTCTTCCAGTAAAATTGCAGTGAAGGCTCCAGTGAAGCTTGGTAGTCCAATGTTCAGGTACTTCGTGACTTCCTTCATGTGTCGTCCGAAAGGGGTGTTGTTATCCGGCTGAGTGAACTTGTTCCTGGGGTCCGCCATCTATAGAGTAGAAATAAAGGAGAATTAGAAATGAGCAAAGAAGAGTAATCATGTGGCTTTTTCCTAGTGGTTGCGTCCTACATTCAGTGTGTGCTTTGATACCATCTTGTAGCACCCGCGATCCCAATGGACCGAAGTCTCCGTGATTAAGTGTCATCCCTGGATCGGTAATGCTGACAGACACAGTACTCGAGGAATTATAACAAAGTTCAATCACACACTTATTACATCGAGGTCCTCATAAAGAGTATCTGTTACACAAATAAAATGGCTGAATGCCATATAAACTAACTATCCGCAGAAGCTTCAAAGATAAATAAGTCCATCAACTCCAATGGCATAGCTGAGTGCATGACAATGACCTATCGCACCTTATTCTTCGTTGGTAAAGTTTGCAACATGAGACGCTGCAGCCGTGTAGGTCAGCACATCGAATATGTTGGCAGAGTTACACTATAAAGCAATTGAATGCAAGAACTATGTCTACATGCATATTTGGCTGGTGGAGGCTCTAAGTTTAATGTTTTGCATAAAGCTAATTTTTCCCTACAACAAAGGAATAAATTTTATTTGCTACAAAGTTAAACCAATATTTGAGAAGGTTCCTCCAACTCAAAATCCCAACATTAATCAAGTATCATCATTAAACCCAATTCATTGATTAAGGAGTGATGAGATCAACAATAATATCCACTTCTATATACTCAAGATGTTCTTAACCGGGGACACAACAAATCATGATTAGTTTATACACTCTGCAGAGGTTGCGCACTTTTCCCTACAAGACTCGACCGCATCCATGATCAGAAGATCGAGACATAGTCTTTCTGAAGCATTAAATCTCTACTCTGTGTAGACCGGTACACCTACTTTCCCCTACATCTGCTAGTCCACCTCTTCAAGAGCTCACACAACTTACTCAACTATGCTAGAGCCCATAATGGCTTGTGGCTACACATGGAAGTTTCTAGGCATGATTATTATATGGTCCCTTTGAGCTTGGGTGGCGAACCGAGGAAAAATCACACGGGTACTTCAGGATTTCCCAAACTGGCTAGCACTAGTTTCTCCAGGTGCCCCAACCAATCCACCCAGATGTGTATTATGTTGCCACCTTAAAGTTATCCAAAAACTATTATCTCTCACAACTTCCATGTGTATCATGATCCAATCCCCGTCTACGAGCATGGCTAAGCAATAACTGAGCATAACGTATATTCCCTGGGTGATCAAAGTTTATAGGTTCCTATCTCAAGTACTACAACCAAACCACATGTTCCCAATCGTACGCATGCAAATATTTTAGGGGCAAAGCTAGTGCATAGTAAAAACTGGCTATAGAAGACTATGATCAAAGTGTAACTTGCCTTGTTGACGGTCGGAAAACTCTTGAGATTCGTAATAACAAGCTTTGCACTCAAGAAAATCTATCGTAGACAAACAATAGCATACATAAGCAATCAAGCAAACGATGCAAAGAGAAATCGAGAAAAGATCCAAATAAAACTCGAAAACAAGCAACAACTAAACTAAACAGAAAACGAAACCTAACAGCATTATTTTCATGTGGATTATATTCTTAATAGTAGGTACATGTGATTAGCTACAATTTGCAAAAAGAATAAACTCAAACAGAGCTACGAAACTCAAGATACAAACAAAACAAGATCGAATACTAATCTGAACTAAACTCAAATTCTAAATCATGAAAATCATGTTCATGTTGGCTTACTAGATAGAGGGATCGTTATGAAGAATTAGGCATTGGTTTCATCTAATTTGGATAAATGAGCTAAAAGTTACGCTAGTTTGAAAATCCGGGGCTAAATTGCAATAAAAGTATTCACGGATAGGTCCCTGGCCAAAAAAAATAGAAAAAGAAAAATCTATCGGACGAACTTCCGCTAACAGAGACTAATGAAGAATTTGTTCGTTAACAGAACCAATCGGGTGAACGTTCGCTATTTAGACGATATAATAAAATAAAACCGATCTAACCTAACTAAACCGAACAATAAACCAACGAACCAGGACGGTTTTTATACCGGTTCGGTCCAATGGCGAGGCAGTCTATGGCGAGGCAGGGCGGCTGCTCTGGCGAGGTGGCGGGCTTAGCGGTGGGGGTCTTGGCGATGCAGGGCTAGGCGACGGCGGCAGCAGCAGCAACAGGCGGCGACGGCGGCAGCTTGCGCAGGCAGCGGCGACGATGTGAGCGGGTGGCGGCGCGAGCGATGGAAGCGGCGGCGACGCGATTTGTGGGGAGGAGGGGGCAGCGGGGTCGGATTATAAGGAGGGCGGGGGGTTCGACTTGGGCAAGGGGCAACCGGCGGTGGCGGTGGCACGGACTCCTAGCCAGAGTCCGGCACGGACACGGCGGCGCGTGGGGAAGGCTGTCGGCCTTGGCCTGGATTCGGCTGGGCCGGCCCAGTTCCGGCGCGCGCGTCTTTTTTTTTAAACAGCACCGCGAATAAAATCTAAATAAAATAAAATAAAATTCCTAAAATTCCAAAAAACAATTTTCACCATCCCCTGCTAATATTTGCGACAAAGTGAACATTTTTCTGGACTAAATGCAATTTTTAAAAATGCATCTTTTTCCCTAATTAAATAAAATGCAACCGAATAAAATTGCAAATAAAAATCAAATAAAATAATTTGACTTCCAAATTTCTTTTCCATCATTTCTCTTCTAATGGATGTGTGATTGGGTCTTTGTTTGTGTGAATTTCCTCTTTGTCTTCTTGTATTCATCCTCTTTTTGCATCCAAGTGTGAAAAGATATCCATCTAGGGTTCCGCCCTACTACACCTTGCTTAAATAATTCACTTTATAAAAAGGATATTAAATGGCTTACCTCGAAGCCCATCAGGAGGCCGCCAAAAGCTTCCTTCAGTCCACTGTTAACCAGGCGCGGTGTTTCGCAATGATGGAGGAGCTATTCAAAGCCTCCTCCATCACGTTTGACCACCCAGCCGCGACCCCCTCTCTGGTGGTGGGGTCCCAGCTCCCCTTTAGTGGAGGGCGGGATGGGCGACTTTGGGGGCCTCGGGGGCTCTGGAACTGTCTCGGAGGAGGGCTCAGGTTGACCGAGCTCCCCCTCTTTGTTCAGCAGGAGGGATCCCCCTCCTGGTCTTCGGCGATCGATTATTAACCTCGGCCATGACAACATCACCCCCGCCCCCCGTGTTCGGGCCGGTAGGGGTCTTTCGGGACAACACCTCCTCGGTCTTCTCGATGACCGGCGGGAGCGTAGAGCGTGACGCGGTCCCACTATCCACTAGCTCGGGGGGGTGGAGAGTTCCCCTCTAAGACCTGATAAGTGGGGAGGTCGTGCGGTGGGCTGCAATATGAAGACATGTCTACGATCAGTAATAAATTAATGAAGCAAACTCCTGGGCAAATGGCCAATACGAAAGACCTTGACTATTTGGATTAACATTGAAGACCTTTAGCCACATGCCAAAGTGTGACTGGACCCACCGAAAGGCCGCACAGATGATGATGAAGGCCAAAATATGCAGAGGAGTTTGGGGCGAGATTGTAAAAATCTAGCCCGTAAAAGAACATCACCCCACTGACAAATGGGTGAAGCAGGAAGCCCGACCCCCGGATGAAGTGGGCGACGAACACTATCATCTCGTCTGGCCGGGCGTGGGGACGACTTGGCCCTCCTCCGGAGCCTAATGAGTGATGTTGGTTGGGAGCTCGCCGGCGCGCTTCAGATCCTCGATGTCGTCATTAGTGACACTGGAGGCCTCCCACTTGCCTTTCAAACCATATCCAGCCATGGCCGGATTAAGTTAGTGCTTATAAGGGGTTCTTGAGGGAGGATAGGTTAGGGCGCTGGAGCTCAGCAGATTGGGAATGCGATAGCAAGGGAGGAAGGGGAAAGTGTGCAGTGAAAGACGATGGTTCTTTTCCTTTTATAAGTTGTTGTAATACTAGGAGTCCCTTTATAGCGCCGCAGACCTCGTGAAAGTGCTAGTTATCGACAAGAGGGGGTGAATAGGCGATTTTTATGGAAGTCTTCAAAACATGAGGTCTTCGAAGATAAACTGTTAATATGAACCTATATGATATGCGGTGGAAGATGAACTAGAGTAGACAAGCAATAGTCAAGTGAGCAATATAGTGAAAGCACGAAGATTAATAGCAGCTAGCTAGTATGGATCGGAATGGAAGACAGCATGAAGCCAAACAGATAATAGTCTTCACACAGTGAATTCAAACAGACCAGGCAAGCAAGCAATGACTTCACGAAGACAAACTAAAATGTAAGGAAGGTAGGGGATAGAACCAGTTGATTGGTGAAGACAAGGATTTGGTAGACCAGTTCCAGTTGATGTGACAACTGTACATCTGGTTAGGGAGGCTAAGATTGAACTCAGAAGACTGTGTCTTCACCTTATTCCCCTTGAGCTAAGGACACCTAGTCCTCGCCCAATCACTCTGGTAAGTCTTCAAGGTAGACTTCTAAACCTTCACAAACTCCGTTCACTGGTGATCGACAATGACTCTTGGATCCTCAGAACGTGACGCCTAACCGGTAGGAGGATGCAGAGTCCTCAAGTGTAACAAGTCTTCAGGTCACGTGAACAGAAAGACTTCAGTGATGCCTAACACTCTTTGGCTCTGGATGTTTTGGGCTTTGTCCTCGCAAGGATCTCTCTCTCAAAGGCTTCGGAGGTGGGTTGCTCTCAAACGACAAAAGTCGTGTACTAACTCTGAGTAGCCACCTATTTATGGTGTAGGTGTGGGATATTTATAGCCAGGAGCCAACACGTGTCCAACGGTCCGATTTCAATCACACATGGCAGCTTGACATGGGCTGCACGCAAAGCTGACTCATACAACTCTGGATAAGATTTGCTCTCATTGTCTTCACTCGAAGACATAGGATTTTGGTTGAGCATCACTTCAGTCATCTGGCTTTGTTCACTTGGACCCCACTTAATAGTATGGTGGTTCCTATGACTCAATAAAGAAGAAACGGAAACTACAAAGAAACTATGTCTTCGCACTCCATAGTCTTCAAGTGAATGTCTTCACAGGTCATTATCTTCAACGGGAATGTCTTCACGAACCACCATTGTCTTCAATGTCTTCATACATTTTTAGGGGTCATCTCTGGTAGGTAAACCAAATCAATGAGGGACTACTACCTGTGTTATCCTGCAATTCTCACAAACACATTAGTCCCTCAACCATGGTTGTCGTCAATACTCCAAAACTAACTAGGGGTGGTACTAGATGCACTTACAATCTCCCCCTTTTTGGTGATTGATGACAAACTGGTTGAAGTTTTCAACGGGGATAAAAGTATGTGAAAGTTTAAGTACATAGGCATTGTCTTCATAGGTTGTAAGAGGCTCCCCCTGAAGATGTGCATATATGTAGGTTGCCTTTGAATGCAAATGCACATGGCAGGTTTTGCTTTGTGGAGATCTACTTCATCCATGAAGAAAATTCACCATGCATATATGAAAGTAATAAAGATAATGACATGCATAATGAGAAATGGGCATCTGTAGAATGACTTCATCCAGGATTTATCATTGCATCATAAGGTAGGAGCAAAAGTGGCAAACGACCATCAAGTTTAAGTGTTACAAAATCAAAAACCAACAGTTTCAAGAATGATAGTTGTAAGAACTTAGCAAAAGTAAGCACCCAACCCATATATGGAGCCGCTTGAAGACTATCAACTCATATGCTTCTCCCCCTTTTGTCAGTAAGGACAAAAATGTTTTAAGACATCGAGTATCTACTCGTTCCCAGTTAGAGAAGATGTTGGGGCAGCCAGGTCGATGTTGGAGTTGGGCGGTGTAGAGGGGCCTGATGAAGAATCGTGATGCAGTGAAGCCATCGCTGGTGAAGTGGCGTCGTCCTCTTCATCTATGACTCGCGCAACAACAATGGGAGCCGAAGATGAAAAGTCAGAATCTTCAAGCGAGGGAGTTGAAAGCCAACTTGCACATTATGGTGGCCTAGAATCAAACTTGAAACGCTCAGTGAAGCCATCTTCTTGAAGATCGTCTTCAGAACAGAGCATTGTAAGGATCTTACAGGACCACCGACAAGCTTCATGTGCAACAAAGGAATTCTTGGTCGCAAGGTTGCGAATGCGATTGATATCAACAAGTAAGCTCCGCATCTGGCGCTTCATCCAGTCATGATGCCTATCCTACTTTAGGTGAAGTGATATAAGAAGCTCTCTGTCATTCAGGACACGAGCACGCTTTTGAGGCCTTTGTGCTATTGTGTTGGCTGTTGCATCTGTGTTGGCACGATGCAGCAGACGAAGCTGACCAGCAAGAGGACCAGCAGGAGCAGGGGGTTAGGCACATGAACACCTTCAATTGGCTATGAGAAGCTTTGGAATGCGGCATTGTCTTCATGTATTGGCTCCTTGGCAGGCACGGGATAAATGGCTTCATGAGACATGTCCACTTCAGGCAAGAATACAACATGGTTGCGAGCTGAATCTTGATAGTTAATGGTTGAGTGAAGCTTTATCAGCCGCATGACCCATGGAGCATAGAACTTGAGGCCAAAAAGATCAATTCCTGAAGCTGCCAACTATCTGATGAAGAAGTCTTGAGTGTTGAACCTGATGCTAATTGATGATGTAGAAGACCAATGTCTTCATGGTGCCTTCAAGCTTGGCGTCAGGAGAATATCCCTTGATAGGCCACAGAGTACACCTCAAAATGTGGTATATGGTGCGGGGCAAGTACTCGAGGTCTTTGACAAAGAATTCCTTGGGATATTCAACATCAATGGGCAATGGATTCATCATATTAAGCATTTGACTCATGTTTGGCTCAGGCTTCTGGAAAATGCTCTACACTTCGCATTCATATAGCTGACAACCTGGCACATACAGATCACCAGGAGTGGGCAGGGAAGTTAGCTCGATTATAACCTGAGCTATGGTTTCATGATGAACATCTCCTGTCATCCACTCAAGGACCCATGTCTTCGGATCCTTGTTGTAGCCTCTAATGTGCAGAGTAGCATAGAACCGCAGAAGAAGCTCTTCGTTCCAATGCTCCTTGTCAGTGACTAATGGGAGCAAACCAACTTCGCGGAAGCAATCAAGAGCCTCTTCAAGGCATGGTAGCCCAGCAATGCCATCACAATCAAGACGCTTGTGAGGAAAAATGATGTCTTGATTGTATAGAACGCATGAGTAGTAGCTGCATTGCTGATGGCTCCAAAACCTATCCGAGGAGATCTTTGGATTCTTGTATAGATTCATGGCAGAGTCGAAGAAGGCGTTGTGCTCTCTGAAGCTTAGCACACTGAAGGAGCCTTGGGTAGTCACGGCCTTGGAAGCCTTGGCAGCCTGGGCTACGGCTTCTGTGTTTGAGGCCTTTGCTCCATGCGATAATCATATTGTGGACCAGGAGCAGTGGGTGGTATCCAGATAGGCCACCGCACCATAACAAGCTCACCATTTTTGTATGCACGTTCCATGGTGTGAGACACACAAGGAGGAATGACCACATCTGATGTGGATGGCTCTTCAGTGGCAGCAATGACTTTGTCCTTCACAATATCTTCAGCCATGACCACGTCATTGGCTTCAGTGGTGGTAGTGGCAGCCGCATTTGCCTCAACATTAGTGGCTTCATGGATAGGAGGCTCTGGCACAATCACATCTTCCTCCTGAACAACAGGATCACTGGCACGGGGAATAACTTCATGATTTTCTTCTTTTTCTTCATCGGCTGGTGTAGCTGGAATATCTTCAACCTCTTTGGCTTTAGATTCTTGTGCAGTTGCTGAAGGGATGGCTTAAAGAAAAACTTGATGTTCCACTGAGCTTGTGTTTTGCACATCCTCTTTAGGAATGCTTGACATGGAGACAGAGGGCCTAGGGCCTCTGCAAAGCCTTCGAAAAGAGGGCGACGTTTTTGGTGAAGGAGTGGTCTTCTCCATGTCTTCTGGAGTCTCTTGAGGCGTCTCAAGCACCAGAGTGGTGACATGAGCGGGTGGAGTGTGGGGAATGACCTCATGCAATGGGGAGTTGGGGTGTTGCTTGTAACAGCCTAGTTTTTGGCCCTTTTCTTTTTCTTCTGATTATTTGGTTTTTGCTCTGTTTTTGTTTTTGGAGTGGTTCTGTGGCCTTGTCACCTGGGAAATCATCCTCATTCCTCCTCCCAAGTGGCTCATCATTCACAAAACCTTGCCAAAGATCATGTCACCTCACTCCTTGACCAAACCCTAAAATTCTTTTCTTGGGAAAATTCCTTTTTCATTAAACGGATAACCCTATCTGCCCTAGGTTGTGAAGCAACCTATATTTCTGTCCATCCAAAAATCCCCAAATAATTCTCATAATTCCTTCGGGTCATATACAATTCAAATATTCCCAAACATTGCCTTGTCCAGTTCAAAAATAATTCCCCAATAATCCTTTTTCTATTCTGCCCTAAATGGCACTTTGTGAAGGAAGTGTCATTTATATTTTTCCTAGTGGATCCCAACCTTTTTGGGAATGTTTATATGTCCAAATAATTGCCCCATGCACAAGTTCAAACTTATTTGCCAAGCCAATCTTCCTCAGTGAATTTTCAAAGTTTCTATCAAATAGAAGGCTTTGTGAAGGAAGTACTAGCCAGGAGTATCCAAATGAGTTGAAATTTTGCACACTCCTGAATGTGCTAATATTAAACCCCTTCACCCATTTTCAGCTCCATCCAATCATCTATGTGAGCACAGGACCAAATCTTTGATTCTGGCCTTATTTTCAGGTTGTGAAGCAAGTATATTTTATTTTGCTTCAAAACTCCTGATAAATTACGAGATAATTCTTCTACCCATAAAACCTATCTCCACCCAATTTGGCATCATTTCATTTATCCATTTGATCACCAATATTATTCCAAGTTTCTGGTCAGCAGAGATGTTTGTGAAGCAAGTACTATTTTGGCTTGGCCAATTGGTATGAGACTTTTTGAGCATCTTCATAAGACCAAATGACTCAGCTCTTCCCAATTTGATCTCAAGTTGACACTCCATGTGAGTGCACCATCATGGTCTAGTTTCTGGACCATTTTGGTCAGTTGTGAAGCAACTGCAGGTAATCTTGATCCATTTCTCCTCAAACTTACCAGGATTAAAGTCCTTCTTTACCTCAACCTCGTAGACAACTCCATTGCTCCCAAAACCCTTCCTGTTGATCACCAGTGCTCCCCCAAGTTTACTGCAGTAAACTTTAGAGGGTGATAACCATTTAACCATAGCAGTTGTAACCAAACTACCACCATAGTTAAACCCTACCTTTGAAGGACTCCACCGCTGACATGGTTTGGCGCTAATTTGGAAGCCAGAGTGCGTGCTGCCTGTGGTAACCATGGGAGATGCCAGCCAAAACGATGGTCTCGCCACTGTTGGCAACAGCAGTGCCGCTCCGATCGGTTCTGGCTCGTCCCCGAGTGTCAAACAGCTCAGCCTCGTCGTTCTCTTCCCTCTGGACCCCTCTACCCCTCCGGCAGCTTCCTTGTCGACGCTCACCGCCGAACGCCCACGGGTGCACTGTGCTCTGTTTGTCTCAGAGCTCGTTTCGGCCTCTTCCTCTGCACCTCTCTTGGCCGTCTCTTCCCTGTGAGCTCTCCCCTGTGCCCTCCCCGTCGTTTGCCCCCGAGTTCATGCGCGCGAGCAGCGTTGCCGCAGCGCCGGACATGCATCCGCGGTGGTGCCAGCTTGGCATCCCTCGCCCCGCCTATATATAGCCCTTCCCCGAGCCGTCCGAGCACTCCAGCAGCCTTGACTCGCTCCCCGGACCTCGCCTAGCCTCTCAGTTAAGCTCGAGGAGCTCTCGTTGCTGTCCATTGCCGCCATGGACGCCGCACGGCCTCGGCTAAGTTTGCGCCAACCGAAGCTCTCCACGCTCTCCTACCACCACCAGAGGAGTCTCCTCGACCCTCTAATCCTCCCCACCTCTCTGTTTCTCCTTCGAAGCAACCACATCGCCAGCACCCATCTTGGTCGACGACCTCGCCCGCCATTCTCTCACCGGTCACCACTCCGGGCATCTCCGTTGGTCTTGCGTCCCAGTAACCGAGGCGCGGCAGCCTCCTGAGTTCTCCGGTGGTCGCGGCGTCTCAAATGGTGGCCGGAGCTAGCCGGAATCCCACCGGTGCCGTCGACCCACTCCCTATCCAGGGAGCAGGCACGGGGAAGAAGAAGGAGGAGGCGGGGGAGGGAGTTGACCAGCGCGTGGACCCCGTGGGCCCCAGGCGTCAGCGACCCAGAGGCCAGCCCCACCCCTGCCATGTGGATAGGTGGCGGACCCACCTGTAGGCCAAACGCGCTGTCCAGCCCCGCCACGTCAGATAAGTGAAAGCGCATTTCTGTTTTACGTTTTCACTGACCGAAAGCGTATTTTAACTTTGCGCTTCTGCCTTATCCACTCAGGGACCCGACTGTGAATATTATTTTTGTAGAAAAGTCCCTGAACTTCAACTCCTCATAACTTTTTATCTGTAACTCCAAATGAGGTGAATCCAAAGCCTACTTCTTTGTTTCGTCGAGCCCTTTCTATTGGTGTCACTTTCATTATGTTCTGACATACTGAAAATGACCATTATGCCCTTGCCCTTAATCAGCCCCCTCCGAGAGAGAACGATTTCCGGTGATTCATTTCTGCAAGCTTCTTGCACTTTCTCTCGGTGATTTCTTCCACCCCAGGCAAGCCACACCCTCCATTTTCATCACTGTAATGCAGTGACATGGTTTAATTCATTTTGAACTTGTTTAAAATATTGCTTTAGCAACATGACTTTGTGCATGGCATTTTCTCGGAGTATTATTTTGATCTTGTTGTTGCCATGCTATTTTTTGGATTACTAGGAGTTATGTTTGGAGTTGATGAGTATCATGTTGCCATTGGAGTATTAGTGGCTGGTATTATGTTTGTTTCGGGATGATATCTGTTAGTATATTTTGGAGTATTACTTTGGATGTCATGCTACCTTTGGATTATTAGTGGTTAGTATGATTATCTTCACGATGATAGTTGATGTTCTGTTGCTTGGAGTATTATTTTCGGAGATGATGTTTACATGTGGATCATAGTTGGATAACTTGTTCTTGCATATTGGAGTAGTAGTATTATTGTTGTCAGATTCATCATGATAGTAGTGTTGTGCTACCCTTGGAGTATTTTGAGATGATGATATTCTGCTTGGATTATTGTTGGATATTGCTATGACTTGGATTATACTTTGATAGTTGACATCGGAGTATCAGTTATCATGGTTATATTTTTGAGTATAAGTTGGTCAGGTGCCGCTGAACCGGACTTTTCCACTGCAACCACATTTTCCGGTATGGGACGGCCCTAATGCGGTCTATTGTCGTGCCTCTCGCCGGTGCCTCCAACTAGGGAAGGTTATGGGCGTGTTGTACCCTGGCCCGGTAAGCAGGCATAACCTTGTGAGCTCGTTGTTATGTTTTTGTGTGCGGGTCCTAGTGTGGATCGGGCCACGACGGTGGTCGTTGTGTCTTGAGGTAGACACGGGGCCACCCATGACTTAGCCCAGAGGGGAGTGAGTCGGAGTGGCCGGGAGAGTGTCATGGCAGTAGATCGGTTTTGTCGTAACGCCGTTGGTCCACCTGAATGGGAGTGCGAGGCCATGGGTTCTGTGGTGTGGGTACAGTGCGCTACCTTTGCAGAGTGTATATTTAACCTATCGATAGCCGCGTCCTCGGTCATGGGCATGGGTTCGTACTAGGGTACACTATTCGATCAACACTCACATGACAGAATGACTTATAGGTGACGGATATGTGGATATTAGGAGCAGTACAGATTGGCCAAGTATTGGTCGTGGTTGTGATCGCCGTAAGGATCACGGGCCATTCATTGGTATTGTTGTGATCGCCGTAAGGATCACGGGCCATTCATTGGTCGGGTTCTGATCGCCGTAAGGATCATGGGCCATTCATTGGTCGGATTGTAATCGCCGTAAGGATCACAACCATTTATTGGTCGGGTTGTGATCGCCATAAGGATCACAGTTACAGTTTGGGTTTGATCACGAGGTGATCGAGATGGTATATTGCTTGGCCGGTTAGCCAAAAAAGATATGGTTATGGAGATCGGAGATGGTGATTTATCAGTATTGTAGTAGCTTCATATCATGCTTAGGAGTTGCTGTTGTATCATCGTAGCTGTTAATTTTATTAACCTGCTTAAGGCTATGTTGTTGTCTTGCCTTGATGTTTTTGGTTGTTGTGAGCTTGCAAGTACATTCAATGTACTGACCTGATGTATCATGCTAGATTGCAGGTGATGCCGTGATTGCTTGATTGCTTGGCGTGGTTTCCGTTCATGCGAGCTAGATCGTGTCCCAGCCAGAGTCCCTGCGGAGCGGAGTTCACCACCTTCATTGTTGTTCCGCTGCTAGAAGATTTCCAATGTGTCGAGTTGTTCCGCTGCTAACATAGAGCAAGTGTAGTATCGCAGGTGTAGTGTCGCCGTGCTGATGTGATTCTTTGTAACATCAGACCCTTGTATTATTATTTGTTCTGTGTAAATCGGTGCCGTATTCCAGAGACTTCTCCTCGATCTCTGGGCTGGAATACGGGGCGTTCCGGTTTCTCTGAGCCGGGGTTTCACATTTCTCTTCCCAGAATACATCTTGTGTGATTGCCATCGTGGGACCGCCAATGCTTATCAATTCACTACTCGTAGGAGCAGGCGATGATAACGGGTTGGGAACAAGCTGAGGAACGACTTCATCATCAACATTGTCATCTTGACCAATGTCTTCAGCTGCGGTGGAGTCAGCAGCTGGAATGTTTTCATATTCATGAGCCTTTGTGGAAGCAGGCTCATAAACAATGAGACGACACTCGCGATTGGTGGAGGCTGGTAGAGCAACAGAAATAGGTTCAACATTCAATGGCTCTTGGGGAGCAGCACGGGCTTGGCGTGAAGACTTTGAAGACTTTGTCTTCAGCTTCTTCTATGAGGGAGCAGCATCAGAGGTATCCTAGTGCTTCCTCTTCTTGGCTTCAGCCTCAGCCATCTTAGTCTTTTTGTTAAGAAGCTGCAGAACGGATGTTTGGCTTCTTGCCAGTCATACTGGCAGGGAAGCCAATGCTTGAATTTCCTGCCTTAGGGCTTCGGGTTTAGCTTCAGCAGGCTTCTTCTTCTTCTTGGTAGCCAGCTTGGGGTCGATGCCTGGTCGCCTAAGAGCCTTTCCCATCACAGCCTCATTTTGAGCCTAAACGCATTTTTCAGCATAATATTTCATGCACTCACGAGAGCCTTTGGCTTCCTCACACTTTTTCTTGAAGTGAGCCTTGAGGTCAATCATCATTTGCTTGAAATTTTGAACATCGGCAACACTGAGATTGGCCATGTGCTTCTTGAATTGGGCCTTCTCATAGTCAATTTGGTTCTTCAACTCAACAATTTTCTAAGCTATAGCAAGCTCCTTGGCAATGCTGCCTTGAAATGTGACAGTGATGTCAATGGGCAGCTGCAGATCGTCAATGGTGAGTGAAGAATCTTCAAACCATTCATCAATGAAGTTGTTGAGTATATCTGCATCGAAGAGAGGCAAGTCTTTGAAGATTTCGGCCTCTTGCATGCTCTTGATAAGAATTTCCGGAGCATCATGAGCAAGATCTTCATCACTTGATAGATCAATAACATTCTCCCCATTGCGCAGAATGCTAGCTGGGGTGAGGTCATGCCCAGAGATCGTCTTGGGCTTCTTGGACTTCTCGGAGATGCAGGATTGATCCTCGGACTGCAGACTGGATTCAGGAGGTGCTGATTTTAATGGCTTCACACTTGAAGCTTTTGGTGTAGTAGTAGGTTTAGAAGCCTTTGACTTTTTCTTTGGCTTCGAGGACTCTAAAACATCCTCAGATTCCTCTTCTGCAACAGATTGATCAGTTGTGGCCCGTTGTCCAACAATGTGGGAGAGAAGCCCATCAAAGCTATTGAAGGGGCTGATGATATTCTGATTGGCTTCACGACTACCATCTGGCCTTGGAGCAGCTGGACCAGGGCTGAAGTCAAGTCTGAATTCCTTTTGTTCTTAGCTGCTGAAGCCTTTGCAAACTGATAATTTTTCTCAAACAATTCGTCATCACGACACCATCGGAGACTCGATGGGTCGCATCTTCAGGTTGAGGTCCTCTGACCATGCATGGATAGAAGCCCTTGGCTATGTGATGTAGGGTAGAACCCTAGATGCCCGATCCTTCACGTTTGGAGGGAATCCTACAAGGACACGAAGAACATGAGTGGGGAAACGAGGGGAACACGAGGAAAACACGAGAGAAATCACTCAACCAACAAGATATAGCCACACATATGCTAGATCCTAGAAACACAAAGAGTGATAGACGATTCAAAGACAACAAGGGACTATACAAAGGGTCTTCTCTGAGAGGAGGTCTTGAAGGTCTTCCCGTGACGGGGTTGTCGACGTTCTGGGAACGGGGGTACCCAGACTTGCCTGCCTGCGGCCTGCGGCGTGGCTCAAGGAGTTGCCCAGTACGGCCCATCTTCATCAGCACATGCTCGAGACCCTCGTGAGGGGCCAAGCCTCGCAGGGTGGACGACAGGAGGCTTCCCCAGGCACGACCCCATCAGGCTGGCTCGCGAGGAGGCGGAGAGATCAAGGCGGGGTACCTCACGAGGTGCCCTGACGCAAGCCATGACGACCAAGGCCAGGCGGGCGCTAGGCGGGCGCAGGCCTGCGCAAAGTCCTTGTTTCCCCTTTGGTGCAAAGGGGGCAAGCGCAGGGAAGGGTATCAAGCAAAGGCAACC
This sequence comes from Triticum dicoccoides, assembly GCF_002162155.2. NCBI lineage: Eukaryota > Viridiplantae > Streptophyta > Magnoliopsida > Poales > Poaceae > Triticum > Triticum dicoccoides. Next base: position 367,000,480 of record NC_041391.1, on the reverse strand, counting down.
ATTTCGGTGCAACAAGACCAGGACCAGCAGGAGGGCAGAGCGGAGGTCATCGTGGAGCCCAAGCCAGCGTCATCATCAGGGTCTTTGGCAGGCGAGGATCAACTTTAATCAGGATAAGTGTACTAGATGTTCCCCTTCAAAATGGCCAATTGTTGGCGCTCTTCCCGCTCAATATTTGGGAAGAGGCCCGGGGCCTTCGCCTATAAATAGGACTAGCCACCCACAGGGTAGGGAGATCGGATCGGATCCGCATCTGAGACAAGAGAGAGAGGCGACTGAACTCCCCCTAGCAGTTCATCACACCAACCAAGAACAGACCCTCGCGAGGCTGTTATCCCCTTGTACTGTTCCTCATCAGCCCCAGAGGCAATCCATCACACCACAAACTGGAGTAGGGTATTACACCACAATGGTGGCCTGAACCAGTATAAATATCATGTCCCTTGTGTTGTTCTTCGTGTAGTTTTAGATCCTGGCGAGGCGGTGAGACATGGGTAGGCTGGGGGTGTGATCTCCGTGTGCACCCTAGTGTTCGAACCTCAAGGGTCTGCCGGAACCCGAAATCCGACATTTGGCGCACCAGGTAGGGGTGCGCAGGAGCTTTCCCTTCCCCAACCTGCTCTTCGTCAACACCGCGGTTCGCCCTCATGATGGGCAGCACGCTGCCCGCTCCGGTCGCCAGCGCTAGCATGGGGGCCGGGGGGCTCCGAGCCTTGGCCCCCGCCTTGCGGCAGGTGCAATGGACGAACAAGTTCAAGCCAAAGATGCCACCGTGCTACAACGGCGCGGCCGATCCGTTGGCTTTCCTGCTGGCCTACGAGGAGGACATCCTCGAGGCCGGGGGCGATGATAGGGTCATGGCCAACTGGTTTCCCATGGCCCTCACCGATGTACCGCGCATGTGGCTGCTCCACCTGCCAACGGCTTTCGTGGCCTCCTGGGGGGAGCTGCGCGGCCTCTTCCTCGCCCAGTACGCTGCACTAGCGCACCCAGTCGTTGCAGATCTCCTAGGCGGCTCGCAGGAACCACCTTCAGGCCACCACATCAAGTCATTCGTCCGCCAGATCGGCGCCGCTTCTGTGTCGTGCGGGGCGCCTCCGGGTTGGGCGGCACCTAAAGCCGATCTGGCCTTCAGCTCAGATGATCACCCCTCCAACTCGGCCTGCTCGGGCACGCTCCCAATGCTATGCACCCCCACCATCTGCAACGTGGCGGTAACCAAGACCCTCATCGACGGCGGCGCTGGCCTCAGCATGCTCTCAGTGGAGGCCTTCAGCCTTCTCGACGTACTGCTGGAGCGGCTGCAGCCCAGCAGGCCCTTCTTGGGCGTCGGAGGCGGCTGCACCGGCTCCCTGGGGCAGATCCGCCTTCCGGTGACCTTCGGCACCTACGACAACTTCCGCACGGAGCTAATCGACTTCGACATCGCCCCCATCGGCCTCCCATACAACGCCATCCTTGGCTACCCGGCACTATCCCGGTTCATGGACGCAACTCACCTACCATACAACCTCATGAAGATGCCCGGGAGTAGCGGCGTCCTCACTGTGTCTGGAGACATCGGGGATGCATTGCAAGCGCTCAAGCTCGCTTTCAAGGCCGTGGCGGTGGCGCAGCCCGCCAACTCAGATGCCTCTGAACCCAAGGGGGCTGCACCAGCCAAGAAGAAGCAGCTATTCACTCAGGACAAGGCGGAAACCAAGCAGGTACTGGTCAACGAGGACGGATCTACCATTGCCACCTTCACCATAGGCGCCAACCTCGAGCCCGAACAGGAGGAAGCTTTGGTAAAATTCCTGCGCGCGAACAAGAAGGTCCCGAGGGGCGTAATCGAGCATCACCTCAATGTGTGCCCCAACGTGCGCCCAGTGAAGCAGAAGGCGAGGCAGCAGTCCACTGAGAAGCAAGCTTTCATCGTCCAAGAGACCCGCAAGTTGGAGGCGGCGGGTGTCATTCGCGAGGTCCGCTACCCAAACTGGCTGGCTAACCCTGTTGTCGTGCCGAAGAAGGGGGGGAAAGGAACACATGTGTGTCGACTTCACCAACCTCAACAAGGCCTACCCGCAGGATCCGTTCTTGCTCCCTCGCATCGACCAGATCGTCGACTCCACCGCTGAGTTCGACTTGTTGTGTTTCCTGGATGCCTTCTCCTGCTACCACCAGATCAAGATGGCAGTAGAAGATGTGGAAAAGACGGCCTTCCTGACCCCGTGCGGAGTGTACTGCTATACGTGCATGCCGTTTGGGTTGCGCAATGCCGGTGCGACCTTTCAGCGGCTGATGCACATCGCCTTGGGTCGGCAGCTCGAGAGGAATGCTGAGGCTTATGTTGATGACATTGTGATGAAGTCTCGGGAGGCAAAACCCCTGATACAGGACTTGGAGGAAACCTTCACGAGCCTTAACAAAGTGGACTTGTGGCTCAACCCGGAGAAGTGTGTGTTTGGAGTCCCCTCGGGCAAGCTCCTGGGTTTCCTAGTATACCACCGGGGCATCGAGGCCAACCTAGAAAAGGTAAAAGCAGTCGAGGACATGAGCCCGCCAAAGACCCTCAGAGAGATGTAGAAGCTCACCGGGCGCGTGACCGCACTAGGGCATTTCATCTCCATGCTGGGGGAACGAGCGCTGCCCTTCTTCAAGCTGATGAAGAAGAAGGGCCCCTTTGAATGGACTGAAGAGGCCGACAAGGCGTTTCAGGATCTCAAGAGGTACTTGACCAGCCCCCCGGTGATGGTGGCTCCGCGCCCTCAGGAGCCCCTGGTGCTCTACCTTGTGGCCACCCCCTACTATGCCAGCGCAGCCCTTGTGGCTGTTAGGGAGGAGCGTAGGACCAAGGCCGCAGCAACCGTTCGGGTTAAAGCAAAGCAGGGCCGAGAGGGCCTCACAGAGACCGCGGCTATAGCCGAGAAGGACCAGCCACAGAAGGAAAGCACACCTGAAACAGAGGAGGCCCCTCCTCCAGGCGACCAGTCGCCGGGGGCTCCGTTGTCTCAGGAGGCGCCCCGGCCTCCGGAGGACACTAGCAGCACCAGCACTCCCAACCTAGTTGAGCACCTTGTGTACTTCGTCAGCACGGTATTGCGAGACGCAAGGGCACGGTACCCCATGCCCCAGAAACTCCTCCCCGCGCTATTGGTGGCCTCGCGCAAGCTGCGGCACTATTTCCAAGGCCATCCCATCAAGGTTGTCTAAGCATACCCCTTGGAAAGGGTGCTCAAGAGCCCCAACTCATCTGGAAGAGTCACTGAGTGGAACATTGAGCTGCAGGCATTTCAGATAGAATTCAGCACAACCAGAGTCATCGCTGCGCTTGTGGACTTCATGGCGGAATGGGCAGAGGTGCCAGGCATCGAGGCTGGCGAGGATCAATCGCTCTCCCCAGGGAGCGAGGCACCGGACGGATGGGTCATGTACTTTGACGGGGCGTTCTCCCGACACGGCGCGGGGGCTGGTGCGGTACTCGTATCCCTCACTCAAGACAAGCTCTACTACGCCATGCAACTCTATTTTCAGCATGGGGAAAAGGTCTCCAACAACATAGCAGAATACGAAGGCCTGATAGCAGGCCTGAAGGCCGCAGTCGCCCTGGGGGTGAAGCGCCTCACCATCGAGGGTGATTCACAGCTCCTTGTCAACTTCTCCAACAAAGTATACGAACCAAAGGACGAGCACATGGAAGCCTACCTCGCGGAGGTCCGCAGGATAGAGAAGCAGTTTTGGGGGCTGGAGTTGCAGCATGTGCCTCGCGGCACCAATCAAGAGGCTGATGACATCGCAAAAAGGGCATCCAAGCGGCTACCTCAGGAGCCCGGTGTCTTCGAGGAGTGGCTCTTCAAGCCCTCGGCGATGCCATCACTGTCAAGCACGGCGCAGCCTCGGGGGGAGCTCCCCCAGCCGCCTGCCTCGAGAGCCCTGGTCTGCGGCCCGACATCTGGAGCACGCCTACTCCTGGCGCTGAAACCTTAAGAGGGGTGCTGGATCATGGAGCTCAGGAGTTACCTGATGCGAGGCACGTTGCCGGAAAAGGAGGAAGCGGAGCGTGTGGCATGGCAGGCCATAGCATACTGCCTTAAGGATGGGGAGCTCTACCGAAGACGACCGAATGATGTGTCCCTACGTTGCATTTCCAGGGAGCAAGGGAAGGAGCTACTGGCAGACATACACGGTGGCGACTGTGGGCATCACTCATCGTCACAAACTCTCGTCGGCAAGGCGTTCCGCAGCGGGTTCTATTGGCCCATGGCACTTAATGACGCTGTGGCACTGGTGAAAGCTTGCGAGGCCTGTCAGTTCCATGCCAAGCAGATCCATCAGCCGGCGGGAGGTTTGCAGACTATACCCCTCTCATGGCCCTTCGCAGTCTGGGGACTGGATATCCTAGGCACGTTCCCTCGGGCGCCAGGGGGCTACCGCTACGTCTACATCGCCGTGGACAAATTCACCAAGTGGGCTGAGGTGGAAGCTGTCTGCACCATCCCCGCAGGCTCCACGGTCAAGTTCATCAAGGGCCTCGTGAGCCGATTTGGGGTGTCGAACCGTATCATCACCGACAACGGTTCACAGTTCACCAGTAACCTCTTCAAAACATATTGTGCTAACCTTGGAACACAGATATGCTACGCTCCGGTGGCGCACCCGCAAAGCAACGGTCAGGCCGAGCGAGCCAACGCAGAGGTCCTTAGGGGCCTCAAGACCAGGACCTTCAAGAAGAAGCTAGAGGCCTGCGGTAGGGGCTGGTACGACGAGCTCCAGTCCGTGGTGTGGTCAATCCGCACGACCGCAACCAAGCCGATTGGTGAGACTCCATTCTTTCCGGTTTATGGAGCTGAAGCCGTTCTCCCTCACGAGGTCAGACGTCGTTCCGCGCGGGTCCTGGCGTTCGACGAAGCGCAGCAGGACGCCATGCGGGGGACAGATCTCTTGCTGGGGGAGGAGCATCGGCGAGAAGCCGCACTGCAGGCAGCAAGGTACCAACAAGCACTACGGTGATACCACTACCGCAACATCCGCCCGAGGACTCTCGAGGTAGGGGACCTTGTGCTTATACGGGTTCTCTCCAAGGAGGGGCTGCATAAGCTCTCTTGCATGTGGGAGGACCCGTTTAAGGTTGTTCATGTTTCCAGGCCCGGCTCCACACGCTTGGATACCCAGGAGGGGGTGCCCATCCAGAACGCGTGGAACATCCAACACCTCCGAAGGTTTTACCCCTGAAAAAGGCCCGGTGCCTGTGAAGAAGGCAAATGCCTGTGAAGAAGCTGTGTTTTGGGAAAAGGACCGGTGCCTATGAAGAAGGCGAATGCCTCTGAAGAAGCTGTGTTTTGGGGAAAGGCCCGATGCCTGTGAAGAAGGCGAATGCCTGTGAAGAAGCTGTGTTTTGGGAAAAGGCCCGGTGCCTGTGAAGAAGGCGAATGCCTTTTAAGTGGTTGAGTTTTGGAAAAGGCCCGGTGCCCATGAAGAAGGCAAACGCCTGTGAAGCTCGCTGCTCGTGACACTCTCACGTAATAATGAGTGGGGCTGTACACGCCCCGGAGTCTCCGGAGTGCCTCCCTCGGGCCTCGGGGGATCCCGCCCACGCCCAGTGGCAGCACTTAGCTCCGCGCTGGTGAGATGACATCGAAGACTAGACTAGGTGTCGGACGCGGCTTCTTTCATTTGCTTTCCGCAGTTGGCTTGTTTGTTCATATTTGAAGTTTTTCTGAAGCTGTTACCGTTTTGAACTCGCGACCCCTCGTCCATTTCACTTGCTGGTTTTTGTTTTCTCTCGCGCGAAGTCTCACGAGGGGGGAACACGGGCACCCTCGCGAGTGTTTTCTACCCCGTTGGTTTGAAACTTCCTTATCCGAGTCCGCTGCGGGAGCACCCCTCCCATTATGTGCCCCACGGGCATCGCAACACAGTCACAGGACTTGGGTTAGTTGTCCTCACTACCAAGGTTGGAGATTATCCCTGCTGACTAAAACCTTGCAGGACACAAGGCGCACGACAAGGCCCTAGCCTCAAGAGGCGAGGATCGCAACAAGCTTCCCCCCGAGATAAGTGATTTCCACGCATAAGCACACGGAACAAAATATAGCGCAGAAATGGTAGAAACAGCGTACCAATTAAATAGCGACAGTTAAACACACCCCCGTAGGGGACCAGGCTACATTCTTTTTGCGCAGGAAAGAAAGGAAAGCAAAAGGGGGCACGACCTGCCTGGCGCCAACTCTCAGCGAAGGCTCGAACTGCCTCCAGAGCTCAGCTGGATTCCGCCTCCCGCTTCACCGAGGCATGGCGTCGGACCGACCCGCTGCCCTCTCCCAGGCGAGCGCAGCGGCGAGGGGGCTGGTCGCGACTGCCACTGGAGGAGCTGCCATCCGAAGGGGAGTCACTAGAGCTTGGCGGGCCTCGGGCCCCGCTGCCCGCGCGCCCTCTGCCACCTTTACCCCGACCAACGCCGGGGCTGGGCGCGCGGCCGCGGTCATTGTCTTTGGGGCAGCATCTGGCGTGGCGGCCGTCTTCCCTGAACACCCTCACATAGAGGGTGGCGTCGTCGTCGAACTTGAAGTGTAGAGTGCATCGTCGGCACAGGCCGCACGCGCGGGCAAATGTTTCCCAGCCGCGGGTGAAGGCCACCTCCCCGGCGGTGGAGACCTCCTAGGTAGCCCAAGAAGCCCTGCTGCAGCAACCATCTGCCTGAAGCCAAAGGCCGCCTAGGGCACCAGCCGGAAGCTCACCTATGAAGAAGTGGGGGAGCTGGAGCCAGGTGCCGTTTGGGTCCGCCGACCACACGACGAACTCCGGTAGCACCTCCGCCAAGCGGAAGCGCGGCCTTAGGGGACGCGCAGCCCCAGCGTACCTCTCGATGGCAGCTGGACGCCCACCGCTGCGCAGAGGGCTGTTTCCACGGCCACGGGAGGCCGCGGCAGGGGCCGTAGGGTGCTTGCGAGGGCGGCCCCGGCCACGCTTGGCCGGAGGAGAGCCGGACCCTTCCTGGCGAGCCTTCCCTTTCTCCACGGCCGAGAACCTCTTCGGCGGGGCCATCAGGATGGCATGCGGCCGAGAAGAAGACGGAGAGTAGCAAGGAGGGATGAACTGGAGGGCTCGCACCGTTCCGTACATATAGCTGAGGGAGGCCAACCGACGGCCTCCACGATCACAGGTAATCATGACCCGTTTTTGCATGCAGGGACTTGTCAATTCGTGCAGTTACCGAGGCGTCGTGGGGGAGCCAGGACGCCCACGTCCAATCAACCGCCATGCGGCGCCCAAGGCCACAGGCTATTGGGGCCCGCGGCACTTCGCACTTGCCTCTTCGCTTCTCTGCTAAGCCAAGTCCAAGTGCGCCTTGGGCCCGGGGGCTACTGTCGGCGTTTTGGGAATAGGGGTACCCAGATTTGCCTGCCTGCGGCCTGCGGCATGGCTCAAGGAGTGGCCCAGTACGGCCCATCTTCATCAGCACATGCTCGAGACCCTCGCGAGGGGCCGAGCCTCGCGGGGCGGACGACAGGAGGCTTCCTCAGGCACGGCCCCATTAGGCTGGCTCGCGAGGAGGCAGAGAGATCAAGGCGGGGTACCTCATGAGGTGCCCGTGACGCAAGCCATGACGACCAAGGCCAGGCGGGCGCCGGCCTGCGCAGAGTCCTTGTTTCCCCTTTGGTGCAAAGGGGGCAAGCGCAGGCAAGGGTATCAAGCAAAGGCAACCATTTCAGTGCAACAAGACCAAGACCAGCACGACGGCAGAGCGGAGGTCATTGTGGAGCCCAAGCCAGCGTCATCATCAGGTCTTTGGCAGGCGAGGACCAACTTTAGTCAGGATAAGTGTACTAGATGTTCCCCTTCAAAATGTCCAATTGTTGGCGCCCTTCCCACTCAATATTTGGGAAGAGGCCCGGGGCCTTCGCCTATAAATAGGACTAGCAACCCACAGGGTAGGGAGATCGGATCGGATCCGAATCTGAGACACACAGAGAGAGAGGCGACTGAACTCCCCCTAGCAGTTCATCGCACCAACCAAGAACAGACCCTCACGAGGCTGTTCTCCCCTTGTACTGTTCCTCATCAGCCCCAGAGGCAATCCACCACACCACAAACTGGAGTAGGGTATTACACCACAATGGTGGCCTGAACCAGTATAAATCTCGTGTCCCTTGTGTTGTTCTTCATGTAGTTTTAGATCCTGGCGAGGCGGTGAGACATGGGTAGGCTGGGGGTGTGATCTCCGCGTGCACCCCAGTGTTCGAACCTCAAGGGTCTGCCGGAACCCGAAATCTGACAGGGGTCTTGAATCCGCTTGGGGGATCTTCTCCGAAGAGGTCATGAGCTCCGAGGAGAAGTAACCAAGTGGATGAGCAAAGCTCTATCTCAAATATGAGCTATCACAATACTAACCCTAACAAGGAGGAGGAGGGGGTGTATATATAGTGCTAAGCCACAAAGGGGTAAGTGGGGGAGGATACATGGGCCAAAGCCCCGATACACTATGCGCAGACAGGCCGGTAGTACCGTTCATTGGGGTGGTAGTACCGCTGGGAATCCAGGTGTTGGTTCCTGGAGGTGTATGCCGAAGGGAGCAGTGGCTGAACCGGTTGTCGGGGTGGTTATAATGGTCTTTTCGCAGTTACTGGTACAACCGGTGCAGTACCTGCCACGCATCGCTCGATCACAGAAGTTGGACCAGTTGTTGGGCGGTAGTATGGCGGTTGTACCGCCAGGGTTGTACATGAGCAGTTGTACCGGTCCTTCTAGGCTAGGCAGATTGTCTTCATTCTCTTGATGTTCATCTTGCACCGTAACTTCTCCTTGGTTGCTTCCTTGGTACCTAAGCACAGAAAGCATCTCCATTTGAGGTAGTAGCCATGTCTCATGTGGGTCAAAGGGGAGTTCAACAAGGAGAGAGTTAACCTTTCGATAGCTCTCGTATGTGCTCTTGTCATTGGTCCAAGTGGTGTCATGGGAGACGAAGGTAGGTCCATGTGGATGACTGTAGGATGCTCCGCATCATCTCCCTCCCTTGAGAAAGATCCGACCTCGGATCGAAATCCTCATCACCATGGTACGGGAGAGAGATTGTTGACATTGAATATGTCGCTCACGGAGTACTTGTCGCGTGGAATGTCGATCTTGTAGGCGTTGTTGTTGTAGCGTTCAAGCACCTTGAAGAGCCCATCGGCTCGTGGTAGAAGTTTGGACTTGCATTCATTGGGGAAGCATTCCTTTCAAAGGTGTAGCCACAAAAGATCTCCAATGTTGAATATCATGGGTTGCTTGTTGATGTTGAGCTTGGTCGCGAGTCGTTGTACTTGGCACTCGATGGTGTGCCTTGTATCTTCATGCATCTTCTTGAGGTAGTTCACTCGGGCACTCACGTCCATGTTAGTGCGCTCTTGTAGTGGTAGAGGAAGAATGTCCAATGGGGACAACGGGTTGAAACCGTAGACGACCTCGAAGGGGGACTTGCTGGTAGTCGAATGTATTGCGCGGTTGTAGGCGTTCTTGGTGATGGGTAGACACTCCTCCCACTCCTTGATGTTCCTCTTGATCAACACGCGTAGTAGAGTGGAGAGTTTGCGGTTCATCACCTCCGTTTGGCCGTCGGTTTGAGGATGGTATGCCGAAGAGAATAAGAGGTTTATTCCGAGCTTGGCGCATAGAGTCTTCCGAAAGTTACTCAAGAACTTGATGTCGCAGTCCAAGATGATCGTCTTGGGCACTCCGTGCAGGCGTAACATTTCCCTACAAAAGATATTTGCAATATGTGAAGCATCGTCTATCTTGTTGCATGGGATAAAATGAGCCATTTTAGAGAATCGGTCCACAACAACAAACTCGGAATCCTTTCCATTTTGAGTTCTAGGAAAACCAAGTACAAAGTCCATGCTAATGTCTTCCCAGGGTTGATAAGGAATAGGAAGGGGCATGTAAAGACCATGGGATTGAGCTTTTGACTTAGCTTTGCGACATGTAGTGCATCGGTTGGTGAAGCATGAGACGTCGCAGAACATCTTCGGCCAAAAATAGTTCTTGGAGAGTGTAGCGAATGTCTTGTCACGTCCAAAGTGTCCCCATGAGTCTGCCTCCATGAGCCTCTTGCAAAAGTAGCAAACAAAGAGAAGACTCGGGAATGCGAAGTTTGTTAGCTCTCATAAGATAATCATCCATGATGTAATATCGTTCCCAAGATGTATGTGCCAAACCTTTAGCATAAGGAATAGCAAAAGTAGGATCATGTGCATACAATTCTTTGATGTTCTCAAAGCCAATGACATTCAATTCAAGTTTAGTGACAAGCATGCATATGCGGGAAAGAGCATCCGCCACTACATTTTCCTTACCTTTGATGTACTTGATGACATAAGGAAAAGACTCGATGAATTCACTCCACTTAGCATGACACCTGTTCAACTTAGTTTGACCCTTTAAGTACTTAAGCGTTTCATGACCGGTATGAATGATAAATTCATGAGGGCGAAGGTAATGTTCCCATTCACGCAAAACTCGCACTAAAGCATATAGCTCTTTGACATAGATGGGATAATTGACTTGCGCTCCGGAAAGTTTCTCACTAATGTATGCTATGGGGTGCTTCTCTTGCCTTAACACACCTCCTATGCCATTACCACTAGCATCACAATGAATCTTAAAAGGTTTGTCAAAGTTGGGTAATGCAAGCACGGGAGCATGAGTAAGCATGTAGCGACCATACCTCAAACTGTCCGATCTCTATGCATCAATGTCATCCCTAGATAGGTAATGCTGACACGCACAGTACTCGAAGGATTTATAACAGAGTAGCAATCACACACTTATTACATCGAATCTCTCTAAAGAGATCTTATTACAATAAATATGGCTTAAGGCCATCTAATAACGATAACAGCGGAAGGCTTGGAAGATAAGCGAGTCCATCAACTCCAACGGCATCACTGAGTATAAGATCACGACCTAAGGCACCTTACTCATCGTCTGAAAAGTCTGCAACATGAACGTTGCAGCCTGAAAACGGGTCAGCACATGGAATATGTTGGCAATGTAACACATAGAGAGTAATGAAAGAATAATGCTATACTACATGCATATATGGCTGGTGTAAAGCTCTATGGTTATAGTTTTGCATAAAGCCAATTTTTCCCTACTGCAAAGGAATAAATTTTATTTAACTATCATGGTGGTTGTTAAACATTGAGAAGGGTACTCCAACTCAATCCCAATTAAGCATCATCATTAAACCCAAAAAAATTTAATTAGAGTAACATGATGAGATTCACATGATAATCCAAGTACAAGATACTCAAAACGTCCATAACCAGGGATACGGCTAACAATGATTAGTTTATACACTCTGCAGAGGTTTGCGCACTTTTCCCCGCAAGACTCGATCTCCTCTGCTTGATTGCTCGCACTACATGGTGTTTGAGATATGGATGACCGATACACAGTCTTTCAGAAGCATTAACTCTCTACTCCGGGTAGACAGTACCAACCTACATCCCCTACATCTACTAGTCTACCTCTTCAAGAGCTCACGCAACTTAATCAACTATGCTAGATCCCATAGTAGCTTGCGGCTGCACACGGAAGTTTCTAGCATGAAATAATCTCATGATCCCTTTGAGCCTGGGTGGCGGTCCATAGGAGAATCACACGGTACCCCGGGATTTCCAAAAATACAAGCAACACTAGGTTCCCCAGGTGCCTCAATCCACCCAGATGTGAATTTAAGTTGCCACCTTAAGTAAACCATTAATTGAACAATCTCACATCTGTCATGGAAACACTCACCCAATCCACGTCTACAAGCATAGCATGGCAATATAAGCAAACATAGAAGTAATTCCCAAAGGTTTGATAATAAACAGGTAATAGGTTCTACCTCATCTACTTCCCAAAATCCATATATTAATCAGATCCTAATCATGCAATTGTTTGAGGATTGATCTAATGCAATAAAACTGGGTAATAAAGAGGTATGATCAAAGTGTTACTTGCATTGCTGATGATCCGTGAAACCTAGAGATTCAAAGTAGCAAGCGGCGCACACCGGGTACTCTATCGCAAACAAACAAGCATACAACAAGCACTCATCTAATGCACAGGTAAAACTCAAATAAGAGGTCCAAACAGAAAGTTCAACTTAAGAACTCCGGTTTGCAAAAAGAATCAAATCAAACGAAGCAACGAAACTCAAACGGCGAAAGAAACAAGCTTCGTTTACTAATCTGGACGTAAGTCGAATTTTACAGTAGAAAAATTTGTTTGAGTTGGTTAAACGGAAAGAGGGTTTCGAGACGAAACTCTAGGTGCTTGAATCGCCTGATTCCGATAAACGAGGGAAAAGTTATACTAAAACGAAAATCGGATCAGAAATAATCACCGAGAAATCCGAGGAAAAGAAAAAACGGACGAACACTTTAATGAACTAACGTTCGCTGTCTGCGGCTAAATGACGAAAACCGTTCGTTAAAACAAACGTACGGACAAACGTCCGCTAAATAGACTAAACTGAAAAAATAAACCGAATTGGATCTAAAAACGGATCTAGGGTTTCAAAAAAAATGATCGGTTTTATAAGAAAAATAGGTGGCTACCTCGGGGTGCGGGTTGGCTCCAGCGGCGGCGGCTACTCCGGCGAGGGGCGGCGGCGGTTGGCGGTGGCGGGGTTGGCGGCGAGGGCGGCGGGGTCCAACGGCGGCGGAAAGGCATCACGCGGCGGCGTCGGGCGGCCGTGGCGGCGGCTAGGGTTTCAGCGGCGGCCGCGGTTTGGGCTAGCGGGTTGGGCTGGCGGGCGCCGGGGTGGTGGCTTATAAAGCCCCCCGGGCGGAGTCCCACTCGGGCACGGCCCAAAGTCGGTTTCCTCTTTTTTTTAAACATTACGCGCAGAAAAACAATTAACAGAAATACTAAACGGACTCCAAAAATTCCGAAATAAATTTTCCCGGGCTTCTAAAATCAAGCCGGACAAGACAAACATTTATTTGGGGCCTAAATGCAATTTTGAAAAACGTGCATTTTTCCTTAATTCAAATAAAATAGTAATAAACTCCAAAATAAAATGTTATTTGGTTTTATTATCAAATCCTCAATATTTCTTTATTTTGGGAAAGTCATTTTATTCCCTCTCTCATATTTTTATAATAGAAATAATTGAAGATAAAATAAATAAAATCAAATGATCCTATTTTCAAAATTTGAGAAAACTCAAATATGAAAATAACGAAATCCCCAACTCTCTCCGTGGGTCCTTGAGTTGCGTAGAATTTCTAGGATTGAGCCAAAATGCAATAAATATGATATGCAATGATGATCTAATGTATGACATTCCAAATTGAAAATTTGGGATGTTAGAAACCTACCCCCTTAAGATGAATCTCGCCCACGATATTCGGGTTGGCTAGAAAATAGGTGAGGGTGGTCCTTCAGTAGATCTTCCTCTCGCTCCCAGGTGGCTTCGTCCTCGGTACGGTGGCTCCACTGAACTTTGCAAAACTTGATAACCTTGCCACGAGTGACTCGGCTGGCATACTCGAGAATCTTGACTGGCTTCTCCTCGTAGGTTAAATCACTATCCAACTGAATCGCTTCCAGCGGCACTGTATCTCTCAGTGGTATATCAGCCATCTCTGTGTGGCACTTCTTCAACTGGGAAACGTGGAACACATCGTGAACTCCTGACAATCCTTCGGGCAATTCAAACTTGTAAGCAACTTCTCCCATATGCTCCAAAACTTGGTATGGTTCCACAAAATGTGGCACTAATTTCCCCTTAACTCCAAGGCGCTTAACTCCTCGAAGTGGAGATACACGAAGATAAACTCTGTCTCCGATTTCGTAATAGTATCCTTACTTTTAGAATCTGCGTAGCTCTTCTGCCTGGACTGGGCTACCTTGAGCCTATCGCGAATCAACTTCACCTTCTATTCAGACTCCTTAATCAAATCTGGTCCAAACAACTGGCGGTCTCCAACTTCGTCCCACAACAATGGTGTCCTGCACCTTTGTAACACCCTCGATGCGACTATATCTCCCACGTGTCGAGGCACGACTTAGAGGCATAATCGCATCGAAGGCATATGTCGCAAGTGAGGTAATCTTCACACAACCCATGTAATATAATAAGGGAAAGAGATACATAGTTGGCTTACACTCGCCACTTCACACAATTACATGAGTAAAGCATTACATCAACCAAATACAATCAAGGCCCGACTACGGAACCAAAATAAAAGAAGAACCCAAAATGCGACAAAGGTCCCCGATCGACCCCAACTGGGCTCCACTACTGATCAACTAGAACGGAAACAACACAAAGGACAAGATCTTCATCGAGCTCCTCCTGAGCTTGGTTGCGTCATCTGCACGGACTCAACGGCACCTGCAAGCTGGTTTTGGAAGTATCTGTGAGCCACGGGGACTCAGCAATCTCGCACCCGCGAGATCAAGACTATTTAAGCTTATAGGAAGGATGGAGTAATGAGGTGGAGCTGCAGCAAGCGACTAGCATATATGGTGGCTAAACATACGCAAATGAGAGCGAGAAGAGAAGGCAAAGCACGGTCGATAAAAGTATGATCAAGAAGTGATCCTGGACTACCTACGTCAAGCATAACTCCAACACCGTGTTCACTTCCCGGACTCCGCTGGAAAGAGACCATCACGGTTACACACACGGTTGATGTGTTTTAATTAAGGTCAACTTCGGGTTTTCTACAACCGGACGTTAACAAATTCCCATCTGCCCATAACCGCGGGCACGGCTTTCGAAAGATAATACCCTGCAGGGGTGTCCCAACTTAGCCCATCACAAGCTCTCACGGTCAACGAAGGAATAGACCTCCACCCGAGACGTTCCGATCAGACTCGGTATCCCGGTACAACAAGACATTTCGACAGGGTAAAACTAAACCAGCAACACCGCCCGAATGTGCCGACAAATCCCGATAGGAGCTGCACATATCTCTTTCTCAGGGCACACTCAGATGAGCGCTCCATACAACTAAAACCAAACCTCGAGTTTCCCCTAGGGGGCGCTGCACAGGACTCTAGTTCGGACCAACACTCAGAGGAGCACTGGCCCGGGGGGGTTAAAAAAAATGATGACCCTTGAGTCTGCAGAACCCAAGGGAAAGAAAAGGCTAGGTGGCAAATGGTAAAACCAATGTTGGGCATTGCTGGAGAAGCTTTACTTAAGGCGAACTGTCAAGGGGTTCCCATAATAGCCCAACCGCGTAAGGAACGCAAAATCCGGGAACATAACACCGATATGACGGAAACTAGGGCGGCAAGAGTGGAACAAAACACCAGGCATAAGGCCGAGCCTTCCACCCTTTACCAAGTATATAGATGCATTAATTAAATAAGATATATTGTGATATCCCAACAAGTAAACATGTCCCAACAAGGAACAACATCTCCATGTTCCAACAAGGAACAAACTTCAATCTTCACCTGCAACTAACAACGCTATAAGAAGGGCTAAGCAAAGCGGTAACATAGCCAATCAACGGTTTGCTAGGACATGGTGGGTTAGAGGTTTGACATGGCAATTTGGGAGGCTGACAAGCAAATGGTAGGCATCGAAGCATTGGCATGGCAAAAGAGCGAGCAAACTAGCATAGCAAAGATAGTAGTGATTTCGAGGGTATGATCATCTTGCCTGCACAGTTGTCAGAGTTGACTGGATCCTCGCAAGCAAACTCAACGGGCTCCTCGGTAGCGATCTCGTCTCCCGGCTCTACCCAACAAGACAAACAAGCAACAAGGATCCAATCAACCACGGGCAAGACCAAGCAATATGATGAAATGACGATATGCTATGCGGGATGCGATGCGGGATGCAAAATGCAAGATATGACAGGAAATGCATGAACCTGGCATCAACATGGAAAACCAAGTGTGCCACTAGATAGAGGGGATGAAATCGCTTGAAAACGATATAAAGATCATTGGAATCGGAGCTACGGTTTGGAAATGGCAAGCGTTTTAAGATATGACACCGGTCTGCGATTTACAGCAAGTAGGCATCTAAATGCAACGAAATGAACATGCTACAGCCACCAAACATGAAAAAAAAATACATGGCAGTGATGTACACAAGATGGTTAACAAAAGACTAGCACTGAGCCATAGGCAAATTCATCCATTAAGAGGTTCAAACAAGCATGGCAAAAATGAATATGCAAAACAGATTCCAGACTTAGTGAAATTAACACTAGCCTGAAATTTCAGATCACGATGCTCTCTTCGGAGCAGCAAAACAACATGATAGATGACCTGAACATGACAAGTAAGAACATGGCATGGAGCTACTCAACAAGCTTAACAAAACACCCAAAGTGACCTGGGGCCAAAAGGGTTCACAAAATACTCTACCGAGCTCACGAACATAGCTCGAACACAATCAGTTTTCAGACTTAGTGAAAACTGAGACATGCTGAAATTTAACTCACGAAGGCATGTAAACGAGCTCGATGCACTCACTACGGTGCAAGTCATGGCAAGGAAAGCATATAACCAGCAAGAAGGCACAATGTTCTAGCTACACATGGCAAGAACGAAGGCATAGCATGCATGGAACACTAACGGTAGCATCGGCAAAATCGCAAACAAGTTGACGATCTGCCCAGATTAACAACGAAGCAAAAGTTGAGCTCGATTGAGTCAACCTAGAGCGCTCCACATATGCCAACAAAGACATGGATGGATAGCGCATAACATAAATATCAAAACTCCCTTACTGATCATCCTCAAAAGAGGCACGGATCACTAGGAAACAAGCTGGACATATAGCATCATGAACTAAAATATCCCAGACTTAGTGAAAATCACTAAGTCCCTGAAATCTGCAATCTCAGGTACCTCTCTTCGCAAGCTTGCACAAGACAACACACACATCCTAAAAATGCATGGGTGACACCTCTGGAAAGAAGACAAAATGCTTAACAATTCATCCCAAAGGGGCACAGGCATATCATGCACGAATTAAACATGGCAAAAATGACAAAAGTGCATGATGAACTAACGGATCTGCGATTTAACTCACGAAGCCTCCTTCTAACAGCATTTTGGGCATCAAGATGACCTCAAATGCAAATGATGCAATGGAATGAAATGATGTACATGTCGAGACGAAGATTTTGATATATCATATGCCCAAAACGGAGCTACGGATGCAAAGATATCATCAGTCAAAGTTTGCTTTAAAATTAAGGGGGAGAGGAAAAAGTCAACCCTCAGTTTTTAGATCTCAGATCTCAGATCTCAGATCTCAGAACTAGCAGCTCGGCGCCGGAGTTCGCGCTCGCCGGAGAAGCACGCCAGAGGAGAGGAGGAGCTCGTCGGAGGTGGGGACGTCGCCGGATCCGGGGCCGGTCGGAGGAGGCGCCGGCGTTGGTGGTGCTTGCGGGCGCGGAAGCCGAGGCGAACGGCAGCCGACTCGGCGGAGTGGAGTGGAGGCGCGGCGGCGCTCGTGGTGGCGGGTGGCGTCTCCGGCCACCGGAGCCTGAAGAGACGGCGGCGAGGTGGAACGCGCGGGGCGCGGGGCACTCGGGCTCGCGGGGGCCCCTCCTGGGCCTCCCGGG
>NC_041391.1:366975186-366982566 GCF_002162155.2 Triticum dicoccoides | reverse complement strand
CGCCACGTGGCAGCGCCTGAGTGGCGGAGGCGGGCGGCGGCGGACGCGTCCGGCGCTGGGGCGGACGTGTCCGTCGGCGGCGGAGGATGTTTTTTTTTAAACTAGGGTTTGAGACGAGGGGATCCGGGATTTGGAGGAGGGGGGTCTATAAATAGACATAAGTGGAGCTAGGAGAGTCCAAATGAGGTGCGGTTTTCGCCCACACGATCGTGATCGAACGCTCTAGGGCATGGAGCAGAGTTTGGTGGGTTTTGGGCCAAATTTGGGGGGTGTTGGGCTGCAACACACACGAGGCCTTTCCGGTCCCTCGGTTAACCGTTGGAGTATCAAACGAAGTCCAAATGACCCGAAACTTGACAGGCGGTCTACCGGTAGTAAACCAAGGCCGCTTGGCAAGTCTCGGTCCAATCCGGAAATGTTTAAACCCCACACACGAAAGAAGACTAGAAATGACCACCGGAGGAGAACGAAGCACCGGAATGCAAAACGGACAACGGGGAAAATGCTCGAACGCATGAGATGAACACGTATGCAAATGCAATGCACATGATGACATGATATGAGATGCATGACACGCAAGCAATGACAACGCAACAACAGCGAATAACTGCACGACACCTGGCACGTCGGTCTCGGGGCGTTACAACCTTCTCCCATAGAGAGCTTCGAAAGGGGCCATCTTCAAACTGGTTCAATAACTATTGTTGTAAGAGAACTCCACATATGGCAAATTGTCGTCCCAACTAGATCCCTAATCTAGCGCACAAGCTCTCAGCATGTCCTCCAGAATCTGATTGACTCTCTCCGTCTGTCCATCTGTCTGCGGATGAAAGGTTGTACTAAACTCTAGCCTGGTACCCAAAGTTTCGTGCAACTGATTCTAGAACTTTGAGGTAAACTTGGTTCCTCTATCTGATACAATGCTCCTCGGAACTCCATGCAGACATACGATCCTGGTCATGTAGATCTTTGCCAACTTAGCACTGGTGTAAGTGGTCTTCACTGGGATGAAATGAGCTACCTTCATCAAGTGATCGACTACAACCCATATCGAGTCATAGCCTGAACGAGTCCTGGGCAATCCCGTGATAAAATCCATGCCTAGCTTATCCCACTTCCATTCGGGTATCGGCAATGGCTGTAGCAATCCAGCTGGCTTCTGATGCTCTGCCTTCACTCTCTGACATACATCACATACTGCTACATATTCCGCAATATCCTTCTTCATCCCGGTCCACCAGAAAGTGTCCTTCAAATCCAGATACATCTTGGTATTTCCTTGGTGAATCGAATACGGCGAGTCATGGGCCTCTTGCAGAATCAACTTCCTGATCTCCGGGTCATTAGAACATAAACGCGGTCCTCAAACCATATGGTATCGTGCTCATCCTCACGAAATCCCTTAGCTTTTCCCTTGCTCATATTCACCTTTATCTCGGCAATCTCCTTGTCAGTCTTCTATGCTTCTCTGGTCTTATCCATCAAAGTAGACTGAATCTCCAATGTTGCTACATAGCCTCTCGGAACTATCTCCAAACATAGTTCGCGAAGATCCTCGGCTAACTCCTTTGGTAACCCTCCGGTCATGAGTGTGTTGACATGGGTCTTGCGGCTCAACGCATCGGCTACTACATTAGCCTTTTCGGCGTGATAATGCAATCTCATATCATAATCCTTGATGAGCTCCAACCATCTCCTTTGCCTGAGATTCAACTCCTTCTATGTGAAGATGTACTTCAAACTCTTGTGATCCGTGTACACCTCACAATGATTTTCGATGAGAAAATGTCTCCATGTCTTCAATGCATGCACTACGGCTGCTAACTCCAAATCATGCATAGCATAATTCAACTCATGAGATTTAAGTTGTCGTGAGGCATATGAAACAACTCTTCCTTAGTGCATTTAAACAACTGCTCCAAGTCCTCGATGAGAAGCGTCGCAATATACTTCATAATCTTTACGCTGATCGGGCAGAATCAATACTAGTGATCTAACCAAACGTTTCTTCAACTCCTAGAAACTGGTCTCATATTCCTTAGTCCATTTAAACTTGGTGTCCTTCTTCAACAACTCCGTCATGAGCTGTGCAATCTTCGAGAAATTCTCAATGAACCTCCGGTAGTATCCTGCGGGTCCGAGAAAACTCCAGATCTCTCCAACTATTGTTGGGGCTTCCCAATTTGTCACGATGACAACTTTGGTGGGGTCTACTGCGATCCCTTCTCCGGATATAACATGTCCGAGAAATCCAACTTCCTTCAACCAAAACTCACATTTGCAGAACTTGGCATATAACTGATGTTCTCTGAGCTTCTCCAGTACCAAACGCAAATGCTCCTTATGCTCCTCCTCATTCTTTGAGTAGACCAAAATATCATCAATGAACACCATGACGAACTTATCCAGAAACTCCATAAACACCTTGTTCATCATGTTCATGAAATAGGCAGGTGCGTTAGTCAAACCAAATGACATAACGGTATACTCGTACAGCTTGTACCTGGTGGTAAAAGTCGTCTTGGGTATATCCTGCTCTTGAATCTTCAACTGGTGGTATACTGATCGCAGATCGATCTTGGAAAATACCTTAGCTCCTTGCAATCGGTTAAACAAGTCATTGATCATCGGCAGTGGGTACTTGTTCTTGATTGTCACCTCATTCAATCCTCGATAATCAACAACCATCCTCAATGATCCATCCTTCTTCTCCACTAGAAGAACTGGCGATCCCCAAGGTGATGAACTTGGGCGAATATAGCCTTTATCCAGTAACTCCTTAATCTGATTCTTAATTTCCGCCAAATCCTTTGCGGGCATCCTGTACGGTCTCTTAGATATCGGCCCTGTGCCTGGCAAAAGCTCAATCAAAAAATCAATGTCTCTATCCGGTGGCATGCCTGGCAACTCCTCTGGAAATACATCAGGAAAATCCTTCACCACTGGTACTTCCTCCTGTACAACTCCTGATAAGGAATTTACTTGAGTCCTCTTTGGCACATGCCGGGATACATACTTGATCCTTCTTCCTTCTGGCGTGGTAAGCCAAATCGACTTACTGGCGCATTCAATGTTCCCTCCATATTTCGATAACCAATCCGTGCCTAATATCACATCCAGTCCTTGCGATTCTAGTACTGTTAGGTCTGAGGGAAACACGTATTTACCAATCCTTAATGGTAACCGATCACACCATAGACTAGCCATATACTCTGCTCCTGGCGAGGTTACTAACATGGGTGACCTAAGGGCTTGGGTTGGCAGGTTATACTTATCCACAAATCCCCTTGATATGTATGAATGCGATGCACCAGTATCAAAAAGAACGATTGCAGTAAATGACTTAACCAAAAACATACCTATTACTGCATTTGGCTGGGCTTCAACCTCCTCCATGCTAACGTGGTTCACCTGTCCTTTGTTGAAAGGATTGGGCTTCTTCCCAGAACTTCCATTACCGTTTCCATTTTTTGCTTCAGGACATTCAGTGGCATAATGTCCAGTCTTCTGGCATTTGTAATAGGTGATGTGGCTCAGATCCCTTTTGGCTGGTGTTGATGAGTTGGTGCGGTTCTGTTCGTTGCTTCCTCCATTCCCATTACCATTCTTGGGGCCACTATGGTTGTGCGAACTACCTCCTCCATGGGTATGCTGAAAATGTCCTCCCGAGTTCGGGGTAAAACGAGGCTTCTGCTGAGCTCCAGAATTGTACTTCCCTTGTCCATACTTCCTCTTGCGGCTGTCAATCTGCTGCTGCTTCCCTTCAATCATAAGAGCTCTATCTACCAACTCCTGGTAGTTGTTGAAGGTTGCTACCATCAACTGCATGCTCAGCTCATCATTCAGTCCTTCCAGAAACTTCTCCTGCTTAGCTGCATCCGTAGCAACGTCATCTGGGGCATAACGTGCTAGCTTACTAAAGTCATCCACATACTGGCCAACAGTACGTCCTCCCTGGCGTAAGTTGCGAAACTCACGCTTCTTCATGGCCATTGCTCCTGCTAAAACATGAGCAGTACGGAAAGCCTACTGAAACTGATCCCATGTGACAGTGTCGATAGGATCAGTGGCTGTGAAATTCTCCCACCATGATGCTGCGGTTCCATCAAGCTGATGTGCGGCAAAATGCACCTTCTCCGCATTTGTGCATCCTACAGTGGTCAACTCCCTTCCCATCTTGCGGATCCAATCATCTGCAACTATCGGCTCAGTGCTACTGGAGAACACCAGCAGATTCAGCCTCAAGAAACGGGCTAAGTGATCAACAGGTGGTGGTGGTGGGTTGTTGTTGTTGTTTTTGTTCCCCTGATTCTGATTCTGGACTAGCATCTGCATCAATGCATTCTGCTGCTGGATCAACTGGGTGAGCTCCGGTGGGAAAGCAAATCCATTGTCACGTCTCGGAGGCATCTGAGGGTTTAGAAAAGATGAGAATATAGAATAGAATGAGGTCTATAGAGAAAACACTACCCATATGCTCATGAGACAGAATGCAAACAATATCACTTCAGTCAATGCAAACAAGGGCATACAACATCTAACTATAGTTACAAAAGTGCTCGGACTATACTATATACATGGGGGAATTCTACTACTGTCATGGTGGTCGACTAGAAAAACTGCTCGGTCGAAGACTCCATGATATCTGCTCTAGCTTCCTCAACAAAGTCATCATCACTATCGTCTGGGTCCGAGACAGTGTCGTCGATGATGATGTAGTTCTCCGGGCAAGTGCAATCATCATCTTCTCCTCCAGTCACGTGAAATCCCATGAATACTTTTAGCTTTCTCTTCAGATCATCATTCTTCTCCACGAGTGTCGCTATTTCCTCCTCATATCCATCGCGCGTAGACTTGAGTTCTTCCTCCAGCTCCATGATCTTGGTCAATGCCTTCTTCAGATCTATCATGCATGCGCACATCTGGTTCTCCTGGCGATGTATGTGCTGGTTTAACTCCTAGATGAAAGCTGCAATTGATCTATCCTTCCGGGTGCTGATCATCTCCCATTGCTCATCTTGGTGCCCACAAATCTGGTAGATAGTATCCTTGAGATCCTTGTGGTAAACTTCTTCAATGCGTCCCATGGTGATGTGAGCTGCCATGCTCTTTCCTAGACTCCAGGTTGGTGCATTAAAGGAAAACTCTATGGGCTCAGTGACTGGCATGAACGTTCTTCCTAGAACTTGAACTTGAATCATCCAGCGCTCCTCTTCGGGTAAAGTGGCGATGTAGGTCCCGGTGAAGCTTGGTAGGTATCTAGTGACTTCCTTCAAGTGGCGTCCAAAGGGTGTATCTTCATCCAGTTGCGTGAACTTGTTCCTTGCATCCGCCATCCTAAAAGAGTAGAAAAGATGAGGAGTCAGAAATGAGAAGAGAGAGTAGTGATCTAGGGTTTTAGCTTAGTGGTCGTGTCCTACAGTCAGCGTGTGCTTTGATACCATCTTGTAGCGACCAGACCTCAAACAATCTGATCTCTATGCATCATTGTCATCCCTGGATCGGTAATGCTGACACGCACAGTACTCGAAGGATTTATAATAGAGTAGCAATCACACACTTATTACATCAAATTTCTCAAAAGAGATCTTATTACAATAAATATGGCTTAAGGCCATCTAATAACGATAACAGCGGAAGGCTTGGAAGATAAGCGAGTCCATCAACTCCAACGGCTCACTGAGTATAAGATCACGACCTAAGGCACCTTACCCGTCGTCTGAAAAGTCTGCAACATGAATGTTGCAGCCCGAAAATGGGTCAGCACATGGAATATGCTGGCAATGTAACACATAGAGAGTAATGAAAGAATAATGCTATACTACATGCATATATGGCTGGTGTAAAGCTCTATGGTTACAGTTTTTCATAAAGCCAATTTTTCCCTACTGCAAAGGAATAAATTTTATTTAACTACATGGTGGTTGTTAAACATTGAGAAGGGTACTGCAACTCAATCCCAATTAAGCATTATCATTAAACCCAACAAAATTTAATTAGAGTAACATGATGAGATTCACATGATAATCCAAGTACTAGATACTCAAAACGTCCATAACCGGGGACACGGCTAACCATGATTAGTTTATACACTCTGCAGAGGTTTGCACACTTTTCCCCGCAAGACTCGATCTCCTCTGCTTGATTTCTCGCACTACATGGTGTTTGAGATACGGATGACCGAGACACAGTCTTTCAGAAGCATTAACTCTCTACTCCGGGTAGACAGTACCAACCTACATCCCATACATCTGCTAGTACCTCTTCAAGAGCTCACGCAACTTAATCAACTATGCTAGAGCCCATAGTAGCTTGCGGCTGCACACGGAAGTTTCTAGCATGAAATAATCTCATGATCCCTTTGAGCCTGGGTGGCGGTCCATAGGAGAATCACACGGTACCCCGGGATTTCCAAAAATATAGGCAACACTGGGTTCCGCAGGTGCCTCAATCCACCCATATGTGAATTTAAGTTGCCACCTTAAGTAAACAATTAATTGAACAATCTCACATCTTTCATGGAAACACTCACCCAATCCACGTCTACTAGCATAGCATGGCAATATAAGCAAACCTAGAAGTAACTCCCAAATGTTTGATAATAAACAGGTAATAGGTTCTACCTCATCTACTTCCCAAAATCCATATATTAATCAGATCCTAATCATGCAATTGTTTGAGGATTGATCTAATGCAATAAAACTAGGTAATAAAGAGGTATGATCAAAGTGTTACTTGCTTTGCTGATGATCCGTGAAACCTAGAGATTCGAAGTAGCAAACGGCGCACTCCAGGTACTCTATCGCAAACAAACAAGCATACAATAAGCACTCATCTAATGCACAGGTAAAACTCAAATAAGAGGTCTAACCAGAAAGTTCAACTTAAGAACTCCGGTTTGCAAAAAGAATCAAATCAAACAAAGCAACGAAACTCAAACGGCGAAAGAAACAAGCTTCATTTACTAATCTGGACCTAAGTCAAATTCTATAGTAGCAAAAGTTGTTTGAGTTGGTTAAACGTAAAGAGGATTTCGAGACGAAACTCTAGGCGCTTGAATCGCCTGATTCCAATAAACGAGCGAAAAGTTATACTAAAACAAAAATCGGATCAGAAATCGCGATCAGAAATAATCACGAAAAATCCGAGAAAAAGAAAAAACGGATGAACAGGCTAACGAACAAACGTCCGCTGTCTGCTAAATAGACTAAACCGAAAAATAAACCGAACCGGATCTAAAAAATGGATCTAGGGTTTCGAAAAAAAACGATCGGTTTTATAAGAAAAACCGGCGGTTACCTCGGGGTGCGGGTCGGCTCCGGCGGCGACAGCTACTCCGGCAAGGGGCGGCGGCGGTCGGCGGCGGCGGGGTCCGGCGGT
>NC_041391.1:366966491-366974579 GCF_002162155.2 Triticum dicoccoides | reverse complement strand
CGGGGGCGGCGGCGGCGGCGTCCGGCGGCGGCGGCTGCGGCGGCTAGGGTTTCGAAGGCGGCGGCGGTTTGGGCTGGCGGGTTGGGCTAGCGGGCGCCAGGGTGGCAGCTTATAAAGCCCCCCGGGCGGAATCCCGCTCGGGCACGGCCCAAAGTCGGTTTCCTCTTTTTTTAAAACATTACATGCAGAAAAACAATTAAAAGAAATACTAAACTGACTCTAAAAATCCCGAAATAAATTTTCCCCGGCTTCTAAAATCAAGCCGGACAGGATGAACATTTATTTGGGGCCTAAATGCGATTTAGAAATACGCGCATTTTCCTAAATTCAAATAAAATAGCAATAAAATCCAAAAATAAAATCTTATTTGATTTTATTATCATATCCTCAATATTTCTTTATTTTGGGAAAGTCATTTTATTCCCTCTCTCATATTTTTATAATAGAAATAATTGAAGATAAAATAAATAAATCAAATGATCCTATTTTCAAAATTTGAGAAAACTCAAATATGAAAATAACAAAATCCCCAATTCTCTCCCTGGGTCCTTGAGTTGCGTAGAATTTATAGGATCGGGCCAAAATGCAGTAAATATGATATGCAATGATGATCTATTGTATAACATTCCAAATTGAAAATTTGGGATGTTACAAAGCAAATTCTTAAGCTCATTAAATGCAGTATCTTGGGATTGTCCCCAAACAAATGGCGCATTCTTCTTACTCAAAGCATGCAAAGGTGAAGCAATGGTGCTAAAATCCTTCACAAATCTACTATAGAAACCGGCTAAACCAAGAAAACAACGCACTTGTTGCAAGTTGGTTGGTCGGGGCCAAGTTTTAATAGCATTGATCTTAGATTCATCTACATGAACACCCTTAGAAGACACAACAAAACGCAAGAAAACAAACTTATCAACACCAAAAAGGCATTTGTCCATATTAGCATAAAGTCACTCTTTCCTAAGGGTTTGCAACACGGATCTATGATGCGTGACATGCTCTTTGAGGTATTTGCTAAAGACAAGAATATCATGAAAATAGACCCCAACAAATACACCAATATAGGGGCGAAGAACAAAATGCACGACTCGCATGAAAGTACTAGGTGCTTCGGATAAACCCATTGGGATGACTAGCCATTCATATAAACCAAATTTGGTCTTAAATGCGGTTTTCCATTCATCAACTTCTTGGATGCGTATTTGATAGTAGCCACTCTTAAGATCAATGTTAGAGAAAATGGTGGATCCGCTAAGCTCATCAAGCATATCTTCTAGGAGTGGAATAGGGTAACGATATCTAATGGTGATAGCATTGATGGGATAGCAATCGGAAACCATGTGATAAGTACCGTCTTTCTTTGGAACAAGAATAACCGGAATGGCACAAGGACTCAAGCTTTCACGTACTTGACCATTGTTGATGAGTTGTTGTACTTGTCGTTGGATCTCCTTAGTTTCCTCGGGGTTGACGCGGTAGGGAGACTTGTTAGGTAGAGGTGCTCCGGGGATTAGGTCGATTCGGTGTTCAATGCCTCATAGTGGAGGTAGACCCAGAGGTAGCTCGTCGATCAAAACATCTTGGAATTCCTGGAAAAGAGAATACAGCACTAAAGGTAGATCGTGAGATGTGTTAGTTTTTGGTGCCTCATCCTTGCACACAAGGACATAGTGCATAACACTTGATGGGTTCTCACACACTTCTCTCATCTCACATTTGGTGGCAAATAGGACTAAGTTTTTCTTGTCGCTCATCATGGAGGCACTCGATTTTGGCTTGTGGCGCTCACCCTCTTTTGGGTGGTTCACTCTCTCGATCGTTTCTCCACGATGGGTGGCTCTTTCTTGTCGGAGATCACTTGACTTGAAGACATAGGTCGTAGCACGTACTCCTTGCCTTTCATCTTGAAGCTATAGTGATTGGTACGCCCATTGTGGATGACGCCGTGGTCAAATTGCCATGGTCGACCAAGAAGGAGCTGGAAAACGGACATCGGGACAACATCACACTCCAAAGTGTCTTCATATGCTCCAATTTTGAAGGAAACCTTGACCGTATGCTCAACTTGTATAGTGCGGAATCTCTTAGCCATTGAAACTTGTAGGGGTGCGGGTGCTTCATCTTGACCAATTGGAGCTTGGAGCATAGTTCTTCACTTGCCAAGTTGTGACAACTCCCTCCATCGATGATGACCTTAACGGACCTTCCATTGATGCCGGCCTTGGTGTGGAAGATGTGGCATCTTTGGTCTTCGTCTTGTTGATGTTGAAGAGTCAAGACTTTGGAGACAACGAGAGCGGGGCTCGAATCCTCATCACAAAATACTTGATCATCTTCATCTTCGTTCACGCGCCGGTGCCTGGCCACTTCCTCAAGGGCTTCCATCTCCTCTTCACTCATGGAATCATAGCTTCCATCGTCATTAAGGATCATGGTGCGCTTTTTGGTACACTTAAAGGACTTGTGGCCTTGCTGCCGCATGTGAAACACTTGATGGAACTTGTCTTGACGATCTCATCAGTTGGAGTAGACGATGAAGCGCACGTCTTGAAGTTGCTTGTAGTAGGACGACGACTTGAGGTTGTCGAAGTTTTCTTGTAACTCGACTTGTCGCCTTGCTTGTAGATGGTTTGGTTGAGGTAGGAGTTGTTGGAGTCGTTGAAGCTTGGGTGTTGGAGAAGCCGTAGCTCTTCAAAGAGTACTTGGCGTACTTGAAGCCATATTGCACTTGGCGTTCTGCTTTGGTAGCTTGATGCATGAGCTCAATGAGTTTGGAGTAGGGTTGGAAGTCGGCAATCTTCTTGATGGGATGATTGAGCCCATTCAAGAAACGGGCCATAGTTTTCTCATCATCTTCCGTGACATTGGCTCTTATCATGGCAATCTCCATTTCCTTGTAGTATTCTTCAATGCTCTTTGTTGCTTGCTTGAGTAGTTGGTTTTTCTTGAAGAGATCGCGGTTGTAGTAGGTTGGCACAAAGCATGCATGCATGACATCTTTCATTTCCTCCCATGTGGTGATTGGTGGTTCACCTCTTGCTTCTCGGCGCTCAAGGACTTGTTCCTACCATATGAACACATAGTCTTGGAACTCAAGGGGTGTCATAGCGATCTTCTTCTCTTCCTCGTAATTGTACAAACGAAAGATCTTGTCAACCTTCATGAAAGGTACTCTTCGGGATCGTTACTTCCATGGAACATGGGCATGGTGAACTTGAGCTTGCCATAGCGTTGCTCTTCATTGTGTTGGGGTCGAGGGTGATGATGACGCCCTTGACGTGGAGGATTTTCAACCTCATATTGCTCTTGGCATGGAGGATTTCCGTAGTCATCCTACTCTTGATGAACTTGAGGTTGTGGAGGATCTTGTCGAGCTTGTGGAGGAGCTTAAGGAACTTGACGATGCACTCTAGCTTGGTAGTTTCGCTCTTGAATTTCTTCATGAAGTGCTTCCTATTGATTGCGCCTATCTTGGTTGCGGTTGCCAATGGCTCGACTTGATTCTTGAAGGGCACGTTGTGCCTCAAGAGCTTGTGCTTCATGTTGTTGTTGTTGAAGATGTTGAGCTTCGGCGTCTTGTTTGTCTTGATGTTGTCGCGCTCACTCTTCCTCTTAGAGACGTTGATCTTGCCTTTCTTGTGCTTGTGCAAGAGGGACTTGGTTTTGTGGATGACGATGTGCTTGCTTGTCGACTTGCTCTTGTGGATGATTGCCGTGTAGAGGATTGCGAGATGCTTGACGGTCTAGACGCTGGGCTCGGCGTAGAGTGTTTGATGTCGGTGTAGTTGGTCTCGAGAGAGTGTCGTCGGAGTGTCGACTCGAGTGGCTTCGTATTGAGTAGGAAGAAGTGGAAGAATGGCGGTTCACCAACAAGGCATGAATCTCGTCCATTCTTGCATTGTTCTCTAGTTTGTGAGCGTCTAGCTTGTTGTCGAAGTAGTCTCTTGTTCGTTGCTCGGAGAGTCGCAAGTCGGTGGCGAGATTGTCGATGCGGTCGCACATTGCTTGTTGTTCTTGGTGCAAAGCTCTTTGTGCACCGAAGAGGTGGCTCTTGGTGACATAGGATGACATGTCGTCGTCTTGCTCGATGAAGAGTGGGTTGGTAGAAGAACTTGTCCTATCCATCATTCCAAGCAAATATGTGAGTGGGAGAAAGAGAAGAACTTATACCAAATGTACCTTGACCGATGTTGAAGATGGATCAATGATCACTCAAATGTGGAACAAGGAAATAGCACAATTGGTACCAATTCTTGTCGGTTCTCACACCAACACAAGTAAAAGCTTATGGTGGAGCTCAGTTAGGATGGTGGCACAAAATTTGATGCAATTGTTAGTGAGCCTCAATAATGTTGGAAAAGATTCACAAATTTGAAAATGCAACAAGTAGACCAATAGCAAGATATGGTACATGGAAACACACACGTAAATAGATAAGTGGGGTCGTGCAACCAAGGAATGAGCCAAAATGTGGAATCCATGAAAATTCTCTTGTTTCACAACACTAGAGAGATGCTAGCACAATTGCACAATAGGCGGATACGAAACTTGTGCACAACCTACTAAGCAAAATGCAACGACTTCTATCCCAAGTATGCTATATGTATGGTGTTCCGGTGATATGATCCATGATGATCGGATATGACAATCTTAATGTAGTATGATGCTATGGTTCTTGCTTATAAGCTCTTTGCTTATCTTTCCCTTTGCTTAAAAGCTTGTTTGTCTATTTATCTTTTGAGCTCTTTTCTCATGCAAACTTCACAAAACAAGATACCAATTGTGTATGCGGTGACAACTTTATGACACAAGAGATGATACCTAGATATGCACCCCGATGATATGGTATGTATGGTATGGGAAGTATGATCACTAATATGCACAAGTAACGTTGCCGGCAATACTCAAAGGCTAGTCTCGATGGGTAAGCAATGCAAAAGTAAGGCTATGGTGGTTATCAATGCAATGGCAATGTGTAGACAAAGATGTCATCGAGGTTACCGCCGAGATAGTCATTTGTAATCGAGGACAGTTGTTGGCTATGACAAGTCCTTGACGAAGATGAGCGGTGGTGATGTTTATGTCGAACCATACCTATATAGCCAAAACACAATAGAACACGGAAACCAACTCAAATGCTCAAAGTCCAAAAGCTAATGGTGGTAGCGGAAATCATTGGTGGTATAGCGAATGAAGTGGTGAAAGCCCTAGGCAAAGATGCCAAAGTATATAAAAGTTGATGGTGTTAATTGATGTTGGAACCTATCTAGGTGGATGGGGGATCTTAATATCTTCTCAACGAGCGGAAGTACATGAAAATCGGACTCCGGATGTGGAAGTTATGGAGGAAACTGTCAATCAGCGGAAACGGAACCTGGGAGGGGAAGTAGTACCGCTTGGGTGGGCAGTTGTGCCGCTCCTAGAGCTCAGCAGTAGTATCGCTTGGAAGGGCGGTAGTACCGCTCGTGTCAGAAAAATTCATAGAACTGGATCGGGGCAAAATTGGGGCGGAGATGGATGATTTCAGGGGCAAAATTGGGTGGATTTCGTGGATGGAAGGTGGGGAAACTTGCGGGGAAGCTAGATCTACCTGCTACACACGAAATCCATGGATCAAATCCAACAAAACTTCATCACACCAATAAATCACAAAAAAAGTTGGGGCTATTTTTGGTGGGGATTTTCGTAATTGGGGAAGAACACAACAAAATTAGGCTAGAAAAAGAGGGTAGGGGCTCCAAAATCGTGATCAACATGGCTCATGATACCAAGATGATGTAGGGTAGAACCCTAGATGCCCAATCTTTCACGTTTGGAGGGAATTCTACCAAGGACATGAAGAACACGAGTGGGGAAACGAGGGGAACATGAGGAAAACACGAGAGAAATCACTCAACCAACAGGATATAGCCACACATATGCTAGATCCTTGAAACACAAAGAGTGATACATGATTCAAAGTCAACAAGGGACGATACAAAGGGTCTTCTCCGAGAGGAGGTCTTGAAGATCTTCCCGTGATGGGGTCTTGAATCCGCTTGGGAGATCTTCTCCGAAGAGGTCATGAGCTCCGAGGAGAAGTAACCAAGTGGATGAGCAAAGCTCTATCATAAATATGAGCTATCACAATGCTAACCGTAACTAGGAGGAGGAGGGGGTCTATATATAGTGCTAAGCCATGAAGGGGTAAGTGGTAGAGGATACATGAGCGGAGGCCTGATATACTATGCGCAGATAGGCCGGTTGTAGCGGTCATGGGGGCGGTAGTACCGCTGGGAGTCCAGGCGCTGGTTCCTAGAGGTGTACGCCAAAGGGAGCAGTGGTTGAACCGGTTGTCAGGGCGGTTGTACCGGTCTTTTGGCAGTTACCAGTACAACCTGTGCAGTACTGGCCTTGCATCGCTCGATCACAGAAGCTGGACCGGTTGTTGGGCGGTAGTTGGGCGGTTGTACCGCCCTGGCGGTACATGGGCAGTTGTACCGGTCCTTCTGGGCTGGGCAGATTGTCTTCATGCTCTTGATGTTCATCTTGCACACTTATCCTTGGTTGCTTCATTGGTACATAAGCACACAAAGCATCTCCGTTTGAGGTAGCAGCCATGTCTCAAGTGGATCAAAGGTGAGTTCAACAAGGAGAGAGTTAACCTCGTTTCTGATAGCTCTCGCACGGGCTTTTGTCATTGGTCCAAGAGGTGTCGTGGGAGACGAAGGTAGGTCCATGGGCATGACCGTAGGATTCTCCGCATCACTATGGCTTTAGCCTTGGTCATGGGCTGCAGCTTCTTGTAGAGGATATTGCCCCACGGGCGCCATATTGCATTTTTAGCAGCGTATTCTGGAGTCACGAAGCGATACAGAAACCATTGTTCTGCCTAGTATGTTCGAATCCATTGGATTCTAGACTTGCTCTGTGTATAGGTTTCATCTGGATCAAATTTGCATAGTTCATAGAGATCTGGAGGCAGATCCAAACAAGTGTTGTTACGGCATTGCCTGCCACCTTTTTTGCTGATTTGTTAGATGCCATTGGATTCAAACTGAAAGGTTGCACAATTGTGTTTGGCTTCCGATGACTGGTCAGGCAGGAACTTGCTTCAAGTGATTCAATGTGATGTTGTAAGAATTTTGCAAATGAATGCAGACTATGATAACCAAGGTATTCTCCCACGAACATGTACCTGTGACTGCATTAGAGATGCGAGGGAAGGGGAAGAGGTTATATGCATTCTCAGAAGATTTTGAAGATAAATTAGTTTGAAGACATTGACCACATAGCGCGAAGACATTCACTTATCGATGTGAGTTGGTTCCAGATTTGTACAAATCCATGAATAAGTACAAGTGAGGAATCGAACTAGTTGTGATACATAAGTGAACATACTTAAGTTATGAGATGCAGAAACAGAAGATGTGGATTTGTAGTGAAGAAACAACTTTTGCAAGATTTGGACAGTTTCAATGGATCAAATAAACGGTAAAATTTGAGTCTTATTTACTGCAAAATGAACTTCTTGACGAGGCGGAATGAGGCCGAGCAGTCCAATCTCCCACGCCCTAACTTGGCGGCGGAAGACACCTACGGCGGCGGCGGAGAGGATGATGTCCGCAGTCAGCGTGAAGATGGCGTCGAAGAGGTCACGGTAGCAAAGCGCTTTGTCTCCGGCGTCGACTGAGGCTAGCGGTGGTGCTAGGGTTTGAGTGAGATGGCGAGGTGGGAGACGAGATAATGACCGCGTGGGGGTGAAGTATTTATAAGGAGAAAGGGCAACGCAATGCAATTACGTAGGTGCCCCTGGCGGTTCACATCTGGAGGACATGTGGAAAGCATGCAAGTTATTGAGGGTTGAGCCACGATCCCACGCACGCCTGGTTTGACGAGTGCTTGTTTCGGCTTCTCTGGTATTTAGGTAAAAGAGATAAGAGCATTAAAAGTGGTTTTATTTGTGTGTCTCTGTATCTTCAGCTGACAAGGACACAGTGAAGACATATGACACATGTCAACAGAATGCATGAAGAGACATAGAGAATTTGAGGGATAAGAACAGAAGGAGTTGGGGTCTGATCACATTCACTTTGTTCAGAAAAT
>NC_041391.1:366947213-366966366 GCF_002162155.2 Triticum dicoccoides | reverse complement strand
TATTAGTGAAGACCAAGACAACATTGCGAAGATAAACCTTGATGATAAACCAATGTTGAGGACAAACCAAATATGAAGATAATGCAGTCATGACGCCAAATGAAAATCTTCAAGAAAGTGTGGTGGTGGTGTTACCCCCTTTATAGGAAATATTAGACCCAGACATGACGCACAATTATCGTGGCACTCCAAAGTCAAATACCACGTCATTGGCTTCAGTTGTGGTAGTGGCAGCTGCATTTGCCTCAACATCAGTGGTTTCATGGACTGGAGGGTCTGGCACAATCACATCTTCCTCCTGAACAACAGGATCACTAGGATGGGGAATAACTTCATGATTTTCTTCTTTTTCTTCATCAGCTGATGCAGCCGAAATATCTTCAGCCTCTTTGGCTTTTGATTCTTGTGCAGGTGCTAAACGGATGGTTTCAGGAAACACTTGACATTCCACTGAGCTTGTGTTTTGCACATCCTCTTTAGGAATGCTTGACATGCAGAATGAGGGACTTGGGCCTTTGTGAAGCCTTCGAAAAGAGGGTGATGCTTTTGGTGAAGGATTGGTATTCTCCATGTCTTCTAGAGTCTCTTGAGGCGTCTCAAGCACCGGAGTGGTGACATGAGCGGGTGGAGTGCGGGGAATGAACTCGTGAAATGGGGAGCTGGGGTGTTGCTCTTCCCAGGACACATTTTGTGTGATTGCCAACGTGGGACCGCCAATTCTTATCAGTTCACTGCTCATAGGACCAGGCGATGATACCGGGTTGGGCTCAAGCTGAGGAAGGACTTCATCATCAACATTGTCATCTTGACCAATGTCTTTAGCTGCAGTGGATTCAACAGCTGGAATGTCTTCAGATTCATGAGCCTCTGTGGAAGCAGGCTCATGCACAACGACATGACGCTCGCGATTGGTGGAGGCTGCTAGTGCAACAGAAATAGATTCAACATTCAATGGCTCTTGGGGAGCAGCACGGGCTTGGTGTGAAGACTTTTAAGACTTTGTCTTGAGCTTCTTCTAGGAGGGAGCAGCATCAGAGGTATCCTAGTGCTTCCTCTTCTTGTCTTTAGCCTTAGCTAGCTTAATCTTTTTGTTCACAAGCTACAGAAGGGACCTTTGGCTTCGTGCCAGTCATACTGGCAGGGAAGACAATGCTTGGCTTTTCCTGCCTTGGGGCTTCAGGTTCAGCTTCAGCAAGCTTCTTCTTCTTGGCAGCCAGCTTAGCGTTGATGCCTGGTCGCCCAAGAGCCTTTCTCTTCACAGCCTCATTGTGAGCCTGAACGCATTTTTCAGCATAATATTTCAGGTGCTCATGAGAGCCTTTGGCTTCCTGGCGCTTCTTCTTGAACTGAGCCTTGAGAGCAATCATCATTTGCTTCAAATTTTGAACGTCAGCAACACTAAGATTGGCAATGTGCTTCTTGAACTGGGCCTTCTCTTAGTCAATGTTGTTCCTCAGCTCAACAATTTTCTAAGCTATAGCAAGCTCCTTGGCTATGCTGCCTTGAAATGTGACACTAATGTCAATGGGAAGCTGTAGATCGTCAATGGTGAGAGAAGGATCTTCAAACCATTCATCAATGAAGTTGTTGAGTATATCTGCATCGAAGAGGGGCAAATCTTTGAAGATTTCGGCCTTTTGCTTGCTCTTGATAAGCATTTCCAGAGCATCATCAGCAAGATCTTCATCACTTGATAGATCAATAACATTCTCCTCATTGTGCAAATGCTAGCTGGGGTGAGGTCATCCCAGAGATCTTCTTTGGCTTCTTGGACTTCTTGGAGATGTATGATTGATCCTCAGACTACACACTGGATTCAGGAGGTGCAGATTTCAATGGCTTCACTCATGAAGCTTTTGGTGCAGTAGCAGGTTTAGAAGCCTTTGACTTTTTCTTTGGCTTCAGGGACTTTGAAACATCCTCATATTCCTCTTCTGTAGTAGATTGATCAGTTGTGGCCCTTTGTGCAGCAATGTGAAAGAGAAGCCCATCGAAGCTATTGAAGGGGCCAATGATATTTTGATTAGCTTCACGATTGCCATCTAGCCTTGGAGCAGCTGGACCAGGGTTGAAGTCAAGTATGAATTCCTTCTTGTTCTTAGCTGCAGAAACCTTTGCAAACTGATAATTTTCCTCCAAAAATTCCTTGTCGCGACACCATCAGAGACTGGATGGTCGGCATCTTCAAGCTGAGGTCCTCTGACCATGAAAGGATAGAAGCCCTTGGCTATGGGTTCGGCCTTGGTCATGGGCTACAGCTTCTTGTAAAGGATATCGTCCCACGGGTGCCATATAGCATTTTTAGCAGGGTATTCTAGAGTCATGGAGCAATACAGAAACCACTGTTCTGCCTTGTATCTTCGAATCAATTGGATTCTGGACTTGCGAGATGAATAGGTTTCATCTGGATCAGACTTGTATAGTTCATAGAGATCTGGAGGCAGATCCAAAGCAGTGTTGTTACGGCGTTTCCTGCCACCTTTGTTTGCAGATTTGGCAGACGCCATTGGATTCAAACTGAAAGGCTTCACAATGTGTTTGGCTTCCGACGACTGGTCAGGTAGGTACTTGCTTCAAGTGATTCAATTTGATGCTGTAAGAATTCTGCAAATGAATGCAGACTATGAGAATCAAGGGATTCTCCCACAGACATGTACCTGTGACGGCATTAGAGATGCGAGGAAAGGGGAAGAGGTCATGTGCATTCTCAGAATATTTTGAAGATAAATCAGTTTGAAGACATTGACCTCATAGCGTGAAGACATTCACTTACCGATGTGAGTTGGTTCCAGATTTGTACGAATTCATGAATAAGTACTAGTGAGGAATCGAACTAGTTGTGATACATAAGTGAAGATACTTGCAAGTTATGTTATATAGAAACAGAAGGATGTGGATTTGTAGTGAAGAAACAACTTTTGCAAGATTTGGACAGTTTCAACGGATCAAACGAACGGTAAAATTTGAGTCTTATTTACCGCACGATGAACTGCTTGACGAGGCGGAAGGAGGCCGAGCAGTCCAATCTCCCGCGCCCTAACTTGGTGGCAGAAGACACCTATGGCGGCAGTGGAGAGGACGATGTCCGCGACCAGCGTGAAGGTGGCATCGGAGAGGTCCCGGCAACAAAGTGCTTCATCTCCGGCGTCGACTGAGGCTAGCAGTGGCACTAGGGTTTGAGCGAGATGGCGAGGTGGGATAAGAGATAATGACCGCGTGGAGGCGAAGTATTTATAAGGAGAAAGGGCGGCATAGTGCAATTATGCAGGTGCCCCTGGCGGCTCATCTCTGGTGGACACATGGCAAGCATGCAACTGATCAAGGGTTGTGCCATGATCTCACGCACGCCTGGTTTGTCGAGTGGTCTTTCTGGCTTCTCCGGTATTTAGGCAAAAGAGATAAGAGCATTAAAAGTTGTTTTAAATTCGTGTCTTTGTATCTTCAGCTGACAAGGACACAGTGAAGTCATTTGACACATGTCAACAGAAAGCATATGAAGAGACAGAGAGAATTTGAGGGATAAGCATAGAAGGGGTTAGGGTTCGATCACATTCATTTAGTTTAGAAAATAGAAAATCTTAAGACATAGCTATAAGTGAATGTTGTAGACAAAGCACATTCAGATATCTGAGAAAGTGATGACGGATCTGAATGTGCTTTGTCTTCGAGTGCTATACTGGATTGTTGGTAATCTTGATGGCGCTTTCATTGTCGCAGTAGAGTGGCACATGCTTCAAGTTGATGCCATAATCCCTGATAGTTTGCTTCATCTAAAGAAGCTGAGCGCAGCAAGATCCAGCAGCAATGTATTCAGATTCAGCAGTGGAGAGTGATACAAAGTTCTGCTTCTTTAAAGACCAACAGACAAGAGATCGTCCAAGAAAGTGACATGTGCCTGATGTGGACTTGCAATCAACTTTGTGTCACGCCCAATATGCGACCCTATCCTAAAGGAACTCGAAGGTCCCACCAAGGATAGAAGCGCATATTGGAGATGCTTTTGCAAGGTGGATATCATTACATCGTACCATTACATAATAGTTGGGATACATACAAAAGGCATACAATGTCACATGAATACAATAACATCATACACAAGAGCAACATCCGACTACGGATGAAACACAAATAGAAACTCAAACGACATCCACCCTGCTAGCCCAGGAACCTATCCCCTGAATGATGAAGTAGAAGAAGAACTCAAAGGAAGCAAGCATCGCTCTCACGTCATGATCATCGCATTAGCTGTACCTGCAACCGTTGTTGTAGTAATCTATGAGCCACGAGGACTCAACAATTCCATTACCATGGGTATCAAGACTAGGAAAGCTTAATGCGTATGGAATGGATAAGTGGTGAGGCTGCAACAAGAGACTAAGCAATGTATGGTGGCTAACTTACGAGTACAAGAATAAGATGAGAAGCTACGCAAACGGTCGCAAACTAGTAATGATCACAAAGTGAACATGAACTAATTACGTTCAAACATAACCCCACCGTGTTCACTTCATGACCCACTCGAAAAGAGACCATCACAGTTACACATGCCGTTGGGTATTTTAGTTCGAATCTGGTGTCAAGTTATCTACAACCGGACATTAAAAATTCCCATCTGCCACATAACCACGGGCACAGCTTTCGAAAGTTTAAAGACAATCCTCCATCGCGGGACATCCGATCAGACTCGGGATCCCGGTGCACAAGACATTTCGACAGTGGTAAAACTGATCCAGCAAAGCCTCCCGGCGTGTTGACACCCTGATAGTAGCCGCGCGTATCTAGTCTCAGGCCATACAGGTGCCAAAATAACCCGGGTTGCCTCGGGGCGGCCCCGCACAGTGCTCTAGTTTGGGACCAACACCATCAGCGATGGCCCCTCCCTGCTATGTAGAACAAAATCTTCGGGTTCATGACACCCTATGCCAATTAATTATTAGGTTCA
The DNA here is from genome assembly GCF_002162155.2 of Triticum dicoccoides. Classification (NCBI taxonomy): domain Eukaryota; kingdom Viridiplantae; phylum Streptophyta; class Magnoliopsida; order Poales; family Poaceae; genus Triticum; species Triticum dicoccoides. Next base: position 366,961,424 of record NC_041391.1, on the reverse strand, counting down.
AGTATTATTATGGCAAATGTTAAAACCAATGTTGGGCCTTGCTGGAAGAGTTTTATTCAAAGCGACTGTCAATAGGGGCCCATAAGCCCACACCGTGTTAGGGACGCAAAATCAAGGAACATAACACGGGTATGACGGAAACTAGGGCGACAAGAGTGGAACAAAACACCAGGCATAAGGCCGAGCCTTCCATCCTTTACCAAGTATATAGATGCATTAATTAAATAAGAGATATTGTGATATCCCACGTAATCATGTTCCAACATGGAGGAATCTTCAACTTCACCTACAACTAACAACGCTATAAGAGGGACTGAGCAAAGTGGTAACATAGCCAAACAACAGTTTGCTAGGAAGGGTGAAAAAGGTTAGAGACTAACATGGCAGTTTGGGAGGCTTGATAAGCAAGTGATAGGTAGCGCAGCATAGCGATAGAACGAAGCAACTAGCATAGCAATGATAGTAGTGAGATCTAGGATAACGGTCATCTTTCCTGAAATCCTGCTAGGAAGAAGAATGAGTCCATGAATAAGATGAACGGATGAAGACAAACCAAGCGTAGACGAACGAATCCTCACGATCGCAACGAAACATGAACTATTGAGAAGAAGCACAACCGGAAAGAAGCAAACAACATGGTAAACACACAACACATAAACATGACATGATGCTTAACCAAGTATGATGCATGACAAGGCTATATGATGCTACTCATGGCAAGGGATGGTGCATACAAGAACATCACATCAAAGCAAGTTTAAATGAGGCCGGAAACAACATATAACAAATCCGGTAAGTCCTCATATGCAACTTTCGAAACTGGTCCAGATCTTAACAAACCTTATGTTCAAGTTGTTAACCAGCAAGTTAAGATGCACCAAGATGATCTACTCGAAATTCTAGTCAAGTTACATATAAGGTTCATTTAGTTCGGAGCTACAAGCTAGAAGATATGAGCAAAACAAGTGAAACATGGCATGATGCAAAAATGCATTCAAACATCAAGTAAACACTCTCAAAACATTATGCAACATGATAATATGAAACTACATGCAAACTCAAGCAATTTTCATATAGAGCATGCTCAAAATGGAGCAACGGTGCAACACATACACTCCAAACAAGATATAACATCAATATGTCCAAAACAGCAAGTAGGCACTTTGCAAACATCAAAACAACATGCTACAGGAACCAAATGAGCATAAACTTGACATGAACTTTATGTACAGATAACATACTTCAAATATCATTAAGGTTAAGGTTCATAGGCATAAAGATTAAACCAATATGATCAATGCAAAATGTAACTTTCTAACACAGGAGCATATGCATGAGCAGAGTTAATATGATGACGAATTGAGAGCAAGACAGAGACAAGCTACAGCAAGTTTATATAGCAACCAGGGGCATGGCATGAAAGTACACATAACAAAGAGAAATAACATCATGGAATCATATACATATGACTCATGTATTAGTGGGAACCAACAAGACAAGATTGAATGTTGAAACAGTTTCAGCAAGTGTAAAACACCAACATTATGGTAGCATGTTTGCAAGCATGAAACAAAGGCATAGGACATACAAGATTACCAACCATGTTATGTGAACAAAGTACTCATAGCATACTACAAAACACTTATTTAGATTTTTCACTTTTCTTTTCTTTTTTAATTTCGGCCAGGGACCCGTCTGTGAATATTTTATTTACAGGTTAGCCCCTGGACCTCTAACGCTCACAACTTTTTGCTCGTTAGTCGGAATTATAAGAAACCAATGCCCACTTATTCGTTATGATCTCTTCTATCTAGATAACCAACTTAAAGATGTTTTTGAAAGTTTAAAATTTGAATTTCAAACAGTTTAGTATTTGAACTTCGTTTGATCGTAACTTGAGTTTTATAACTCCGTTTGAGTTGATTCTTTTTGCAAATCGAAGCTCTTGACCTAACCTTTTTGATAAGGCAAAATTCACATAGTTTTGGTACTGTTAGAAATTGTTTTATGCTGCAAGAGTTATTTTGCTTGGTTTTGATGTTTTCCGAGTTGTTCTCTGCGTTCTTTCCGATCTTTTGAGTGATTGCTTATGTGTGGTTACTATTGCTTGCTCACGATAGATTGACCGGAGTGTGACGAGTAGAACTATCAAGAGTTTTGAGTGTGAATCATCTTCATCAACATTGCAAGCAAGTTCACACTTTGATCATATCCCTTTTCATACCCAGTTTTTATGCATTAGTTTCAACCCTCAGACATTGCATGAGTAGGATTTATAACATGTGGGTATTGGGAAGTAGTTGATGAGGTCGGAACCTATTACCTATTTTATTATCAAACCCTTGGGAGTTACTTCTACGTTTGCTTATTATGCCATGCTATGCTTGTAGACGTGGATTGGGTTTGAGTGAATTTCCATGACAAATGTGAGATTGTTAATTAATGGTTTATTTAAGGTGGCAACAATAATACACATCTGGGTGGATTGAGGTACCTGGTTATTCCAGGATTGCCTGTCTAGGCACCTGGGTAGACCAGGATTGCCTGTTTTTTTATGGACCGCCACCCAGGCTCAAAGGGATCATAAGATTATTCATGCTAGAAACTTCTGTGTGCAGCCACAAGCTATTATGGGCTCTGGCATAGTTGATTAAGTTGTGCGAACTCTTACAGGGTAGACTAGCAGATGTAGGGGAAAGTAGGTGTACCGGTCTATCCATCGTAAGGTGCTAGCGCTTCTGAAAGACTATGTCTCGATCATCCATTTCTCAAACATCAGGTAGTGCGAGAAATCTAACGGAGGCGATCGAGTCTTGTGGGGAAAAGTGCGCAAACCTCTGGAGAGTGTATAAACTAATCATGATTAGCCATGTCCCCGGTTATGCATGTTTTGAGTATCTAGTACTTGGATTATCATGTGAATCTCATCATGTTACTTTAATTAATTTTGTTGGGTTTTAATGATGATGCTTAATTGGGATTGAGAATGCTGTCAACCATTCTCAATGTTTAACAACCACCATGATAGTTAAATAAAATTTATTCCTTTGCAGTAGGGAAAAATTGGCTTTACGCAAAACTGTAACCATAGAGCTTTTCCACCAGCCAAATATGCATGCAGTGATAGCCATATTTCAGCATTGCTCTATAGTGTGAATTTGCCAGTACATTCAATGTACTGACCCTTTGTGGCTCCAACGTCTCATGTTGCAGGATCTTACGACGAGTAAGTGATACGTTAGGGTTACGATTTCTACTTCAACTTTGCCGTTGGTGTTGATGGGAATCCACAACCTTGTTATTCCGCTATTTTGGATTGAGGTAATAGTATTTACGCTATTTTATACATGTGATTTACCTCTGTTATAAATCCTCGAGTACTGTGTGTGTCAGCATACCGATCCAGGGATGACACTTAAGCACAGAGACTTGATCCATTCGGGTCGGGTCGCTACAAGATGGTATCAGAGCACAGGTTGACTGTAGGACGTGACCCTAGAAACTGGCAAGCCCATAGGAAAGATTTTTCTCTACAACTTTCTTTTCAAAAGAATCTTTTACCTCTCTTCTCTTCTGAGCTTATTCAAATATTCCCTTTTAGTGAGACCATACCCCTTTCCCCTTTTGACCCCTTGAGGATTCGGATGATGAGGCCACTCCAAGAAGGACCATATATCAGACAACTAAGACCACTTCGGAATGAAGAGGATTTTACCGAGCATTATAATGATGGAAACTATGACGGATAAAGACTTCGAAGACTAGGAGAATTTGAAGGCTCTGAAGAATTCCCAGATTTTTATGACCTAGGAAGGCTACCCTTATGGAACTTGGCGGACTATGGAAGCTGTTAATACCTGAGATAAAGGTGTATCGGAGAAAGACCTGAACATGGAGCATTAGAACTCGAAGTTTTCGTCAAGGAAAACCCTAAGACAAGAGATATCAATTATGAATGATAGCTCATGGCAATGACAAGGGCAGAAACACGGTTATCAGTGATGTCATCACCCGCTGATGCTATTGTCACCGTGCTGAGTTAAGCATGCATTTCATTGGAAGGATTGGATGACAAAAGGGCCGATGGAGCAACTACCAGCAAGAGATCAAGTTTTAACCTTAGCCGGTGTATCACTAGGATCTGGAGTGTTACATCAAGAAGTTAAGATGGACCTACAAGAAGCAGTATTTGATAAGGAAGCGTTTCGTGAAGAACTTAGAACACGGAACCTGAAAGTAGTAATCTAGAGGAGCCAAACCCTGAGATACCGGGGATTTGTCAGGAACTAAAGAACAGTAGTACCATGGTTCATGCCAAGGATGTTGAAACCCAGAAGTTGGGAGTGCAACTCGAGAATATTAAAGGACGTCACGGGAGACTTCTTGTCAATAGAGAGGATCTGTCCAAAGAACTTGAGAAAGGACAAGCATGATCAGAAGAAGCCATCGGAGACATGACCAAGACTTGAACTGTTTGATGATGTTGAGATCTATAGACCATTAGAAGACCCAACCCCTGTTACATACTTATGTTAGATGCGACGATTGTGAGCTGTCATTTGTTTGATGTTTTTCCGATAGCCACAAATAAAATGCTCTTTTCAAAACTGTTGTTTGTATTGTGTGTATTCCCTCTCTATCTCTCTTATCCCACCCCAAAACCCCTGGACCCAATAGAGGATGAATGGAGATGAGCTCATATTATCTAGACCGATGAGTCAATTGGAGACGGACCGATGGATTCAGAACATGGAGGATCACATGAAGAATAACCCTATAGCCGGAAAGGATATGGCCCAGCATGCTCTTCAATGCTTTGAAAGAGGTGCTGCAACTTGGTGGAGGATGTACCAAACCATCAATGGATGGCAAGGAGTAACCACTTGGAATGAATTTAAGTTGACCTTGCTAAAGTCTCAGCTTGTGTCCCAGAAGATGGAGCCCTCATGGAAATTTTAGAAGAACCGGTGATCAAGGAAGATGCCAAGGACACACACAAATGAAACATAATTAAAGCCTGCACCAAGTCATGCTATTCATGTGGAGAAGAAGGACACATCTCCCAAGATTGTCTGAATGGAGATCTAGTAGAATTCCCGACAAAGGAAGTAGAGTATGACCCACAGGAAATAGAAGCCCTGATTGGAACGGAAAAATCTAGGAAGAGAAATAGATGGGATACCAGGAAGGACCTGAGTCATATCACCTGTCTTAGGTGCAGGGAGTCAGGGCACTACTTCAGCAGTTGTCCAAAAAGGAAGCCGAGGACCCAAGGAGGCTATGTGATCATGAGGAAACCTCGAGACTTGTCAGAAGTGTTATGTTTTTGTTGTAATGAAGCAGGGCACTTTGCCAGGGATTGTCCCAAGAAGAAGGAGACTTGTGCTAAATATTTGAGTTAGCAGCAATGTAAATGTAGTAGTAGTAGTGAGAACATCTCCTCTGTATTGAGACATTGAGTTGAGGCATGTATGAAAGGCAAGAGATTGTAATCATTTGAGAATCAATAAAGTTATCATCGTTGGTATTGATTTGGATTCTATGAGTTGTTACTCTATGAAGAAAGATTTTGACCATTTTCGAGGATTTGAGAAATATGGTCTATGGATGAGATTGGAGCATTTTAAGGGTGGTAGTACCCTGTGAGGAGATTTGACCCCTGGAAAGGATAATGATGTTCCACGGAGTGGACCTTGGACAAAATAAGTATGAGTGTTGTCTCGATATGTTGGATACCCCCAAGAGCATGAAGGAAAGAAGCATTATTGGATATAAAGGAGGTATGATGTTGGAAATATGGAGCAATTGTAACTCCATGATGAGTTTGAGTAATCACGTCTTAGTGTGATACAACAGAAGGAAGCTGGAGACAGTACCATTGGATGGATTTAAGAATGCTAGGAAGCTGAATGTTGGAGTAATGATCAGATGCCCAGGTAATGAGTTCAAGGTTTACAAGTGATGAGATGGGCCATAACCCATAGGCCCCAGGACCTGCCAAGAAGCAAGCACACTCTTGCTGAAGGAAAACCCTTGGAAGAGGATATGCCTTTACCCACCGACGATTTTATAGGAGCAACGCAAAACCTGAGAGTTGTGAAGGAACGATAGATGTTTGTTTGGCTTGCAGAATCAATGGATTTATCCGAACTTGGTTCGTCAACAAGAGAAATTCTGCAATGCTTGTGAGGATGACCGAGTGTTAGAATGCGAGATTCGCTAAACCATAAACAAGATAATGATTTGGGTGCGGGATGGATTGATCACCATACCGACTTACTCTTGTTATTCGCCTTGCTATGTGGGATGGTAAATCTGAGTGACTTACCTATAGTAGAGAGATGACGATCAAAACCTTGTTTAAACCTTAGAATGGTATAAGTATTTTTTTCCTTTGTACAAGGCCGCTGTTGCCAAACGTAGGTCATACGGTGAGGTTCAACCCAGACCCGTTTCTTGCAGGAGAAACCATAAATTGTTGACCACCATGAGATATCGATAGTTGTTTAGTATTGGCGCCAGACCAGTCAGCCAAGAAGACCCATTCTTGGAATAACCGTACCAAGATGAAAGGACATAAGAATTGCGGTAAAGGTTATGCCACCACCAGAAGAGCCCAGAGAAGGAATTATCCAGAGGATTTAAGAAGATCGACACTGCCAACAATAAGGACGGAGTATAAGAGTTTTGACGGAACCGTAACTATGCTCCTAAGGGTGGTAGCACCCGAGACCCCGGAGACGAACGTTGGATTTTGAAGACCCCCAAACCCTAACCTATTTCTTGCTAGCCTCTCCGAATCTTGAGGACGAGATTCATTTTAAGGGTGGTAGGTTTGTAACATCCCAAAATTCTATTGGAATGTTATATTAAAAAGATAATTTTGATTGATTGTTTGATTGAGTGAGTGAAGTTGAGTGAAATTCGAAACTATTGAAAGTTAAATGAGAGGGAATAAAAGGACATTCCCAAACTTTCATTTTCTTTTCTGATCTTCATGAATTCAAATTCTGTTCAAATACAAAAACCTTGAGCGAAGATGATATGACTTCTTCCATTTAATTAAATGAAAGGGTATTTGAAAATAATTGAATTTCATTTGGAAATATTTCGATTCATAAACTTCATGCAACTCAATGATTTTCATGAGAGAAGATAAAATGACTTCTTCAAATTATATGAAATATGAGTTGGGAGTTTTAAAAGAATTAAATTCAAAGTTCTTTTGAATTTATTTTCAATTTGGAGTTATTGGAGTTTTATTCAAATTATTTTTCTCCAAAAATAAAATATACAGAAATTAGGGTAACATGATTCCCTACAATAGAAAATTGGAGAGAAATAAATTTGAATTCATTTTGGTGTTTTTAAAATGATTTTCATTGGATTTTATTAGAGCAGCAGCAGTGTTTGATTTATATGAATTTGTGTGGATCTTATTTGACTCTATAAAACTGTTCATGATGTAGAAAATCTTTTTCTGAATTTTTTTGATATATTATATGCCTATATAATATTTTTATTTATCCTGCTTTTATTATTTTTTCTTTGTGTGGAAAAATATGTGTATAAAAAAAACTTCTAGACCGACCAGACCGGACCGGCCCAGCCAGCCCACGCCGCTCGTCCCCGAGCTCGGGACGAAATCCCGAGCCAACACGCCAGCGCCGCCGCCGTGCTCCGCCCGGCCTCTCCCCGCCACCTCTCCTGCTCCCTCCTCCACGCCACCTCCTCCCCCCCCCCGCCTTTAAAAGGCGAGACCCCGGCCTCTCTTTCTCCCTCAGCCGACGCGCCGCATCCGCCGGAAGCCGCCACCGCCGGTAAGATCCACCGCCGCCGCCCCGCTTCGTCCCGTCCCCGCGGACCACCGCCGATGCCGCCATCCTCCTCGCCTCGCCGCGCCGCCCCTACCCGGCCGCTTCGCCGCCCTCCTGGACGACCGGAGCCGCCGCCCCGGCCGGACCCGAGCCGCCGCCGCCGCCGCGGTAACTCCCCTCTCCTCCCGCGCCGTCAGATCTGGATCCAATGGACCAGATCAATTCTGTTTTTTTTAAAACGTTTTCCTTAATTAGTAAACGTTCGCTATGTTAGCTTCTGCAGTAAACTAGTTCATTCATTATCGTTCGATAGCCAACGTCTGTTATTTAGATTTTTCTCTTTTCTTTTCTTTTTTAATTTCGGCCAGGGACCCGTCTGTGAATATTTTATTTACAGGTTAGCCCCTGGACCTCTAACGCTCACAACTTTCTGCTCGTTAGTCGGAATTATACGAAACCAATGCCCACTTATTCGTTATGATCTCTTCTATCCAGATAACCAACTTAAACATGTTTTTGAAAGTTTAAAATTTGAATTTCAAACAGTTTAGTATTTGAACTTCGTTTGATCGTAACTTGAGTTTTATAACTCCGTTTGAGTTGATTCTTTTTGCAAATCGAAGCTCTTGACCTAACCTTTTTGATAAGGCAAAATTCACATAGTTTTGGTACTGTTAGAAATTGTTTTATGCTGCAAGAGTTATTTTGCTTGGTTTTGATGTTTTCCGAGTTGTTCTCTGCGTTCTTTCCGATCTTTTGAGTGATTGCTTATGTGTGGTTACTATTGCTTGCTCACGATAGATTGACCGGAGTGTGACGAGTAGAAGTATCAAGAGTTTTGAGTGCGAATCATCTTCATCAACATTGCAGGCAAGTTCACACTTTGATCATATCCCTTTTCATACCCAGTTTTTATGCATTAGTTTCAACCCTCAAACATTGCATGAGTAGGATTTATAATATGTGGGTATTGGGAAGTAGTTGATGAGGTCGGAACCTATTACCTATTTTATTATCAAACCCTTGGGAGTTACTTCTACGTTTGCTTATTATGCCATGCTATGCTTGTAGACGTGGATTGGGTTTGAGTGAATTTCCATGACAAATGTGAGATTGTTAATTAATGGTTTATTTAAGGTGGCAACAATAATACACATCTGGGTGGATTGAGGTACCTGGTTATTCCAGGATTGCCTGTCTAGGCACCTGGGTAGACCAGGATTGCCTGTTTTTTTATGGACCGCCACCCAGGCTCAAAGGGATCATAATATTATTCATGCTAGAAACTTCTGTGTGCAGCCACAAGCTATTATGGGCTTTGGCATAGTTGATTAAGTTGTGCGAACTCTTACAGGGTAGACTAGCAGATGTAGGGGAAAGTAGGTGTACCGGTCTATCCATCGTAAGGTGCTAGCGCTTCTGAAAGACTATGTCTCGATCATCCATTTCTCAAACATCAGGTAGTGCGAGAAATCTAACGGAGGCGATCGAGTCTTGTGGGGAAAAGTGCGCAAACCTCTGGAGAGTGTATAAACTAATCATGATTAGCCATGTCCCCGGTTATGCATGTTTTGAGTATCTAGTACTTGGATTATCATGTGAATCTCATCATGTTACTTTAATTAATTTTGTTGGGTTTTAATGATGATGCTTAATTGGGATTGAGAATGCTGTCAACCATTCTCAATGTTTAACAACCACCATGATAGTTAAATAAAATTTATTCCTTTGTAGTAGGGAAAAATTGGCTTTACGCAAAACTGTAACCATAGAGCTTTTCCACCAGCCAAATATGCATGTAGTGATAGCCATATTTCAGCACTGCTCTACAGTGTGAATTTGCCAGTACATTCAATGTACTGACCCTTTGTGGCTGCAACGTCTCCTGTTGCAGGATCTTACGACGAGTAAGTGATACGTCAGGGTTATGATTTCTACACTCAACTTTGCCGTTGGTGTTGATGGGAATCCACAACCTTGTTACTTCCGCTATTTTGGATTGAGGTAATAGTATTTACGCTATTTTATACATGTGATTTACCTCTGTTATGAATCCTCGAGTACTGTGTGTGTCAGCATACCGATCCAGAGATGACACTTAAGCACAGAGACTTGATCCATTCGGGTCGGGTCGCTACAGTCGAAGTGAAGGGGTACAAGGGCATCAGCCCGAGGCTGCGGGCAGACAGGCAGCAGATGTCCAGTCTCTACCGGTCGTCCGGTCGCTCACGGAGGTCTGGAGGTCTGGTAGGATCGGACATCTGCTGGTTTCGTTCTGTGACGGTGACACCGGTCGTCCGGTCACATCGTTCTTCCGCTAATTTCTCTTCGGGTGCCGAGTTGCTGGTCATCCATTGCGGGTCGGTCGTCCACTCGCTGGGATGTGTCCTTGGATGCCCAGTCCGGGCCGGTCGTCTGCTTGTTGTAGCATGCGTCGGCTGGGTCTTGGGCAGGCTGGGCTCCAGGCGCTCGACGTCCGGTCCCGACCGGTCGTCCGGTGGCTGTGACATCTTTAGCGTCCCTTCTTCTTGTCCTTCATGCTCGGTGTCCTCGCCGTCTTGGCCATTGAATGTAGCTATTCTGGGGCCTTCTTCTAAGTACCTGATCACACATAATGTTTCTGCTTGAGGTAGTAGCCATGACTCATGTGTAGAAAGGAGTATTTCGGAGAGGATCGAGTTCATCTTATCTTTGATTGCCTTTGCTCGAGCTCTTGTCATAGGTCCAAGTGGTGTCGAGGGGGATGTAGGTACATCCATGGGGATGATCATGGGATGCTCCGCATCATCTCCCCCCCCCCCTTGGGAAAGATCCGACCTCGGATCTAAAGCTTCATCACCATGGTATGGCGACAGGTCCTTGACATTGAAGATGTCGCTCACGTTGTTCGTGTCGTGTGGGAGGTCGATCTTGTAGGTTTTGTTGTTGTAGCATGCTAGCACCTTGAAAGGTCCATCGGCTCGAGGTAGAAGTTTGGACTTGCGTTCGTTGGGGAAGCGGTCCTTGTGAAGGTGTAGCCACACGAGATCTCCAATGTCGAATATCATGGGTTGCTTGTTGATGTTGAGCTTGGTCGCGAGTCGTTGTACTTGGCACTCGATGGTGGTCCTTATCTCTTCATGCATCTTCTTGAGGTAGCTCGCGTGTGCACTCGCGTCCATGTTGGTGCGCTCTTATAGTGGAAGAGGTAGAATGTCCAATGGGGACAACGGGTTGAAGCCGTAGACGACCTCGAAGGGGGACTTGCTGGTAGTTGAATGTCCTGTGCGGTTGTAGGCGTACTCAGCGATGGGTAGGAACTCCTCCCACTCCTTGATATTCCTCTTGATCAACACGTGGAGTAGAGTGGAGAGTGTACGGTTTGTCACCTCCGTTTGGCCGTCGGTTTGAGGATGGTATGCCAAAGAGAATAAGAGCTTGATTCCGAGTGGCGCATAGCGTCTTCCAAAAGTAACTCAAGAACTTGACATCGCGGTCCGAGACAATTGTCTTTGGTACTCCATGGAGTCGCAAGATGTCCTACAAAAGAGATTGGCGATATGTGAAGCATCATCTATCTTGTTGCATGGAATGAAATGTGCCATATTAGAAAATCGATCCACAACAACAAACATGGAATCCTTTCCATTTTGAGGTCTAGGAAAGCCAAGTACAAAAACCATGCTAATGTCTTCCCATGGTTGATAAGGAATAGGAAGAGGCATGTAAAGACCATGGGATTGAGTTTTAGACTTAGCTTTGCGACATGTAGAGCATCGGTTGGTGAAGCGTGAAACGTCGCGGAACATCTTGGGATAAAAGTAGTTCTTGGAGAGCGTGGCGAATGTCTTGTCGCGTCCAAAGTGTCCCATGAGTCCACCTCCATGAGCCTCTTGCAAAAGGAGCAAACGAAGAGAAGACTCGGGAATGCAAAGTTTGTTAGCTCTCATGAGATAATCATCCTTGATGTAATATTGTTCCCAAGATGTATCCGTCAAACACTTAGCATAAGGAGTAGAAAAGGTAGGATCATGCGCATACAAGTCTTTTATGTGCTCAAAGCCAATAACATTCAATCCAAGATTAGTGACAAGCGTGCATATGCGTGCAAGGGCATCCGCCACTACGTTTTCCTTATCCTTGATGTACTTGATGACATAAGGAAAAGACTCTGTAAATTCACTCCATTTGTCATGATGCTTGTTCAACACGGTTTGACCTTTTAAGTACTTAAGTGTTTCATGATCGGTATGTATGACAAACTCATGCGGTCGAAGATAATGTTCCCAAACATGTAGCACACATACTAAAGCATACAATTCTTTGTCATAGATGGGATAGTTAAGTTGAGCACCGGAGAGTTTTCCACTAAAATATGCAATAGCTCGTTTTTCTTGCATCAAAACTCCGCCAATTCCGGTACCACATGCATCGCAATGAACCTCAAAAGTTTTGTCAAAGTTGGGTAAAGCAAGAATAGGAGCATGAGTAAGCAAAGATTTGAGCTCATCAAAAGCGGTACATTGCAAAGGTCCCCAAACAAAAGGAGCATTTTTCTTACTCAAGGCATGGAAAGGTGGGCCGATGGTGCTAAAGTCTTTCACAAAGCAATGATTGAAACCCTCAAGGCCAAGAAAGCTACGCACTTGTTGCAAATTGGTGGGTTGGGGCCAAGTTTTAATTGCTTCAATTTTAGATTCATCAACATGGACACCCTTTGAGGAAACAACGAAACCCAAACAAACAAGTTTGTCAACACCAAACGTGCACTTTTCCATTTTGGCATAAAGACGTTCCTTACGAAGATTTGCAAAACAGCCCTAACATGATTTAAAATGATCTTTCATGGATTTGCTAAAAACAAGTATGTCATTGAAGTAGACCATGACAAACACTCCAATGTAAGGACAAAGCACAAAATGCATAAGACGCATGAAAGTACTGGGAGCTTTCGATAAACTCATGGGCATAATAAACCACTTGTATAAGCCAAAATTTTGTTTTGAAAGCCATTTTCCATTCATCGCCTTCTTGTATGCGGATTTGATAATAGCCACTTTTAAAATCAATTTTTGAGAAAATGGTGGCACCACTAAGTTCATCTAGCATATCATCTAGGCGAGGAATGGGATGCCTATAATGAACGGTGATAGCATTGATGGGTCTACAATCTGAGCACATGCGAAAACTACCATCTTGCTTGGGCACAAGTATAACCAGAACGGCACAAGGGCTTAAGCTTTGACGTACATGTCCATTGTCGATGATTTGTTGTACTTGTCGTCGGATCTCCTTAGTTTCTTTGGGGTTGCGCTGTATGGAGCTTTGTTAGGTAGAGGTGCTCTGGGCATGAGGTCGATTCGGTGCTCAATGCCTCGTAGTGTGTAACATCCCAAAATTCTAAATTTTGGAATGTTATATTAAATAGATAGTTTTGATTTCTTGTGTCATGTGCTGTATGAAACTGAGTGAAATTTGAAACTATTTGAATGTTAAATGAGAGGGAATAAAAGGACTTTCCCAAACTTTCATTTTGCATTTATGATCTCCATGAATTCAAATTCTTTCCAAATACAAAACTCTAGAGAGAAGATGATATGACTTCTTCCACTATAAATGAAAAGGGTCTTTGGAAAGATTTGAATTTCATTTGGAAATATTTTCAAATTCAGAAACTTTAAGCAACTCAATGATTTTCATGACAGAAGATAAAATGACTTCTTCAAAACATATGAAATATGAGTTGGGAGTTTAAAACAAATCCAATTTAAAGTCCCTTTCAAAATTATTTTCAATTTGGACTTATTTGAGTTTTATTCAAATTATTTTCTCCAAAAAAGTATATACGGAAAATAGGGTAAAATGAATCCCTACAATAGAAATTGGAGAGAAATAAATTTGAAACCATTTTGGTATTTTTAAAATGATTTTTATTGGATTTTATTGTAGCAGTAGCACTGTTTGAATTATTTGAATTTTTTTTGGACTTTATTTGACTTTAGAAAAATGTTCAAGTCATAGAAAATATTTTTCTGAAAATTTTGATATATTATATGCCTATATAATATTTTTTTATTTATATTGTTTCTATTTTTTTGTTTGTCTGGAAAATGTAAAAAAAACACTTTTCCCCCGACTGGGCCGGCCCAGCTCCCAGCCAGGCCGCGGCCCAGCCCGTGCGCGCCGTCGCCACCGACCCCGGGCGAAGTCCCGCCCGAGCACACCGGTCGCCGCCGTACCGTCTCCGGACTCCGGCGCCGACCCGGCCCCTCCTCCAAGCCACCCGCGCCCCTCTCGCCTATAAAGGCCGCAACCGCGGGCCCTGTCTCTCCTCTCCCCTCGCATCTTGCCGCCACACTTGCCAACCGCCACGCCGTCGACGAGATCTGCCGCCGCCTCTCCTCGCCGCCTAGCG
>NC_041391.1:366917562-366946586 GCF_002162155.2 Triticum dicoccoides | reverse complement strand
GCAGCCGCCACACCCTGCCGTAGCCAGTGCCGCCGCCCCGCGCCACCAACTTCCGTTGCCGGAGCCCCGCGCCCCCTTGCCGGAGCTTGCCAACCCGCCGCTGCCGCCGGTTTTCGACGAAAAACCCCCCAGAACCAGTAACAAAACCACCCCCGGCCCGATTAAATGTTTAGCTCGGTTTTCTTAAAAAAAATCCTAGATATGGTTTTTTTGTTTTTATTATACAGCGAACGTCCGCTGTTTAGATTAGATAAACGAACGTTCACTTTTTAGTCTTTTCTTTTTCTGTTATTTTCGGTCAGGGACCCATTTGTGATTAGTTTATTTACAGAATAGTCCCTGTTCTTCAAACGATCACTACTTTTTGCTCGTTAGTCAGAATTAGACGAAACAATTGCCTACTTCTCCGTTATGATCCCCTCTATCTAGATAAACAACTTAACACATTTTTGAAAGTTTAAAATTTGATTTCAAATAGATTTGAATTCAAACTTCTTTTGTTCATAACTCGAGTTTTATAACTCCGATTTAGTTGATTCTTTTTGCAAATCGAAGCTCTTGACCTAAACTTTCTGATAAGCCTAAATTCACTTAATTTTGGTACTGTTAGAAATTGTTTTATGTTGCAAGAGTTATTCGCTTGGTTTTGATGTTTTCGGAATTGTCTTCTTCGTTCTTCCCGATCCTTTGAGTGATTGCTTATGTGTGATTGCTATTGCTTGCTCGCGATAGATTGAACGGAGTGTGATGAGTAGAACTATCAGGAGTTGAGTGTGGAGGTTCTTCATCAACAGTACATGCAAGTTCACACTTTGATCATATTTTTCATACCTAGTTTTTATGCATTAGTTTCAACCCTCAAACATTGCATGAGTAGGTTTGATAACATGTGGGTTTTGGGAAGTAGATGATGAGGTAGAACATATTGCCCTGTTTATTATCAAACCTTTGGGACTTACTATGTTATGCTTATACTGCTATGATATGCCCGTAGACGTGGTTTGGTTTGAGTGATTCATGACAGATTTGAGAGTTATTATTAAAGGTTTAACTTAAGGTGGCTACTTTAATACACATCTGGGTGGAATGGTTGGGGCACCCTGGAGCACCCAATGGTTTCCCTGGGCACCTGGAGATCCCAGTGCTTGCCCAAGGGGATCCCGGAGTACCCGTGTGATCACCCTATGGAATGCCACCCAGGCTCAAAGGGGTCATAAGATTATTCATGCTAGAAACTTCTGTGTGCAGCCACAAGCCATTATGGGCTCTGACAAAATTGAGTAAGTTGCGTGAGCTCTTGAGGAGGTGGACTAGCAGATGTAGGGGGGTTGTAGGTGTACCGGTCTGCCCAGAGTAGAGAGTAAATGTTTCTGAAAGACTGTGTCTCGGCCATCCGTTTCTCAAACACCTTGTAGTGCGAGAAATCCAACGGAGGAGATCGAGTCTTGTGGGGAAAAGTGTGCAAACCTCTGTAGAGTGTACAAACTAATCATGGTTAGCCGTGTCCCCGATTATGGACATCTTGAGTATCTAGTTCTTTGATTATCATGTTGATCTCATCACGTTACTTAAATAATTTGTTGGGTTGATGATTATTAATTTGGGATTGAGTTGGAGGAACCTTCTCAATGTTTTCAACAAACTTTGTAGTTAAATAAATTATATTCCTTTGTTGTAGGGAAAACTGGCTTTGTGCAAAAATAAACTTAGAGCTTTCCACCAGCCAGATATGCATGTAGTGATAGCTATTGTTCATCATTTATCCTATGGTGTGAATTTGCCAGTACATTCAATGTACTGACCTACATGGCTGCAACGTCTCATGTTGCAGGATTTCTTACGACGAGTAAGTGATACATTAGGGTTACTATTTCTACACTCAACCATGACGTTGGTGTTGATGGGAATCCACAACCTTGTTGTTTCTTCCGTTGTATGGATTGAGCTAATAGTATTTAAATTGTTTTATACATGTGATTTACCTCTGTTATAAATCCTCGAGTATTGTGTGTGTCAGCATACCGATCCAGGGATGACACTTAAGCACAGATACTTGACCATCTGAGGTCGGGTTGCTACATAGTGGAGGTAGACCCAGAGGTAGCTCATCGGGGAAAACATCTTGGAATTCCTGCAAAAGAGAAGACAACACTAAAGGTAGATCGTGAGAGGTGTTAGTTTTTGGTGCCTTGTCCTTGCACACAAGGATAAAGTGCATAACACTCGATGGGTTCTCACACACTTCTCTCATATCACTTTTGGTGGCAAATAGGACGAAGTTTTTCTTGTCGCTCATCGTGGAGGCACTCGGTTTTGGCTTGTGGCTCTCACTCTCTTTTGGGTGGATCACTTTCTCACTCTTTTCTCCATGATGGGTGGCTTGCTTGTCGGTGATCAGTTGACTAGGAGACATAGGTCGTAGCACATATTCCTTCCCTTTCATCTTGAAGCTATAGTGATTGGTACGCCCGTTGTGGATGACGCCTCGGTCAAATTGCCATGGTCGACCAAGAAGGAGGTGGAAAACGGACATCTGGACGACATCACACTCCAAAGTGTTTTAATATGCTCCAATTTTGAAGGAAACCTTGACCGTATGCTCAACTTTTATAGTGCCGGAATCGCTTAGCCATTGGACCTTGTATGGGTGCGGGTGCTTCATCTTGACCAATTGGAGCTTGGAGCATAGTTCTTCACTTGCCAAGTTGTGACAACTAACTCCATAGATGATGACCTTGACGGACCTTCCATTCATGCCGGCCTTAGTGTGGAAGATGCGGCATCTTTAGTCTTCGTCTTGTTGATGTTGAAGAGTTAAGACTTTGGAGACAACGAGAGTGGGGCTCGAATCCTCATCACAAAAGACTTGATCATCTTCATCTTCGTTCACGCGCCTGTGCATGGCCACTTGCTCAAGGGCTTCCATTTCCTCTTCACTCATGGAGTCATAGGTTCCATCGTCATTGAGGATCATGGTGCGCTTGTTGGTGCATTGAAAGGACTTGTGGCCTTGGCCGTCGCAAGTGAAAAACTTGAAGGAGCTTGTCTTGACGGTCTCATCGGTTGGAGTAGATGATGAAGCGCGCGGCTTGAAGTTGCTTGTAGTAGGAGGAGGACGACTTGAGGTTGTCTGAGTTCCCTTGTAACTCGACTTGTCGTTGTTGCTTGTAGATGGCTTGGTTGAGGTAGAAGTTGTTGGAGTCATTGAAGCTTGGTTGTTGGAGAAGCTGTAGGTCTTGGATGAGTACTTGGAGTAATTGAAGTCATCTTGCACTTGGTGTTCCGCTTTGGTAGCTTGATGCACGAGCTCAATGAGGTTGGAGTAGGGTTGGAAGTCGGCAATCTTCTTGATTGGATGATTGAGGCTATTCAAGAAACGTGCCATAGTTTGCTCATCATCTTCCGTGAGATTGGCTCGTATCATGTCTATCTCCATTTCCTTGTAGTATTCCTCAACACTCTTTGTTCCTTGCTTGAGTAGTTGGAGCTTCTTGAAAATATCGCAGTTGTAGTAGGTGGGCACAAAACGTGCTCGCATGACATCTTTCATTTGAGCCCAAGTGGTGATTGGTGGTTCACCTCTTGCTTCTTGGTGCTCAAGGACTTGTTCCCACCATATGAGCAAATAGTCTTGGAACTTAAGTGATGCCATAGCGATCTTCTTCTCTTCCTCATACTTGTGCAAACAAAAGATTTTTTGACCTTCAATGCCGATAGGTACTCTTCGGGATCATTGCTTCCATCGAACTTGGGCATGGTGAACTTGAGCTTGTCGTAGCGTTGCTCTTCATTGTGTTGTGGTCGAGGGTGCTGATGATGCCCTTGACGTGGAGGATAATCAACCTCATGTTGCTCTTGGCGTGGAGGATGTCCATAGTCGTCTTGCTGTTGTTGAACTTGAGGTTGTGGAGGATCTTGTCGAGCTTGAGGATGAGGTGGAGGAACTTGACGTTGCACTCTTGGTTGGTAGTTCCGCTCTTGGATTTCTTCTCAAAGTGCTTCCTCTTGATTGTGCCTATCACGGTTGCGTTTGGCAATGGATCGACTTGCTTCTTGAAGGGCACGTTGTGCCTTAAGAGTTTGTGCTTCACGTTGTTGTTGTTGAAGACATTGAGCCTCGGCGTCTTGTTCGTCTTGATATTGACGCGCTTGTTCTTCCTCTTGGCGACGTTGACATTGTCATTCTTTAGCTTGTGCAAAAGGATCTTGGTTTGGTTGAGGACGATGTGCTTGCTCGTCGATGTGCTCTTGTGAATGATTGTCGTGTAGAGAATTGCAAGATGCATGACGGTCTTGACGTGTGGCTCGGCGTAGAGTGTTCAATGTCGTTGTACTTGAGCTGGAGAAGGTGTCATCGGTGTGTCGACTTGAGCGGCTCCGTCTTGAGTATGAAGAAGTGGAAGGATGGCGGTTCACCAACAAGGCATGGATATCATCCATTCTTGCATTGTTCTCTTGCTTGTGAGCGTCGAGCTTGTTGTCGAAGTAGTCTCTTGTTCGTTGCTCAAAGAGTCAAAAGTCAGTGGCGAGATTGTCGATGCGGTCGCTCATTTCTTGTTGCTCTTGATGCAAAGCTCGTTGTGCACCAAATAGGTGGCTCTAGGTGACGTATGATATCATGTCATCGTATTTCTCGATGAAGAGTGGGTTGGTAGAAGAACTTTGCCTATCCATCATTCCAAGCAAAATGTGAGTGGGAGAAAGAGAAGAACTTATACCAAATGTACCTTCACCGATGTTGAAGATGGATCAAAGATCACTCAAATGCGGACGATGAAATAGCACAATTGGTACCAATTCTTTTCGGTTCTCACACCTACACAAGTAAAAGCTTATGGTGGAGCTTGGTTAGGATGGTGGCACAAAATTTGATGCAATTGTAAGTGAGCTTCAATAATGTTGGAAAAGATGCACAAATTTGCAAATGCAACAAGTAGACCAAGCAAGTAGTGGTACATGGAAACACACAAGCAAATAGATAAGTGGGATTGTGCAACCCAAAAATGAGCCAAAATGTGGAGTCCACGAAAATGCCCTTGTTGCACAATACTAGAGAGACGCTAGCACGATTACACAATAGGCGGATACGGAACTTGTGCACAACCTAGTAGGCAAAAATGCAACGACTTCTATCCCAAGTATGCTATATGTATGGTGTTCCAATGGTATGATCCAAGATGATCGGATATGACAATCTTAAAGTAGTATGATGCTATGGTTCTTGCTTATAAGCTCTTTGCTTATCTTTCTCTCTTTGATTAAAAGCTTGTTTGGCTCTTTCACTTTTGAGATCTTTTCTCATGCAAAACTTCACGAACCAAGATAGCAATTGTGTATGTGATGACAACTTTGTGACACAAAAGATGATGCCAAGATATGCACCACTATGATATGGTATGTATGCTATGGAGTATGATCACTAATGTGCACAAGTGACGTTGCCGACAATACTCAATGGCTAGTCTTGATGGGTAAGCAACACAAAAAGTAAGCTATGTGGTTATCAATGCAATGGCATGGAAATGGCAAAGATGTCGTCGAGGTTACCGTCCTTGGCGATGATGAGTCCTTTGCAAAGATGAGTGGTGGTGATGATGATGTCGAACCGTACCTATATAGCCGAAACACAATAGGACACGGGAACCACACATCAAAATCTCAAAGACCAAAATGTGTCAAAACTTGTCGGAGTGTGAAACGGTACAGGATGGTGGTTGCCTAAAGCGGTAGTGGTATGCAAGTGCGTATGCGGAAGTGGCGGTGGAACAGGGGAGAACCGAACTTAGAATGTTCAGTTTCGTCGGCGTTCAACAGACGTCCAGTGGAGAATGGTCGTCCGGTCGCCGGATGTCCGGTGGCCAGCGGTTGTCCGGTGCCTAGGCAATTTCGGGCACGGGATGAACAACTCGTTTTGATGGTGGAGGATGCTGGAGAGGTCAAATCCGAGCGATTTTGTGGATGGAAATGGTGGAGAAGATGGGGGAAACATGAGGTAACACAAATCCATGGATCAAATCCAACAAAACTTCATCACACCAACAAATCACAAAAAAATTTGGGGCTATTTTTGGTGGGGATTTTCGAATTTAGGACGAAATCAACAAAATCAAGCTAGAAATCACGGGGCAGGGGCTCCAAAATCGTGATCAACGTGGCTCATGATACCAAGATGATGTAAGCTGGAACCCTAGAGGCCGATCTTTCTTGTTTGGAGCAGGTCCCTACGAGGAACACAACGAACACGAGGAGGGGAACGAGGGGAAAACACGAGAGAACACTCAACCAACAAGAATAAAGTCAGACATGTGCTAGATCATCGAGGCACAAGGTGATACAAGATCCTAATCCAACAAGGGACGATACATAGGGTAACCGATTCTTCTCCGTGAGGATGTCTTGAACATGGTCTTCTCCGGAGGGAGGTCTTGAATCCAAGTGGATCTTCTCCGAAGAGGTGTCAGTCCCTCGCGAAGGAGTAGATCCGGATGGATGAGCGAGGCTCTATCTAACAAATGAGCTAAATCAACACTGACCCTAGCCAGGAGGTGGGAGAAGTCTATTTATAGTCGTAGTGCAAATGGGGGTCAAAGTGAAGGGGTACAAGGGCATCAGCCCGAGGCTGTGGGCACACTGGCAGCGAACGTCCGGTCTCTACCTGTCATCCGGTCGCTCACGGAGGTCTGGACGTCCGGTAGGATCGGACATCGGCTGGTTTCGATCTGTGACGGTGACACCGGTCGTTCGGTCACCTCGTTCTTCCGCTAATTTCTCTTCGGGTGCGGAGTTGCCGGTCATCCGGTGCGGGCTGGTCGTCCGCTCGCTGGGATGTGTCACCGGACGTCCGATCCGGGCCGGTCGTCCACTTGCTGTAGCATGCATCGGCTGGGTCTTGGGCAATCTGTGCTCCAGGCACCACATGTCCAGTCCCGACTGGTCGTCCGGTGGCTGTGACATCTTCGGCGTCCCTTCTTCTTGGCCTTCACGCTCAGTGTCCTCACCGTCTTGGCCAGTGAATGTAGATGTTCCGTGGCCTTCTTCTAAGTACCTGATCACACATAATGTTTCCGCTTGAGGTAGTAGCCATGACTCATGTGTAGAAAGGAGTAGTTCAGAGAGGAGCGAGTTGTAATGCCCCGGATTCGATGCGCCAGGGGTCTTCCAGTTATTTATCGTTGTTGCCATGTCATTTTCTTGCATGTTGCACTTTGCCATGTCATCATATGCATTTCATATCATGTCGTCATGTACATTGCATTGCATACGTGTTCGTCTCATGCATCCGAGCATTTTTCCCCGTTGTCCGTTTTGCAATCTGGCGCTCCTATGTTCCCCGGTGCCCCTTTTGCCTCTTTTCGTGTGCGGGTGTTAAACATTCTCGGAATGGACCATGATTTGCCAAGCGGCCTTGGTACACCACCGGTAGACCGCCTGTCAAGTTTCGTTCCATTTGGAGGTCGTTTGATACTCCAACGGTTAACCGGGTAACCGTAAAAGCCTCTTTTATGTGCAGCCCAACACCCCTCCAAAGTGGCCCAATAACCCATCCAAACCCCCTCCATGCTCTCGGTCATTCGATCACGATCGTGTGGGAGAAAACCGTGCCTCATTTGGACACTCCTAGCTCCCTCTACCTATATAAAGGCCCTCCCCTTCCATGGCGGGGGGCGCGCGCCGGAGGCGAATGGGCTTCGCGCGGGCGGCGGCGGGCGCGGGCGGGCTTCGCACGGGCCCTTGATGGGCTCGGCGGGCCGCGGCCGCGGGGGGGAGGCTGGGTGGTGACGTGGCGGCTGCGGGTTGGCCGGGACGACGGTGACGATGACGTGGCGGGCCACGATTGGCTGGAGTGAGGTGGAGGCGGCGGTGGACGTGTCCAGCCGCCGGACAGACATGTCCGGCGGCGCGAGGAGGGAAAGGGCAAGGGTTTCATCCGCGAAAATGGAAGGGGAGGGCCTTTATATAGGTAGAGGGAGCTAGGAGTGTCCAAATGAGGCACGGTTTTCACCCACTCGATCGTGATCAAATGACCGAGAGCATGGAGGGGGTTTGGATGGATTATTGGGCCACTTTGGAGGGGTGTTGGGCTGCACACAAAAGAGGCTTTTACAGTTACCCGGTTAACCGTTGGAGTATCAAACAACCTCCAAATGGAACGAACCTTGACAGGCGGTCTACCGGTGGTGTAACAAGGCCGCTTGGCAAATCATGGTCCATTCCGAGAATGTTTAACACCCGCACATGAAAAGAGGCAAAAGGGGCGCCGGGGAACATAGGACCGCCGGATTGCAAAACGGACAATGGGGAAAATGCTCGGATGCATGAGACGAACACGTATGCAATGCAATGCACATGACGACATGATATGAAATGCATATGATGACATGGCAAAGTGCAACACGCAAGCAAATGACATGGCAACAACGATAAATAACTGGAAGACACCTGGCGCATCGAATCCGGGGCGTTACAACTCTCCTCCACTAACAAGAGATCTCGTCCCGAGATCTTAGGACCGAGACGGAAGGGAAAAAGGGATGAGGTGAAACAAGAACTCAAGAGAAGAAGAAAACAATTGAGAGCACTCGAGAAGAAGAGACGAACGACGAGAATGACGAGAATCGAAAGCTGACGAAATCAGATAGACTATGAAACCACTCCGGTTAGAACGAGATAAGAAACGAATAAGACTGAAAGGATTTAGGCACCACTCCGGCTTAAAGTGGAAGGAATGGAGACATGAACTTGAGAAGATGGGAAGATACTTGATGAAATAAACAACACACTGCCTCCGGAACTATTGAAAGAATGGCACAATGGGTAAGAAGGATTTCAGACAGCACTCGGGTTGAAAAGAGAAGCAAAACTTGATACCATGAAAGAACTTGAATGAGAACACAACACTCCGGTTAAATGGATAAGCACGAAAAACATGATCCTCACAATTCGAGATGATGAGCGAAGAGAGCAACATCACCATGCCTCCGTAAGAAAAAAAATAGAAGATAGATCATTGGAATAAAGGAATGGAGAAGAAATGCCAACTTCTGCCACAAATGAGCTTGGAAAGCACCCTTCCAAGAAGGTTATAACGTAGTTGTTGGAAAACCAACAACAAAAAGAATAAGCTTGTAGTGGGCTTGTGGAAAACATCTCAAAATTATGAAGTGACAACCGGCCACTAACGGAAACAATTAATATAATTGATAACACCGACGAGATGAAAAATTTCTTCCACCAAGATGATAGAGAGATAACTTGAATCATGGATAAGCACCACAATAGCAACATTCCATAGGGAAGGCTTTAGGTGAAACATGACACAAGATGACTCCAACGAAGAGATTGATGGATTTAAAATACCTCATTCTTGACAACATGTGAATCGAGAAACATGAATGGAAATTGTCAAGAATGATATAATGCCATCTCAAAAGATAAGGTAGAAAGAATTGCACTTGAAAATGCAAGAAGAAGAATACTTGATCTCCTCAAAACAAAACATGTGTTGAGCACCATGTTTAATTTTGAGTATAGTTTGGCGGATCATAACTTCGAGAGAAATCTTGAAGAACAATTGAAGAATGAAAGAATCCTTGATGAACCATCATGTAGAGCCTCCATGAAGAACTCCGGTAATAAAAGGATGATAGAAAGGAAGAGAAGTTAAAAACACAAGGTGAAGCCTTGCAATGATTTAGATGGAGCTTCGCGATGATGTAACCGAGAAAACTTGGAACTCCGAAAAAGAAATGATGAAGCATCTCGAACCGAGAAATGTGACATGATGAACAACTCTGGAAAGAAGAAACTAGATCACTTGAAAAAATGATAAGAATTACATTATGCATATCCTTCACCAATTTAAATTGAAGACAAGCAACAGATTTGGCATACTACTTATTCTTCTTGAAAAAGAATTGAGAAGTGAGATATCGCAAACTTGAGAAGGTCTTCATGAACCACCGGTAGGATTGAAAAGAACGAATGGATTAATATGATAAACAAGGAAAAGAATCTTGAACGAACCACCGTAAGAATTCGAAAATGACTGATGAAAGAGAATGAATCACCGGGAAGAATTAGAGGAACGAATATGCTTGAGGGATTTAGATATAAAAGAACAAAGAGATCATGAGCTGATAAAAGAACACTTGAATGGAGCACCGGGATAATTGGATAACGGTAGCTGAAATATGAGGACGAAGAATTCTTCTGGAATGATGGCCTCCGGTGAAAAGAAACAGAAATCAACTCCTGACATACTCCGGATGGGTAAGAAAAGCAATATCTGACAAATGGAATAGTTCAAGAGGGTAACATGAAGCTAGAACCACGAATCTTCAAGAGAACGGGCAAAATTTAGAGGAAAACTCTTCTTCTATCTTCAAAGCTGATAATGACGACGAGAAACACCACCGAAATTGTTGAGAAACTCCGGAATAATGAAAAAGAGGAAAGGTTGAACCAAAGACGAAAAGAATTTGAAAGAGATCTTGGAGAAGGCATGTGACTGATGGGATCCATTCTTACGTCACAATTGAAAAGAATTGAGAAAACTCCGGGGGAATTAGAAGAGTTAGGTAAGATCCTGGGAAAAAAACCTATGGGTTAGGGCCCACTAAAAGAAAACACCGTTGGAAAGGGATGATGAACAGATAGATGATGCACCGGAACAATTGAAATATTTGAATGAGGTGACAACCTCGAATTAATTGGAACACAGACGAATCTCCTGAGATGTCTTGAGCACTCCGAAAAGATAAACTGACGAGAGGCGAACGAGCAGGGAAAACACTTGAGCCGAGGGAAAGAATATAATCACTAACGAAAATTAGAATTGAATCCACCGGGGAAGAAAAAGAGATGAAGAATGTCGAACATAACGAGAATTCACCGGTTGAAATGGTTGAGGGAAGACTGAAGAGGCTCCGTACGAATGAAAATTGATGGTCGAGAGAGACTCAAACTCCAGGAAGAAAAAGGGTGGGAGGGCGGGAAAACAAAGGGACCTAGAGGGGAGAATCGACGAATATCTTGAAGAGAAAACACCGATTGAAATCATTGAGGAAAGAAAGCAAAACTTCGCACGAGTAGGATGGATACTCGATTACAGACTCCGGTTCCGAGAAGAAAAAGGGGTGGGCGGGTGGGAAAAACAAAGACAACTTTGGATAGGGAAAAGCAACGACGTCGTAGGAAGAATTGAGGATTGATCTCGCAAAAGACAAACAGGTTCGAGTCGACTTGACGAGAGATGCACCGGATAAAAAGAGATGAGGAACAACGATCGAAAAAACCAACTGCATGATCCTAAAGAAAATTTTGAAGGGGAAGAAGAGTAAGTCAAAACACCTATGTCAAGATTCCTCACCAGAGCGACGAAGGGGCTGAGGAGTAAAAAGAATTTCTACTCTCCGATATAACTAGACTCAAAAATAGTTTTCTTCTAGACTCGACAACGGCCAAACTACATGATCAAACAAGGGGGGCATCTATGGTCGGTCGAGGCTCTGATACCAACTTGTCACGCCCAATATGCGCCCCTATCCAAGAGGAACTGAAAGGTCCCACCAAGGATAGACCCGCATATTGAAACGCTTTTGCAAGGTGGATATCATTACATCAACATTACATAATAGATGGCGTCGGGGATATACCCCGCGGTGTAAACCGGCCGGAAGTTAACCCGGCCGGACTTGGCGGTTTATTTGAGGTCCCGCTGGCACTTGGCGATATTCATCTGATGACCCGCCCAGACCTGGCGATTTACCAGCAACCCGCCAGGACGTTGTAACTCACTGGTGACCCGGCGGACGGGTCAGAGGAGCGACAAGACCCGGTGGCCCGTCTGGCGGTTCATGAAGGCCGGTTCATACTATGGTGGGCCGGTTTAAGAGGAAAGGCATAAGGAATATTTGTCTTACAAGGAGTTAAGACCTGGACTTGTATCCGGTTTGTATTAGAGATAGACTAGTCCTAATCCTAATAGGACTCCACATGTAACCCGCCCCTTCAACATATATAAGGAGGCGCAGGGCTCCCCAAAGAGGGAGAGGCGACAAGCAAGAAACAATTTCTAGGGTTAGACACAAAGAGTCGGTTTACGGCGTCTCCCTCGTGATGATAATGAGACCTAGCCACAAACAGCATGTAGGGTTTTTACCGGATGATGTTTCCCGGGGCCCGAAGCTGTCTAAATCCTTGTCTTGTGTGTTGATCCGCCCTGCGTCTCTCGTCCCACTCAACCCCTCTCAAGCTACCACATAGATGTGTTGGCCTCGCGACTAAGTCCTGACACTAAGGACATCTTACGTGATAATTCCACGACAGTTGGGGGCTTGGTCCTGTCCGACCGTGGTAACACCATCTGATCAGCTCAGTAAAGCATCTTTTTGCAAATGGTCTTATCATTGCCTTTGCTTCCATATTTTTTCATAACTATTATTTGATTTTTGTTGCGTTTTTAAACCGACATTGTTAATCCGTTTCAAACTGTCAATTACAAATTGGCGGAACACGGTCAAATCCTAATCCGGAGACTATCTGCCCGGTTTGATTTTATGTTACCATCTTATTATGGAGTAAACCGGTTTTCATTAACCCAGCTTGACTTTCAATTACAAATTGTCAGTACATGATCAAATCATAATCCGGAGACTATCCGCCCGGTCTAGTTTGACTACGAGTCGCCAGTATTATATATGGTTAAACCGGTGTTTATCACAACCCGGTACGGTTTATCATCAACCGGCACAGTATGAAAGGAGTTAGTATTACTCAAGATTGGGGTTATCACTCTTACTACAAAAAGTTGGTAAAACCAGCAATGTGATTCAATATCACAGGTATGATATATTTCATATTTGATTATTCTTAAGTGCAACCTTGGTTATAAACCCAGGTTATATGTTGGGCATTATGACCCGTCCGGCGGTAAACCGCCAGGACACTTTAAACTTGTTGTATGCAGAAACAGGTTGAATAAAGCATGATGATAAATTATCTGGTGTTTATTAAACCGGCCTGGCTTTAAGACGATAAGTCACCAGTATATGATGAGAAATTATCCGGTGTTTATTAAACCGGCCTGGCTTTGGACTATAAGTCGCCAGTATATATTTTGGATTGCGCCATTGGAATCATGCGCTTATATATGATTGGGTTATATTATTCAAATAGCCAAACTTGGCTGAATTTTCATTATGATATTGAATGAATAAGGTTTTCATACCGGATTATATTATCTTGAATAGCCAACATGGCTGGATTTTATTATGGATATTAATAACCGGTATTATTGAGGTTTTCAAAGTCGCTTTAGCGTAATGGCTATTATTTTATCAACAGATATGATTTATTCTACGATGGAAGGAATAGTCTCGAGTCGCTGCAGGCTTACGGCCCGGCACTTGGGGGCTACATTATTTAAGTTGAGATTACATCAAATATGCAAGTTTCATGTCGCTGCAAGCATGCACCATGACACTTAGGGGCTAATGCAAAGTAATTTTCTGCTCATATTATTGAAGACCCGACTCATCACATTATAATGAGTCGGCCCTTGGGGGCTACCAATTGCTCCTGTCAACAGTTGAAGGTACAAAGCTTTTTATTCATTATATTGAAGAGTCCACTGCTCAGTTGGTAAAGCACAAGGCTCTTAACCTTGTGTTCGTAGATTCAAGTCCCATGATGTTATTTTCATTAAAGTATATATTAAGTCCTAGCTTAATATTATCTTACCGAGACGGCCCTTGGGGGCTACACATCATTGCTCAAATCTACATGATTATACCTACAAAGTCCCTGCTCATTATTGCATAATGACCCGGCCCTTGGGGGCTACACTGGTTGAAGTTTTTATGAGTATAAGACAATTACAAGTCCCAGGTTGCTGCAAGCATGACAACCCGGCACTTGGGGGCTACATAATATGGAGTATTCAGTTTTTACTAAGTGACTGGGATGAACAACATGGATTTCTTCTTAAGTGGCAGTATTTATATTGAAGCAAGTCTTAAGCAATCACTTTGTTCTGCTCAAGACTTGGGGGCTACAAGTATTATATTATTATCAGAGAAATATTTTCAAATTCTCTGATTGAGCAAACTAGGTTGACCCGGCGTCACCAATCGTTATGACCCTATGGCTGCAACCCGGCATCATCAATAATCATGAACCGACGTTGGCAACAATCATGAACTGGTGTCAACAACAATTATGACTCGGCATCGTCTTCTATATATAACTCAGCAATTTTGGTAATGCTAAACCGGCAAGTTTTACATCTTCAAACTGGCTGAATATTAGAGGAGTATTTCAAGACCGATATTTCTTAAACCGGCGCTTTGGAAGCCGACTCAAGTGGATTATTCTTCACGATATTTTTCTATGAGAAGCCAACATCAGCAATTTGAGTATGAAGCTGGTTATTGACCCGGATTTTCTAGAAGGAGGAAATGACAAAGGACTTAAGGACGATCAGGTGCCGGTCTACAAGAACTCTTAACCCGGAGCACAACCTGCCAAATTTGTTCTGGTGTTTATTTTGCAGCATAAGTTTACCATGGATAAATCCAAGTTAAACTTGGGGGCTAATGTCGGGGATATACCCTGCGGTGTAAACCCGCCGGAAGTTAACTTGGCCTGACTTGGCGGTTTATTTGAGGTCCCGCTGGCACTTGGCGATATTCATCTAATGACCCGCCCAGACCTGGCGATTTACCAGCAACCCGCCAGGACGTTGTAACTCACTGGTGACCCGGCGGACGGGTCAGAGGAGCGACAAGACCCGGTGGACCGTCTGGCGGTTCATGAAGGCCGGTTCATACTATGGTGGGCCGGTTTAAGAGGAAAGGCATAAGGAATATTTGTCTTACAAGGAGTTAAGACCTGGACTTGTATCCGGTTTGTATTAGAGATAGACTAGTCCTAATCCTAATAGGACTCCACATGTAATCCGCCCCTTCAACATATATAAGGAGGGGCAGGGCTCCCCAAAGAGGGAGAGGCGACAAGCAAGAAACAATTTCTAGGGTTAGACACAAAGAGCCGGTTTACGGCGTCTCCCTCATGATGATAATGAGACCTAGCCACAAACAGCATGTAGGGTTTTTACCGGATGATGTTTCCCGGGGCCCGAAGCTGTCTAAATCCTTGTCTTGTGTGTTGATTCGCCCTGCATCTCTCGTCCCACTCAACCCCTCTCAAGCTACCACATAGATGCATTGGCCTCGCGACTAAGTCCTGACACTAAGGACATCTGACGTGACAATTCCACGACAGATGGGGATACATACAAAAGGCATACAATGCCACACGAATACAACATCATCTTACACAAGAGCATCATCCGACTACGGATGAAACACAAACAGAAACTCAAACGACAACCACCCTGCTAGCCCAGGCTGCCGACCTGGAACCTATCCCCTGATCAAAGAAGAAGCAGAAGGAGAACTCCAAAACAAGCAAACATCGCTCTCGCGTCAAGATCATCGCATAACCTATACCTGCAACTGTTGTTGTAGTAATCTGTGAGCCACGAGGACTCAGCAATCCCATTACCATGGGTATCAAGACTAGCAAAGCTTAATGGGAAAGGAAGGGGTAAAGTGGTGAGGTTGCAGCAGCGACTAAGCATATATGGTGGCTAACATACGCAAATAAGAGCGAGAAGAGAGCAAATGGAACAGTCGTGAAGCTAGCAATGATCAAGAGGTGATCCTGAACTCCTACTTACGTCAAACATAACCCAAAGACCGTGTTCACTTCCGGGACTCCGCCGAAAAGAGACCATCACGGCTTCACACACGGTTGATGTGTTTTAATTCGGATCTGGTGTCAAGTTATCTACAACCGGACATTAACAAATTCCCATCTGCCACATAACCGCGGGCACGGCTTTTGAAAGTTTATACCCTGCAGGGGTGTCCCAACTTAGCCCATGATAAGCTCTCGCGATCAACGAAGGATATTCCTTCTCCCAGGAAGACCCGATCAGTCTGGGAGTCCCGGTTTACAAGACATTTCGACAATGGTAAAACAAGACCAGCAAAGCCGCCTGATGTGCCGACAAATCCCAATAGGAGCTGCACATATCTCGTTCTTAGGGCACACCGGATAGGTCAGCCTACGAGTAAAACCAGACCTCGAGTTGCCCTGAGGTGGCCCCGCAGTCTGCCCGTTTGGGACCAACACTCGAAGGAGCACTGGCTCGGGGGGGGGGGGGCTAAAATAAAGATGACCCTCGGGCAAATGGTAAAACCAAGGTTGGGCCTTGCTGGAGGAGTTTTATTCAAAGCAAACTGTCAAGGGGGTCCCACAAATCACCCGACCGCGTAAGGAACGCAAAATCCGGGAACATAATACCGGTATGACGGAAACTAGGGCGGCAAGAGTGGAACAAAACACTAGGCATAAGGCCGAGTCTTCCACCCTTTACCAAGTATATATATGCATTAATAATATAAGAGATATTGTGATATCCCAACATAATCCTGTCCACCATGGAGCAATCTTCAACTTCACCGGCAACTAACAACGCTATAAGAGGGGCTGAGCAAAGCGGTAACATAGCCAAACAACGGTTTGCTAGGAAGGGTGTCAAAGGTTAGAGGTTCATGGCAATTTGGGGAGGCTTGATAAGCAAGAGATAGGTAGCGCAACATAGCGATAGAACGAAGCAACTAGCATAGCAATGATAGTAGTGAGATTCAGGGTAGCGGTCATCTTGCCTGAAATCCCGCAAGGAAGAAGAACGAGTCCATGAAGAAGACGAACGGATGAAGCCGGACCAAGCGTAGACGAACAAATCCTCACGATCGCAACGAAACGGGAACTATCGAGAAGAAGCACACAACATAGTAAACACACCACACATGAACAAGACATGATGCACAACAAGCATGATGCATGACAAAGCTAGATGAAGCTACTCATGGCAAGAGATGATGCAAACAAGAACAACACATCAAGGCAAGTTTAAATGAGGCCGGAAACAACATATAACAATTCCGGTAAGTCCTCATATGCAAATTTAGAAATTGGTCCAGAACTGAATAAACCTTATGTTCAAGTTGTTAAACAGCAAGTTAAGATGCACCAAGAGAATCTACACGAAATTCTAGTCAAGTTACATATAAAGTTCATTTAGTTCGGAGCTACGGCCTAGAAGATATGAGCAAAACAAGTTAAGCATGGCATTGATGCAAAATGCATCCAAACATCAAGAAAACACCTCAAAGCAAGGATTCAACATGATAATATGAAACTACATGCAAAATCAAGCAAGTTTCATATAGAGCACACTCAAAACGGAGCACCGGTTCAACACATACACACTATACAAGTTTAAAGGACAAGCTGTCCAAAACAGCAACTAGGCATCTAGCAAGCATCAAAACAATAAGCTACAGCACCCCAACATAAGAAAAAAAGGCATGGGCATGAAGTACAGGTAAAGCATGACAAAACATGAACACTGAGCTATCTTCAGAAAATACTAGAACGTGCTCAAAATTACATGGCAAGATTGCAAATAATAACAGTTTCAGTCTTAACAAAAATAACATCAGGTTGCAATGTTTAGAGCTATCAAACAACATGCTACGGGAACTTATCATGGCAAACAAAGGCATGACATGAATCTACTAATCGCATAGAACAAAAGTCCCTTATCAGAAGATATGATGGCACCCATGTAAACATGGCAAGTTATATGACAGATTCATACATGGCAGAAACAGCAATAAGTAGGCATGTTGGTGAGCTTGAACCACTCACCACAGAGCAATACATGGCATGGCAAGTCAACCAACAGTAATAAGACATGTTTATGAAGCTAAGCATGGCAAGAGAAAGTTCATAGGGTGCATGGATCACTAGAAAAGCTCATGGCAAAACTGAACTTAAAGTTAACAGGCTGACAGCAACATTATTTAGCAACTTGAGAGCAAGATAACAGCAAGTTACAACAGTCTATAAATGCAACCAGGGGCATGGATGGATAGAGCATGACATGTAAAACAAAACATCCTTAGTGAACATCTCCAGATTAAGCATAGAATGACTTGTAGCAGCAGGCTTACATAGCATCACGAAATAACAGATTCAGCCTAGCAAAACAGCAACAGCAAGTACCCTAGTTCACGAGCTCGATACACTCACTACACAACTCACAAAAATACATGGATTGCACCACTGTAAAGATGACATGCCATAGTTCAAAACACATGTAGGGCTCAAGCTCATAAGATGCACACACAATAAATGCAACGAAAAAGACAAATCATCAAGTTATAACAGTTTCAGCAGGTTAACATTATATAGCACTCTTGCAACGATGATTAGGGCATCAAGTGGCCTCAAACAAACATGGCACAATGGAATGAAATGTAGAGAATCTCACAGCGAACATTTTGATATATTAAACGCAGCAAAAGGAGCAACACACATCAAGTTATGGCAGGTCAAAGTATGCACCAGAATGATGAATTTTAGGGACTTGGCAGTTTTTAAAAAAAAGAGTGAGCGCAAAATTACTATATAGCGCACGGTGCGAGGGATAGCTGGGTTGCTCACCAATGGGCTCGGCCCATGTGAAGTGGAGGTGAGGCAGGCCGGAGGGAGCAGCTGGGCTGGCCCGGGCGCACTGGCCCATGCGGGGGAGGCGAGTGGGATGAGCTCCCAGCTCGTCCCGAGCATGGCGAGTGCGGCGGCGCGCCGGCGAGGGCGAGGGACGGTGCTCCAACGGTGGGGCGGCCGGTAGATGGCGGGGATGGAGAGATTCGGGTGCAGGGGCTCTGGATCTGGTGGCGGCGGGTCGAGGGAGCTCCGGATCGGGGCGGACGAAGCGGCGAGGGGCGGCGCCAGCGGTGCTACAGGGCGGCGGCGAGGCGCGGCATGGCGACGGGGTTAAAGTGTGATGCGGATCCTTGATCCAGCACCTAGCACCAAAGACCTTGAAATAGCTTAGGATGTCTTCTTGAAGAACTTATGAAGATAAACTCTGTTGATGATGTGGCAAGCAGTACCAATGGCTTCAGGCCAGAACTTCCTTGGAGTCTTGCATTCATCAAGCATCGTGCGAGCCATCTCAATGAGGTTTTTGTTCTTGTGCTCTATGATGCCATTCTGCTGAGGTGTGTAGGGAGCAGAGAACTCATGTGTGATGCCCAGTGTATCAAGATAAGTGTCGAGGCTGGTGTTCTTGAATTCTGTGCCATTGTCACTCCTGATGTGCTTGATTTTGATGCCATAATTGGTCACGGCATGATTGGCGAACCGTCTGAAGACATCATGCACTTCAGCCTTATAGACAATTATGTGCACCCAAGTGTATCTTGAATAATCATCAAGAATAACGAAGCCGTAGAGATGTGAAGTAGTAGTAAGGGTAGAGTAATGAGTAGGGCCAAATAAATCCATGTGTAGCAGCCCGAAGGGGCATGATGTAGTCATGATTGTTTTCAAGGGATGCTTGGCCTAGTCATCTTTCCGGCTTCACAAGCACCACAGAGATGATCCTTCTTGAACTTGATGCCATCGATCCCAATGATATGCTTCTTATTCATGAGAGTGTGCAAGTTCCTCACGCCCGCATGTCCTAGCCTTCGATGCCAGCGCCAACACTCTGAAGCTTTTGCTAGAATACATACGGCAGGTTATGGTCCTACGGAGAAATCTACCATATACAGATCATCTCTTCGATACCCTTCGAAGACTAGAGATTTGTCAGATTCCATTAGCACAAGGCAAAGATATTTTTCAAATATCACAATCATGTTCAGATCACAAAACATTGAGACAGAAAATAAGTTGAATCCAAGGGATTCAACAAGCATCACTTTATCCATGTGCTGATCCTTTGAGACTGCAACTCTACCTAGGCTCAATACCTTGCTTTTACCAGTGTGAGCAAACGTGATGTGACTTTTTGAAAGATTGAGGATGTCGCCTAAAGGGGGGGTGAATAGGCGCTTCAAAATAATTACGGTTTAGGCTTGAACAAATGCGGAATAAACCTAGCGGTTAATTTGTCAAGCACAAAACCTACAACAATTAGGCTCACCTATGTGCACCAACAACTTATGCTAAGGAAGTTAAACAACTAAGTGATAGAAAGATATATGACAAGAAAAAATATGGCTATCACAAAGAAAAGTGCATAAGTAAAGGGATCGAGTAACAGACAACCGAGGCACGCGGAGACGATGATGTATCCCGAAGTTCACACCCTTGCGGATGCTAATCTCTGATTGGAGCACTGTGGAGGCACAATGCTCCCAAGAATCCACTAGGGCCACCATAATCTCCTCATGCCCTTGCACAATGCAAGATGTTGTGATTCCAGTAAGAGACCCTTGAGGGCGGTCACCGAACCCGTACAAATGGCAACCCTTGGGGGCGGTCACCAAAACCCATCAAATTGCTCGGGGTTATCTCCACAACCTAATTGCAGACCCCGAAGCTTGTCCAGAGCTTTACACCACAATGATTGAGCTCCGAACACCACCAACTGTCTAGGGCGCCCAAGCACCCAAGAGGAACAAGCTCAAGGGTACCAAGCACCCAAGAGTAATAAGCTTCTCAACTTGTAACTTCCACGTATCACCATGGAGAACTCAAACTCATGCACCAAATGCAATGGGAAGGGCACACGGGGTGCCCAAGTCCTTCTCTCCCAAATCCCACCAAAGCAACTAATGCTAGGGAGGAAAGTGAGAGGAAGAACAAGAAGGAAAACACCAAGAACTCCAAGATCTAAATCCAAGAGGTTCCTTCACATTGAGGAGAAAGTGATTGGTGGAAATGTGGATCTAGATCTCCCCTCTCTTTTCCCCCCCAAAACTAGAAAGAATCCATGGAGGGATTGAGAGATAGAAAGCTCGAAGAAGGTCAACAATGGGGGAAGAACACGAGCTCAAAGGATAAGGTTCATCGGGGAAGAAGACCCCCTTTTTGTAGGTGGGGAAAAATCCAACCGTTATGCTCACAGCCTGCAGAGAGCGGTACTACTGCTCATGGGAGTGGTACTACCACTAGGGCCGTGGAAGCCCTTTGAAAAACAACAACGAGGAGGCAAAAGGCCAGTAGAACCGCCGGAGCGGTACCACCGCTAGTCCTCACGGTACTACCGCTAAGGGTAGCGGAACTACTGCTTGCGAGCGGTACTAAAAAATACATCTGTGCATACCACCACTGGAGTTAATACGAGATTTTGGTTCGGAGCGGAAGTAGCCATGGTATTAGCCACGGTAGTACCACTCTGGAGCGGTAGTAAAAAATTACATCCGCTCTAAGCGGTAGTAGCCGCGGTAGTACCTCTGAAGCCTTTTCAGGACACCAAAACTGCCACAACTTCTGCAAATGGACTCTGAATTCAATGAAGCCAAGTTTGTTGGAAATCTAACGACATGGGCTAACACAATATTGATAGAAAAAACAATAAGAAGCAAATTATAAAAGGCCCATAAGAAAATGGTGAGAACCCTTCCTCAAATAAGACCGGTAAAACCTCCAACACTGAAAACGCAATAGAAGAAGTATATGAAATCCGTTTTTGATGTACTAGAGCTTATCACGAAGATAACCACAAGCTCTAAAACCTCAAAAATAAAAAATACAAATAATAATCAAGAAAGATGATGCAAGGATGCAATGGTTTGAGCTCTTGACAAACGATACGATCAAGCTACTCACCTGAGAGCCCTCCCCTGATAGTACGGCTATCGATCCTATAACCCGGTCTCCAAAATATCACCATGAGACCGGTGAAATAGAAAACCTATCAAGGGCAAACCTTTGCCTTACACGAAGTCCACTTGAGCTAGATGATGACGATCTTGACTCCCTCAAGTTGGACCACCTTTCTTGATTGCGTTCGCTCGATGAAGACTGGTTGATTGCTCCCCCATACTCCACTATGGGTGAGCCACTCTTTGGCACATCTTCACAAGTCCATTGACACCACAATGGACAGCAAGCTTCAAGGATGATCTCTCAATGATGCTCCACTTGAACTTGCACACCGCAAACTTGATGATGATCACCACTTGATGTCATCCTCCATGGGTTGTATGAGATCTTCCTCTTGATACAAACCTATGGAAACAAACCTAACCCCACATAGAACTCACACATAGATCATGGTTTAGTACACAAAGCGTAATGGGTAGTACTTACCAGACCATTGGATCACTTGATCCCTCTCGATACATCTTCTACCCTTTGTGATATGATCAACTTTTGATTCACTCTTGACTTAGTCTTGATCAACCTTGAACCTTTCCAACTCTCTTCATTTGGATGATGCCTTGAAGGTAAGCATGAATAATCACCCAATCTTATTCTTCAAGACATGTTTGCAATAAGCTCAACTAAACTCAAACATGACCATTCTTGGGATAATTCCTTAATAGCACCTTGGTCAACACATAAACTCCTTGAAACCAACACATGGACTTCAAGAAATGCCTATGGAAAAATCCTTCAAATATAACTCAATGCAACCATTAGTCCATAGAGAATGTCATCAATTACCAAACCACACATGGGGGCACCGGATGTCATTTCAATCTACCCCATTTTGGTAACTGATGACAATAACTTTCGAGAGAGTTTATATAAGGAATTATGCATCACCATGCGATGCAACAACCAATAATGCATGTGTATGAGATTCAAATGCTTAGGAACAAAACCAAAGCAATAAGAAATGATTCTCTAAACTTCTCCACAAAACTCTCTGAAACTTCTTCCCCATTGGCATCGAGTGCCAAAATGGGCGCAAAGCTTAGAAGGCCAATATAAATTGTGGTCCTCCATAAATTTTGTATTTCTCAACAAGAGAGTGGAATGCAATACACAAATCAAAAGGTAAATACTTGGAGGAATACAAACTATATTGAGGCACAAATATTGCTAAAGAATGATATGCCACAAGGACATAACAAAGAGAGACACAAGAAATCAAGCAATCAAAAGATACCAACTGACACAATCCAACAATGGATCCTTCAAGCCACATGGATACAAGATATTATGATATGAGAGAAGGAGTGTTCTAAAGAATATAGAGAAGCTCCACATGATTTGTGCAATATTTAGTTTTGTAATTGGGTACAACATGCACAAAGTAGGATCATCACTTCCCCAAAATCAACAGAAACAGACAACAAGTGCAAGTGAGCATATAGGAAACTAAGCCTAGCACTTGCAACAAACACATGGTTGAGCAACATGTAAAAGAGGCAACTTAGGAATAGGCTCAACCAAAACAGATGTGTGTGAGCCAAGGCAATGCACTTGAGAAGACTAATGTACGGATGAGCATTCAGCATCAATATAGTCTTGAATGAATGAGATACACGGTGCAAGGCCTGTCATTCCCACACACAACAAGAAAATGGGTTCATGATAGAGTCCAAGGTGTCTTGTCTTTCGATGAGATTGTGATTATCATTTCGGAGGAGTAGACTTTGACGACACTATGTTCGTGCGAGGGCGTCGCGCCTTAGCAATCGCCAAACCAACTCCATGAGGTTATTGACCATGCCGGAGCACGATCAACCTGACCACGAAGGTCTATTTCCTACAAGCAAACAAAGAACAAGCAAGAAACTAAGATTGCAATCTGGATTATGCGAATATAAGATGAAAGCTTTATGGATCAAGGTGGGGTTCTGTGACGTTTTTGTCTGGTCGTTGAACACAAACGAAGTATGCAAAGTTCCAACTATGGCGAACTTTTAATCTAAACAAAACCCAAAGTCTAAATGACGCCATAAGGGATGTATATATGGAGGAAGAGGGGAAACTTTCTTGTTTCCCCACACATACGGACACTAAAAACAGCATATACTTATGTATTTCAAAATTACATGGGTCTGGCCCAATAATAAGGTGACGCAACACCTATAATAGCCTCTAGACAAAATTTGTGAAGTGGCATCTTGTATATTTCGTCCAAGACTTCATGCACCCATTACGGTGGCTTCAAAGTCCTGAAAACATCACTTGAAACTCCGTTCTTGTTTCCCTTGCGCATGCCGTCATCTGCATGCTTGTTCTTGCTCCAATGTTCATCATTATCTAAGCTAGGCCCTTCATTTGTAAGTGAAACAAATGTCTCCAATATAGGCAGCATCATATTTTCATGAACATTAGAATTGTTACCAAGAAATGAAATTACCTGGTAATTTAATTGGCGTGCATGAGCTCTAGTAATTGGTCCAGTATGTATAGTAGCAGGGGCTGTGGGTGTAACAATGGTATTGATGTCCTCATCCTCCCCTTCTCGAAATGAAGTTGTCCTCGACGAAAGCTCATCTTCCTCACCCAAATAAGGCTTCAAATCTGCAATGTTAAAAGTGGGACTAACCCCAAAATCTACATGCAGCTCAAGTTTATATGCATTATAATTTATTTTCTCTATTACCTTAAAAGGACCATCAGCACGTGGCATTAACTTTGATTTGCGCAGATCAGGAAATCTATCCTTACGCAAATGTAACCAAACAAGATCTCAAGGTGCAAACACAACATGTTTTCTACCCTTATCTCCAGCAAGTTTATATTTAGCATTCATACGCTCAATTTTTTCCTTAGTTAACTCATGCATTTTTAAACTCAATTCAGCACGTTGTTTAGCATCAAAATTAACCTTCTCCGAAGATGGAAGAGGCAACAATCAATAGGTGCACGATGTAGGAAACCATACACAATTTCAAAAGGGCACATCTTAGTAGTAGAATGCAATGAACGATTATAAGCAAATTCAATATGAGGCAAGCATTCTTCCCACATTTTCTTATTATTCTACAAAATAGCCCTAAGCATAGTAGACAATGTTCTATTGACCACTTCAGTTTGTCCATCAGTTTGGGGGTGACAACTAGTACTAAAAAGAAGTTTAGTCCCAAACTTAGCCCATAAACATCTCCAAAAGTGGCTAAGAAATTTAGTATCACGATCTAAAACAATAGTATTTGGCACACCATGCAAGCGAATAATTTCACAAAAGAACCAATCAGCAACATTAACAGCATCATCGCTTTTATGACATGGTATAAAGTGTGCCATTTTCGAGAATCTATCCACGACAACAAATATGATATCCCTCCCCTTCTTTGTTCGAGGTAAACCTAAAACAAAGTCCATAGATATATCCTCCCAAGGAACACTAGGTATAGGCAAAGGCATATATAAACCATGAGGATTGAGTCTTGACTTAGCTTTTTAACATGTAGTGCAGCGAGCAATAAAGTGCTCAACATCCCGTCTCATCTTTGGCCAAAAGAAATGTGTAGCAAGTATGTCCTCCGTCTTCTTCACATCAAAGTGTCCCATTAATCCTCCTCCATGCGCCTCATGCGATAACAAAAGACGAACGGAGCTAGCTGGAATGCATAGCTTGTTAGCACGCAACACAAATCCATCATCAACAACGAACTTGTTCCACATTCTTCCTTCTTTACAATTATGCATTACATCTTTAAAATCAGCACCATGCACATATTGATCTTTGATGGTCTCCAAACCAAATATTTTGAAGGCAAGTTGTGAAAGCATAGTATAGCGACGAGACAATGCATCAGCAATAACATTTTCTTTACCCTTCTTGTGTTTAATGACATAAGGGAAAGTCTCAATGAATTCAACCCATTTAGCATGTCTACGATTCAGTTTAGCTTGACTTTTAATATGTTTCAAAGATTCATGATCAGAATGTATAACAAATTCTTTGGTCCATAAATAATGTTACCATGTTTCTAAAGTCCAAACAAGAGCATATAATTCTTTATCATAAGTAGAATAATTCAGACTAGACCCACTCAATTTTTCAGAAAAGTATGCAACAGGTTTTCCATCTTGTAATAACACACCTTCTAATACAATTCCACTAGCATCACATTCAAGCTCAAATGTCTTATTAAAATCAGGAAGTTGGAGTAAAGGACCATGTGTCAACTTCTCTTTCAATACTGTGAAGGCTACTTCCTATGCGGTACCCCAAACAAAAGGCACATCCTTCTTTGTAAGCTCATTGAGAGGTTCAACAATGGTGCTGAAATCTCTCACAAAACGCCTATAGAATCCAGCGAGGCCAAGAAAACTCCTCACTTGTGGGACTGTTTTGGGCTACGGCCAACTCTCAATAGCTTCTATCTTGGCTTTATCAACTTCAATCCCTGTGGAGTAACAACATAGCCAAGAAAAGATACTCAATCGGTGCAAAAGGTGCACTTTCCAAAGTTACCATACAAACGTGCATCATGTAGAGCAATAAAAACAACACGTAAATGTTCCAAATGTTCCTCCAAAGATCTACTATAAAATCAGTATATCATCAAAATGGACTACCACAAATCGTCCAATGAACGCACGTAAAACTTCGTTCATTAATCTCATGAAAGTACTAGCTGCATTAGTTAACCCAAAAGGCATGACTAACCACTCATATAATCCAAACTTAGTTTTAAATATTGTTTTCCATTCATCTCCCAATTTCATACGAATTTGATGGTATCCACTACGCAAATCAACTTTGGATAATATTGTAGAGCCACTCAATTCATCAAGCATGTCATATGGCGTAGGAATAGGATGACGATAATGAATAGTAATATTATTAATGCCTCTACAATCAACACACATATGCGATGTACCATCCTTTTTTGGCACTAGTATAATAGGAACAACACAAGGACTAAGAGATTCGCGTATATAACCTTTGTCGAGCACCTCTTGTACTTGACGGATAATCTCCTTCGTCTCCTCTGGATTGGTACGGTATGGCGCACGGTTTGGCAGCGAAGCACCGGGAATTAAGTCAATCTGATGCTCAATCCCTCAAATGGGTTGTAATCCTGGTGGCACGTCTTGTGGAAAGACATCAGCGAACTCCTGCAAAATGTTAGTGACAGTAGGAGGCAAAGAGGAAGGTACATCCTTAAAAGAAAATAATGCCTCTTTGCTGAAATCTAGATCATCAATATCAGATTTGGTGGCAAGTAAACATGCACTTTCCAATTTAACTTCAGAAGCAACACTAGATGGTTTATTATTAGGCTTCATTTGTTGCTCAAATTCTTTTGCCACAATCTGATTTTCCCTCTTATTTTTCTCTCATTTTGCTTTATTAGCTCTATTAATATCATCTTCCAAAATGGAATCTAGAGTCATAGGAAGCAAAGTAATATTTTTATCCTTATGAACAAGAGTATACTGATTGTTTCTACCATGGTGTACATAATTTTTTATCAAATTGCCATGGTCTACCAAGTAATAAGGAACATGCTTGCATAGGTACCACATCACAATCAACATTATCAGCATATGTAGAGATACTAAACTGCACACGAACAGTACGTGTTACCTTAACCTTGCCACTGTTGTTGAACCATTGGATGTAGTAAGGATGTGGATGTGGTCTTGTGGTGAGAGATAGCTTCTCCACCATCTCCATGCTAGCCAAGTTGTTGCAGCTCCCTCCATCTATGATGATGCAAATAGAACATTCCTTCAAAACTACCTTTGTATGGAACAAATTATGCCTCTGATTTTGCTCAGCTTGTGTGACCTGCACACTCAAAACACGTTGAGCAACTAAACATTCATACCCGTCAGCGTCTTTAGGAGCCCTGTATTGTGTCTCATGATCAAAATCATCTCCATCGTGTTCTTCACTTGTAATAAGAGCCAAAGTCTCCACATCATAGTCACTAGCAGACGCATACCCACCATTCTTAGTAGCAATCATCACACGCTTAGATGGGCACTCTCTCGTATAATGACCTCCACCCTTGCAACGATGACAAATAATATCATGTGCTTGCCCTGTTGATGCCATGGATGAAGAAGAGCTCTGTGCGGAACCGGAAGGTGTACTCCTGGCAGATGGTGGTGATGACGCATGTTTCCTTCTATCTTAGTTGGAATTGGCGGCTGAAGTCAGTGGTGCTGCAGTAGGACGTGTAGGAGTAGAGGATGCATGCGGTGTCCATGATGATGGTCGACCTGCAGTAAAGTTAGTGCGCGCCAATGCCTGTCGATCCTGCACTTCACATTCAGCTTTGCAAGCAAGATGGAATAAACAAGTGATATTATTATACTCCTTATACTCTAGAATGGTCTGAGTCTCTTTATTTAATCCACCCATAAAACATGCAAGCATAGCTTCATTACCCTCAACAATACCACATCTAATCATTCCAGTTTGTAATTCCTGATAATATTCTTCTACAGAATTTTTTCCTTGCCTTAAACGCTGCAATTTTTGAAGTAATTCACGTCGATAAAATGGTGGAACCCAATGAGTACGCATAGAAGTTTTCAAATAATCCCAAGTAGTTGGAATATTATTCGGATATAATCTACGATGTTCAGACCACCACACACAAACAAAACTAGTGAAAGCACAAAGAACAACAACACCACATCTCTCCTCGGTGTATTGTAAACATGTAAAACATTGTTCACTTTCTAACTCCCAAGTAGAGATATATTAGGAACATATCTACCCTCAAATGGTGGAATATTCACTTTCAGTAGAAGATGGTCATGAACTCGTACCTGAGCTGGTAGTGCAGCCCTACCATTGCGATTATATGCCTGTGGATGACCTGGCGCTGTTGGTTGCACGTAGTTCTGATTTTGATCAACCTCATCGTCATAATCGCCTGCATAATCATGATCCTCCTCAGCACCAGCAACAGCAGTAGCACGAGCCAAAGAAGTATCAATAGTAGGTGCAGTGGCACTAGAATTTTGACCGGCCTCAAGGAGAACGCGCAGTGCTCGTCCCACTTGATTTGGAAGGCGATGTTATTGTTGTTGTTTTTGTTGTTGTTGTTGTTGTTGTTGTTGTTGTTGTTGTTGTTGTTGCTGTTGTTGTTGTTGTTGTTGTTGTTGTTGTTGTTGTTGTTGTTGTTGTTGTTGTTGTTGTTGTTATTGTTGTTGTCGTTGTCGTCGTCGTCGTCGTTGTCGTCGTCGTCGTCGTCGTCGTAGTCGTCATCGTCGTCGTC
>NC_041391.1:366853008-366917292 GCF_002162155.2 Triticum dicoccoides | reverse complement strand
TTGTTGTTGTTGTTGCTGTTGCTGTTGCTGTTGCTGTTGCTGTTGCTGTTGCTGTTGCTGTTGCTGTTGTTGTTGTTGTTGTTATTGTTGTTGTTGTTGTTGTTGCTGTTGTTGTTGAAGAGGTGTGACAGGTGCAGCCAGCGGTGGTTGTGGAAGATATGCGAGCAATTCATTAAACCTGTTATTGAGCTTTGTTTTGAACACCTTCTCAATGCCATCTATCTTCTCCATGGCCTCTTCAAATCTCGTTGGCACATCTTGCACCTGTCCACTCATCATTTGCTGAAATTTATCATGTAGTTGTTTGTTCGACATGTTCTCCCAATCAGTCTCATCAGCGTGTGATCCTGCCATGGTTAGCAGCAATAGAAACACACAAGAATATGATCCTACAGACTACTAGGAAGTGGTGGTGGTGGTGTGTCAGAAATCCGTCAAGCGAATCTCAAATTCTTACCAGTTCTTACCCAGCAGCAGGCGGTGATCGACAACAGTTGTAGTCAATACTCTCAAAGCTTGGATAGAGCGATTACCAGGGAGAGTCAAACGCACGACGTAGATGTATGTGGAGCTGGGAAGGCTTATAATATGGTAGCAATAAGGGTCAGCAATAATCAATTCAGAGATGCAAAGTTGAATAAACGCTCAACAACAATAATGTGCTTGTCCTAGGCTAGACCGTGCTAGAGACGCGAGCCTAGAACACTAACAAAAACATGATGCTGCACGTAAACAAGGGAGGAGCACACTCTGAATTGTTTTTCCTTTATTTCACTTTTTGGCACCTTTTTCCTCTCTTTTTTTGCTCCGCAACAAATTTTTTTTCGAAAAAACCTACAAATGGTCTCAAAACTGCCAAGCCAGAATTTTCCAGACTTAGTTTTTTTTAAACTGGAACTATTTTTCTTCTGCGGGTGGCACGAAAGTTGGGGAATCCGACTTGTTCACGACTCGTAGTATCGTGTCATCTAGAACTTGGAAATAAATTAGCAAATACTGGACTCGGACTAGGACTGGTGGCGGAGATGAATCTGGTGGAACTCGAACTGGTGATGGTATATGACGGTGGTATATGTAGTCCCGGATTGGTGGTGGTATATGAACTCAGATAGGTGGTGGTATATGGACTCCGATTGGTGGTGGTATATGGACTCGGAGCGGTGGTGGTATATGGAATCAGAGAAATAGCGGATAAGCGGTGGTGGTGTATGAGAGGGGCGATGATGAGGGTGCGGTGGCAGCGTGACAACTTGCAAACAGAACTCCAAACTCTAAAGAACTAGAAGCTAAGACCAGCAATTTGACACGATGATGCAACCGCAAATACAACAAAGCAAATACAGAAAATATTATGCAATGGCTCGGATTTGTTTGGATATGATGAACTAACCCTAAAATTTGTTTTTGGTTCTTTTGTGGATTGTAGGTATGAAGAACAGACTCGATCTAAACTACAAAACACCGTAAAATCTCACCGAGCAACCTGGAAATCTGATACCACTTGATAGAGGCAAAGGTGTCCCATCTTTCGATGAGATTGTGATTATCATTTTGGAGGAGTAGACTTTGACAATCCGACTATGTTCTTGCGAGGACGTCGTGCCTTAGCAATCACTAAACCAACTCCGTGAGGGCATTGACCATGTCGGAGCACGATCAACCTGACCACGAAGGTCTATTTCCTGCAAGCAAACAAAGAACAAGCAAGAAACTAAG
Organism: Triticum dicoccoides; assembly: GCF_002162155.2. NCBI lineage: Eukaryota > Viridiplantae > Streptophyta > Magnoliopsida > Poales > Poaceae > Triticum > Triticum dicoccoides. The sequence goes on along the minus strand of NC_041391.1, from coordinate 366,915,576 downwards.
ATTGCAATCTAGATTCTGCGAATATAAGATGAAAGCTTTATTGATCAAGGTGGGGTTCTGTGACATCTTTGCCTGGTCGTTGAAAACAAACGAAGTATGCGAAGTTGCACCTATGGCAAACTTCTATTCTAAACAAAACCCAATGTCTAAACAATGCCCTAAGGGCTGTATATATGGAGGAAGAGGGGGAAATTTCGTGGCCCATGGTGGAGGGGTTCGAAACCAACCCTATCTCTTGTTTCCCCACACATACGGACTCTAAAAACAGCCTATAATTTTGTATTTCGAAATTACATGGGCCTGGCCCAATAATAAGGTGACACAACACCTATAATAGCCTCTGGACAAAATTTGTGCATTGGCATCTTGTATATTTCGTCCAAGACTTCATGCACTCATTACGGTGGCTTCAAAGTCCTGAAATCATCACTTGAAACTCTGTTCTTGTTTCCCTTGCGCATGCCATCATCTCCATGCTTGTTCTTGCTCTAATGTTCATCTTCTCCAAGCTAGGCCCTTCATTTGTAAGCAAAAAAAATGTATCCAATTTAGACAACATCATATTCTCATGAACATTAGAATCATTAGCATGAAACGAAAGTACCTGTTAATTTAATTGGCGTGCACGAGCTCTAGTAATTGGTCCAGTATGTATAGTAGTAGGGGTTGTGGGTGTAATAATGGTATTGATGTCCTCATCAGTTCACAAGCTCACTAATAAGCATATAAAGAACCTATGCTTGTGACAACCCGTGGTGAAGATATAAATGGAAGCTTCGTTAAGAGGAGCGATACCAATTGAATTGGCAAAAGCCTCATCATGACAAGCAAGGGGAAAACAATATTCACCACAAAAGAGTGACACAAGCTGCAAAGATACGAGATCCGCACTCAAGACAAATCCTTTCACAGAGCTCCTACCTCTTGAGCATGCATTGGTTTTTCCTTGAAGAGGAAAGGGTGATGCGGCAAAGTAGCGTAAGTATTTCCCTCAGTTTTTGAGAACCAAGGTATCAATCTAGTAGGAGGCTACATTCAAATCCATCGTACCTGCACAAACAAATAAGAACCTTGGAACCAACGCGATAAAGGGGTTGTCAATCCCTTCACGGCCACTTGCAAAAGTGAGATCTGATAGATATAATAAGATAAATATTTTTGGTATTTTTATGATATAGATTGGATAGTAAAGATTGCAAAATAAAATAGATCGGAAACTTATATGATGGTAAATAGGCCCGGGGGCCAAAGATTTCACTAGTGGCTTCTCCCAAGATAGCATAAGTATTACGGTGGGTGAACACATTACTGTCGAGCAATTGATAGAAAAGTGCATAGTTATGAGAATATCTAGGCATGATCATGTATATAGGCATCACATACGCGACAAGTAGATCGAAACGATTCTGTATCTACTCCTATTACTCCACACATTGACCGCTATCCAACATGCATCTAGAGTATTAAGTTCATAAGAATAGAGTAACGCATTAGGCAAGATGACTTGATGTAGAGGGATAAACTCAAGCAATATGATATAAACCCCATCTTTTTATCCTCGATGGCAACAATACAATACGTGCCTTGCTGCCCCTGTTGTCACTGGGAAAGGACACCGCAAGATTGAACCCAAAGCTAAGCACTTCTCCCATTGCAAGAAAGATCAATCTAGTAGGCCAAACCAAACTAATAATTCGAAGAGACTTGCAAAGATAACAAATCACACATAAATGAATTCAGAGGAGATTCGAATATTGTTCATAGATAATCTTGATCATAAACCTGCAATTCATCGGATCTCGACAAACACACCGCAAAAAGAATTACATCGAATAGATCTCCAAGAAAATCGAGGAGAACTTTGTGTGGAGATCCAAAGAGAGAGAAGAAGCCATCTAGCTAATAACTATGGACCCGAAGGTCTGTGGTAACTACTCACACTTCATCGGAGAGGCTATGGTGTTGATGTAGAAGCCCTCCGTGATCGATTCCCCCTCCGGTAGAGCGCCGGAAAAGGCCCCAAGATGGGATCTCACGGGTATAGAAGGTTGCGGCGGTGGAAATAGGGTTTCGTGGTGCTCCTGGATGTTTTCAGGGTATATGAGAATATATAGGCGAAGGAAGGCGGTCAGGGGAGCCATGAGGGTGGGGGCGCGCCTACCCCCTGGGCGCGCCCTCCTGCCTCCTAGCCTCCTCGTTTCTTTCTTGACGTCCACTCCAAGTCTCCTGGATTGCATTTGTTCCAAAAATAACTCTCCCGAAGGTTTCATTCTGTTTGGACTCCGTTTGATATTCCGTTTCTATGAAACACTGAAATAGGCAAAAAACAGCAATTTGGACTGGGCCTCCGGTTAATAGCTTAGTCCCAAAAATAATATAAAAGTGTATAATAAAGCCCATTAAACATCCAACACAGATAATATAATAGCATGGAAAAATCAAAAATTATATATACGTTGGAGACGTATCAAGCATCCCCAAGCTTAATGCCTACTCGTCCTCGAGTAGGTAAATGATAAAAAACAGAATTTTTGATGTGGAATGCTACCTAACATAATTTTCAATGTAATTTTCTTTATTGTGGCATGAATGTTCAGATCCAAAAGATTCAAGATAAAAGTTTAATATTGACATAAAAATAGTAATACATCAAGCATGCTAACTAAGCAATTTATGTCTTATCAAAATAACATAGCCAAAGAAAGCTTATCCCTACAAAATCATATAGTTTGGCCATGCTTCATTTTTGTCACACAAAATGCTCCCATCATGCACAATCCCGGTTTCAGCCGAGCAATTGGTTCATACTTTTTAACGCGCTTCAACCTTTTCAACCCTCATGCAATACATGAGCGCAAGCCGTGGACATAACACTATGGGTCGAGTAGAGTATGATGATAGGGATTATGTGAGACAACAACAAAGAAGAAAGTCTCACATTGACATGGCTAATCAACGGGCTATGGAGATGCCCATCAATTGATGTCAATGCGAGGAGTAAGGATTGCCATGCAATGGATGCACTAGAGCCATAAATGTATGAAAGCTCATCAAAAAGAAACTAAGAGGGTGTGCATCCAAATTGCTTGCTCACGAATACCTAGGGCATTTTGAGTAAGCCCATCATTGGAAAATACAAGCTAAGTTCTATAATGAAAAATTCCCACTTGTATATGAAAGTGACAACATAGGAGACTCTCTATCATGAAGATCATGGTGCTACTTTGAAGTACAAGTGCGGAAAAAGGATAGTAACATTGTCCCTTCTCTCTTTTTCTCTCATTTTTTTATTTGGGCTTCTTTGGCCTCCTTTTTTTATTTGGGCTTCTTTGGCCTCTTTTTTTATTTGGGCTTCTTTGTCCTCTTTTGTTTTTCATAAAGTCCGGAGTCTCATCCCGACTTGTGGGGGAATCATAGTCTCCATCATCCTTTCCTCACATGGGACAATGCTCTAATAATGGAAATCATCACACTTCTATTTATTTACAACTCAAGAATTACAACTCAATACTTAGGACAAAATATGACTCTATGTGAATGCCTCCGGCGGTGTACCAGGATATGCGATGAATCAAGAGTGACATGTATGAAAGAATTATAAAGGTGGCTTTGCCACAAATACGATGTCAACTACATGATCATGCAAAACAATACGACAATGATGGAACGTGTCATAATAAACGGAAAGGTGGAAAGTTGCATGGCAATATATCTCGGAATGGATATGGAAATGCCATAATAGGTAGGTGTGGTGGCTGTTTTGAGGAAGATATAAGGAGATTTATGTGTGATAGAGCGTATCGTGTCACGGGGTTTGGATGCACCGGCGAAGTTCGCGCCAACTCTCATGGTGAAAAAGGGCAATGCACGATACCGTAGAGGCTAGCAAATTGTGGAAGGGTAAGAGTGCGTATAATCCATGGACTCACATTAGTCATAAAGAACTCATATACTTATTGCAAAAGTTTATTAGCCCTCGAAGCAAAGTACTACTATGCATGCTCCTAAGGGTTGGTAGGAGTTAACCATCGCGTGATCCCAACCTCCACTCATAAGGAAGGCAATCAAAGAACATGCTTCAAATTTGTCACACAATGTTCACCATATGTGCATGCTACAGGACTTGCCAACTTTAACACAAGTATTTCTCAATTTCATAATTACCCAACTAACATGACTCTAATATTACCACCTTTATATCTCAAAACAATTACCAAGTATCAAATTTATCATAGTGTTTATTGCACTCTATATGAAAGTTTTTATTATACCTATCTTGGATGCTCATCATATTAGGACTAATTTTATAACCCAAAGCAAATACCATGTTGTTCTAAAAGACTCTCAAAATAATATAAGTGAAGCATGAGAGATCAATAATTTCTACAAAATAAAACCACTGCCGTGCTCTAAAAAGATATAAGTGAAGTACTAGAGCAAAATTATCTAGCTCAAAAGATATAAGTGAAGCACATAGAGTATTCTAATAAATTCCGATTCATGTGTGTCTCTCCCAAAAGGTGTGTACAGAAAGGATGATTGTGGTAAATTAGAAAGCAAAGACTCAAATCATACAAGACGCTCCAAGCAAAACACATATCATGTGGTGGATAAAAATATAGCATCAAGTAAAGTTACCGATGGACGAAGACAAAGAGGGGATGCCTTCCAGGGCACCCCCAAGCTTAGGCTTTTGGATGTCCTTGAATTTACCTTGGGGTGCCTTGTGCATCCCCAAGCTTAGGCTCTTGCCACTCCTTATTCCATAATCCATGAAATCCTTACCCAAAAACTTGAAAACTTCACAACACAAAACTCAACAGAAAATCTCACGAGTTCCGTTAGCAAAATAAAACAAACCACCACTTTAAGGTACTGTAATGAACTCATTATTTATTTATATTGGTGTTAAACCTACTGTATACCAATTTCTCTATGGTTCATACCCCCCGATACTACACATTGATTCATCAAAATAAGCAAACAACACATGAAAAACAGAATCTGTCAAAAACAGAACAGTCTGTAGCAATCTGTAACTTTAGATTACTTCTGGAACCCCATAATCTCTGAAATAAATTGGTGGACGTGAGGAATTTGTCTATTAATCATCTGCAAAATCAATCAACCTAAAAGCACTCTCCAGTAAAAAAAATGGCAGCTAATCTCGTGAGCGCTAAAGTTTCTGTTTTTTGCAGCAAGATCATAAAGACTTCACCCAAGTCTTCCCAAAGGTTATACTTGGCAAAAACACTAATTAAAACATAAAACCACATCTAACCAGAGGCTAGATGAATTATTTATTACTAAATAGGAACAAAAATCAAAGAACAAAAATAGAGAATAGATCTAAGTATTGCCATCTTTGGTATTCAATTCATAGGTGGCTCTCATAATAGATTCATAAGGTAATTTGATTTTCTTATTAGGAAAGTGTTCCATGCCTTTCCTTAATGGAAATTGGAATCTAATATTTCCTTCTTTCATATCAATAATTGCACCAATCGTTCTAAGGAAAGGTCTACCAAGAATAATAGGACATGAAGGATTGCAATCTATATCAAGAACAATAAAATTTACGGGAACATAATTCCTATTTGCAACAATAAGAACATCATTAATCCTTCCCATAGGATTCTTAATGGTGGAATCCGCAAGGTGCAAGTTTAAAGAGCAATCATCAAATTCACGAAAACCTAACACATCATACAAAGTTTTTGGAATCGTGGAAACACTAGCACCCAAATCACACAAAGCATAGCATTCATGGTCTTTAATTTTAATTTTAATAGTAGGTTCCCACTCATCATAAAGTTTTCTAGGGATAGAAACTTCTAATTCAAGCTTTTCTTCATAAGATTGCATTAAAGCATCAACTATATGTGTAGTAAAAGCTTTATTTTGACTATAAACATGAGGAGAATTTAACACGGATTGCAACAAGGAAATACAATCTATTAAAGAACAATTATCATAATTAAATTCCTTGAAATCCAAAATAGTGGGTTCATTGCTATGTAAAGTTTTGACCTCTTCAATCCCACTTTTACTAATTTTTGCATCAAGATCTAAAAACTTCGAATCTTTGGGACGCCTCTTAACTAAAGTTGACTCATCTCCAGTCCTATCATTATCAAGATTCATATTGCAAAACAAAGATTTAATAGGAGACACATCAATCACTTTTAGATCTTCCTCATCATTTCTTCTAACCCTTTTGGTTTGGCGTCCATCTTATTAACTAAGGTGGCCTGCTTATCCGAAATTTGGGCTATTGAGTTTTCAAGATGAGCAAACTGAGATTTCAAACTATAAAATTCCTTAGACATATCATCAAGCTCTTTATTCATGTATTCCATAAAGCTTTTTTGTTCTTTAAGATTGTTTCTAAAGAAATTATTATGCTCAAATTGTAAGGTCATAAAGCTTCTAACGTTGTTTTCAACTTCTTTCAACCTTCTTAGGTGAGGATCAACGTTTTTAGGAAAGGCCATCAGGGCAAACAGGCACACAAGAAGCGATCAAAAAATAGGCAAACGGGAAAAAGAGGGCGAATAAAACGGCAAGGGTGAAGTGGGGGAGAGGAAAATGAGAGGCAAATGCCAAATAATGTAATGCGAGGGATAAGAGTTTGTGATGGGTACTTGGTATGTCTTCACTTGTGCGTAGACTCCCCGGCCACGGTGCCAGAAATCCTTCTTGCTACCTCTTGAGCATGCGTTGGTTTTCCCTTGAAGAAGAAAGGGTGATGCAGCAAAGTAGCGTAAGTATTTCCCTCAGTTTTTGAGAACCAAGGTGTCAATACAGTAGGAGGCTACACTGAAATCCATCGTACCTGCACAAACAAATAAGAACCTTGCAACCAACGCGATAAAGGGGTTGTCAATCCTTTCACGGCCACTTGCAAAAGTGAGATCTGATAGATATAATAAGATAAATATTTTTGGTATTTTTATGATATAGATTGGAAAGTAAAGATTGCAAAATAAAATAGATCGGAAACTTATATGATGGTAAATAGACCCGGGGGCCATTGGTTTCACTAGTGGCTTCTCACAAGATAGCATAAGTATTACGGTGGATGAACAAATTACTGTCGCGCAATTGATAGAAAAGTGCATAGTTATGAGAATATCTAGGCATGATCATGTATATAGGCATCGCGTCCGTGACAAGTAAATCGAAACGATTCTGCATCTACTCCTATTACTCCACACATCGACCGCTATCCAGCATGCATCTAGAGTATTAAGTTCATAAGAACAGAGTAATGCATTGGGAAAAATGACTTGATGTAGAGGGATAAATTCAAGCAATATGATATAAACCCCATCTTTTTATCCTCAACGGCAACAATACAATACGTGCCTTGCTGCCCCTACTGTCACTGGGAAAGGACACCGCTAGATTGAACCCAAAGCTAAGCACTTCTTGCATTGCAAGAAAGATCAATCTAGTAGGCCAAACCAAACTGATAATTCGAATAGACTTGCAAAGATAACAAATCACACATAAAAGAATTCAGAGGAGATTCGAATATTGTTCATAGATAATCTTGATCATAAACCCACAATTCATCGGATCTCGACAAACACACCACAAAAAGAATTACATCGAATAGATCTCCAAGAAAATTGAGGAGAACTTTGTATGGAGATCCAAAGAGAGATAAGAAGCCATCTAGCTAATAGCTATGGACCCGAAGGTTTGTGGTAAACTACTCACACTTCATCGGAGAGGCTATGGTGTTGATGTAGAAGGTCTTTGGTAAACTACTCACACTTCATCAGAGAGGCTATGGTGTTGATGTAGAAGCCCTCCGTGATCGATTCTCCCTCCGACGGAGCGCCGGAAAATGCCCCAAGATGGGATCTCACGGGTACAGAAGGTTGCGGCGGTGGAAATAGGGTTTCGTCGTGCTCTTGGATGTTTTCAGGGTATATGAGTATATATAGGCAAAGGAAGTCGGTCAGGGGAGCCATGAGGGGCCCATGAGGGTGGGGGCGCGCCTACCCCCCTGGGCGCGCCCTTCTGCCTCGTGGCCTCCTTGTTTCTTCCGTGACGTCCACTCCAAGTCTCCTGGATTGCGTTTGTTCCAAAAATAACTCTCCCGAAGGTTTCATTCCGTTTGGACTCCGTTTGATATTCCGTTTCTATGAAACACTGAAATAGGCAAAACAAATAGCAATTTGGACTGGGCCTCCGGTTAATAGCTTAGTCCCAAAAATAATATAGAAGTGTATAATAAAGCCCATTAAACATCCGAAACAGATAATATGATAGCATGGAACAATCAAAAATTATAGATACGTTGGAGACGTATCAGGAGCCACCTAGGAAATACAAAGGAAAGAAAGGTGGACGTGAAAGAATAAGGATATCCACTAAAGATGGTACTTCTCTCAAGTGTATAAGATTCTAGGTAGTTGAAAATCATGATGATATCAATCCACAAAGAAGGATGCACACAAGAAATGGTTACTCTAGGAAAGAATAGGATACCCAAACAGAAGTCATAAAATATACTGATAAGATATTTGCTTGAGAAGCATATAGCGCATGGCTTAATATTATATTATAGTATATTAATGAGCTTCAACCAAATGAACATCAAAGACATCACAACTATCAACAAGAGATCATTGTTGAGATGCTTTGAGAAGGGAAACAAGTATCACAAGAACTAATCAAGAAATGCATGCCATGATGCAACCTACACAAGGTTCTATCTAAGAAATGTATGCATGAGTAGATACTTGTTACCGAAATAGCATTGGAAGGATGGAGTAGATACCAACTGAATGTAAAGGATAGTAGTTCATTGAACGTCCTAGCTTGACTCCAATAAGCACATGGTGACACCACCTTTGTTTTGAACGAGCCAAGCATCCAATGCATCTCTAGTTGTTCCTAGAACAACACCACAAACAAAATGGTACCCTAACTCATTGGGACCAAAGAGTTAGCAAACCAACAATACATATGACAAACTCCACATAAATATGTGCATATAGATATGAAATAGAATTTCATGCACATCTTAGCCAACTAGAGACTTGGTTGAGTTTCCCTTATATATTGGTCAAATAAAGAAAGCATGCTCTTTACTTCAAGGACCAAATCAACACATGGTTGATAGGATCCCAAAGGAAAAGATACCAAGTGAAAATAACATACTCAAATAAGAACTTATCACTTGAAGGATACCAAATAAAAGATACATCGAAGAATAAGATATCCATTGATACCCAGTAAAAGGAAGATACCAAACTCCCAAAAGAGAGGAAGGTTCCTAATGAACTAAGACCTCTACAAAGTTTCATGGTGGCACACAGTACCAAAAAGAAACGACTTGTCTTCCACCAACAAACACTTGATAAGGATCACAAGATGAGTGTTCTATAGAAAATAGGATAGCTCCCCCAAGAGGTGTGCATTATAGAATTTGCATCTGAATGCAAAATGCACATGATGGGATCACCGCTTTCACTATATCAAGAGACGCACTAGACGAGATCAAGAAATAAACATCATCCACAAGTGGCATGAAAGAACTATGGAGTTGAAACAATCCTAGGCAAGAGATAAGGCAAATAAAACCAAAGGCCAATGTAAAGATGATCAACAATTTCTACCACATAAATGATTACCAATTGTCAAGAGACAAGAAGTATTTGGAAATAATTTCTGGTGGTAGATTTCAAAGATATCCATCATCACACCAAACACAAAAGCAAATTGCAACTTGTAGAGCCAACATGCCACCTAGCGACAAGTTAATTTACAATATCAATTCTAGGTGACAATATCTCAAATGTACACATTTACTATGCTTGTAATTTGCACATAGCACATTACTCCCCCATAATGTGATACCAAAGAAAACTGCACAAGAGGCAATACTAATCCAACAAGAGATAATTAATGGACTATTTAGAATTTGAATTTCTCATGAGAAGACATACCACATAGCGACTAGACAAACTTGTAATATCAATACTAGATGGTATTCCTCATGTACATGCATTTATAGGATTGTGAGATGCACAAGGCACATCACTCCCCCACAATGGGATATTCCAATAATCTCTCACAAGAGGCAACTAAGATACAAACAATATGCACAAGGGCTCAACGTACGACATAAATGTACATGATGTGCAAACCGACATACACATACTTGATTACTCAAGATAATAAACTTGTAGACACAACATATACAAACACATGCAAGGAACAAAACCAAAACATGCAAAAGGGGCAAGTAACTTTCAATGTAAAGAATTTAAGTACAAGTTACCGCAAGGAGGCACATTGGATATAAGATAGAAACTTGATAACCCAATTGACTTGGCTTGAGACAATTAGAATGATGAAGTCCCCTTAATTCTTCATGATGTATCCAAGTCTCCAATGCCCTCCAACAACACCTATTGATCAAGTTTGAGCTAGTTGGTCCCCAACTAAGTTGGGTCCTAAGAGGTTAGTCACAATAGGCTTGGAAACCCAAATGGTTCTTTTCTTGACACCAATTTGAGTACCAACAAACTTGGCAAACAAGACATCATCAAGAGAAAGGCCTCCTTGGTTTGAGAGCAACCCACCTTCAAAGAGAGCACATCAACTGTCTAGAGCAGGGAAGATGGCATCTCTCCTCTCCTCTCCCTCCTCTATCACCACCCACCAAACCCTACCAATCTACCATGGCATTCAATGATCTAAGCCTCCATGGATGGGCTTCTGCATTGGGACTTCTCCCCCGGCCTTGCGGAAACGGCTCAGGTGCGTCGTCGCTTTGGATTTACCGTTCACTTCTCAAACTCTGGTACGACCAAGGAATTCTTCTTGGTTGTTAGCTTCTCCTCGGCCTCCTTCCCTCTCAATGAAGAATCGGTGGCCATTGCATTACAATGTTGCATTAATGGTTTGCCCACGAGACTACATGTCCATCATTTGGAGGGCAGAAAGTTTCAGTTCTCAGTTGCTTCTAATCGTGTTGGTCATTTCATCTATGGGCTTAAGTATAGAGTATGGCCGGATTTTGTATGGCATTTCAGTCTCTTCCGACCAGCCATTCATGTACCCACGGAAAACCCATTGACTTGGCACCTGGATCAAACCAACCATGAAGTCATGGTTAGATCTCCTGTAGCAGTCAAAACGCATTATCTATCTGCTCGTGAGGTTGGAGGTGTTGATGCAGCATCCTTGGAGACTCTTTCAAAAGTGGGTTTTTCGCCATCCACCGATCGGACATGTGCTATGACGGTGACGGCTAGCCGACAGCCGCCGGCGAGCCAACAAGATCCACCTGATTTGGGACATTTACTAACATATAATGAGCATTTATTGCAAAAATTCCTTGGTCTTCGGAGCAATTCAAATTAATATTAATGAGTGGCCATCTGGTGTGGACTCAGTCACTGCTCGGCGTTTTGAGGGGGTTCAATTCAAACATGATGCCTAGAATCAGATCCCGTGATTTATGTTACGTCACATTCTGGATCACCATCAAGCGGGTATATTGGAGGATTATATTTCATCATTATGGAAAATCCCTTCTGTTCTGCCCATGGATTACATATGTGACAAATTGACAATCTGCCATAAGTGTAATGATAATGATCATTTGGCCATTAATTGCCCAGGGCCTTATTGCCCAACTTTGTTCCAACAGGCCATGTACGTGCACACCATCGAGCCATGCATGCACCCAACTTTCGGAGGCTGCAGCCTACTATGTTTGCGGTTCTAGGGCCCATCAGTTCTTTGAATGCTCGGCTAAATATCTCTATGATTTTTGTGGTCTTCTGGGGCACCTAAAACATTCCTATAAATTGGTCGGGGTAGCTAATGGAATAAAAAAGATTGTATTTGCTCGGTTTCCGTCTCAGCTACTGATTCCCTCCCTAACATTACCAATCATGTTCGGTCAACACAAGGAAATAAGATTTCAAAGGATAAGGATCCAGTATTTTCAGGGATACAGAGGCACAAATTAAATGATACTGCCCGTAATAAGGGTCTGGTAGCTAGGCGAAGAGAACCGTCCGATGCAAATCGTGTGGTCTCACGGGCCACGAGAAGGCATCTTGCATCAGGTTGGGGCACCGTAATCGAGGAGTTTGGAGGCCAAAGTCTTGGCCCAAGCCTGGCGATACGCATTCCTCTGCTCTCTCATTTTCTGTGCCCTCCTCTGCTCCTGCTCCACCCACCGCCGCAATGGCCAACTATCCTCTCAATGTTATCCCTACCTCCCGCCGAGGATGACGATCGAGCTTGGCCCTGCAGATCGGAAGGTTAGAGATGATATGGTGGTCAGAGCCATCCCTCCCCTGCGGCATGACTTCTTGGCTATTGTGGAGGCCAATCGCTTCATCCCGCGTCATCAGAAGGCCAACATTTGCAACATAATCAAAGGTTTCCTACATGAGTCTCACTACTTACCCAACAGAAATCTTAGATCATCACCTTGGAGTTGGTATCTTTGGTTTTGTGAACTCTGTAGTCAGGGACACGGTTGTTGGCACCACTTTTGAGCTTGATGAAAATGAAGTAGAGGAACACACTGTGATTTCTTTTGTCCCGCATGATGCTGCCCTGAATGTGCGCCTCACTACCTTTGGCCCAGAAGTTTGGCTCCTTTACATGGGTTTTCCGTATGATTATCAGATCCAGCACTATATGCACAAGTCAGTTGATAAGTTTGGTGCTTTGGTAGATTGGAATAACCCTAGTGGGGATAGAAGATTTGTGCTTATTAAGGCTAGAGTCATACATCTGCATCTGGTTCCCAAAAGTCTTGTTCTCCCTCAGCTAGGTGGAGCCCGTCAGAGTTGGACGGTTGCTGTCACGATGCTTCACAGTAGTGATTGGAATGCTCACTTGCCGGAGGTGACGCCGGCCGGGGAAGACCCCCCTCCTGAGAATGGCATTCCTCGTCCTTTGCATGGTGATGGCCTCAATGCTGAGCAGATGCACCAACAGTAATTACCCAATTGGCTGGCTCAAAATGTTGTCCCTAATGAGGATCCTAATATGGCTGATGGCAATGTTGTTTTGGATCAGGACAATGACATTGATATTCACCCTGAATGGGGTGTCTGGCCTCCCACTCCCCCACAGGAGCCACCAATGCTCTACAATTTTCAGGAGTGGCTTGCTGGTGAAGGTCTGCAGGTGGGTCATGGCATTGTGCCTCCTAATAACACTCATGATAGCCTTGCAGCTGCTTGGAATGACTCTTATGAATCAATTCTGGCCAGGAAGCTTCTAACTCAACTCCACAGGAATTGGTCCTAGCTGACAACATCTTGCCCCATAACAGGCTTGAAATATCACTTACTGTCTCTGCTGATGGTTTGCATATGGACATGGCCTCCCATGGTAACTTCACTCCTGCTATGCTGCTAAGGGACTACATTCCAATCTTCAGGCTTAACACCTATCTCACTGCAGCAATCAAGCCTATTATTGCTTCTTTTGGTCCTTGGAATGGTCATTATGGCTTCAGGCATAATTATGTGACTTGGAACGGCAGGTAAATACCGCATATAGGAAGGTATGGTGGACTCATATGGAACAACTTTGGGGTTTAAGGAGTTCGGATGCACAAGCAGTATTCCCGCTTAGTACAGGTGAAGGCTAGCAAAAGACTGGGAAGCGACCAACTGAGAGAGCGACAACAGTCATAAACATGCATTAAAATTAATTCACACTGAGTACAAGCATGAGTAGGATATAATCCACCATGAACATAAATATCATGAAGGCTATGTTGATTTGTTTCAACTACATGAATGAACATGTGCCAAGTCGAGTTACTCAATTCATTCAAAGGAGGATACCATCCCATCATACCACATCATAATCATTCTAATAGCATGTTGGCACGCAAGGTAAACCATTATAACTCATGGCTAATCAAGCATGGCACAAGCAACTATAATCTCTAAATATCATTGCAAATATGTTTACTTCATAATAAGCTGACTCAGGAATGATGAACTCATCATATTTACAAAACCAAGAGAGCTTGAGTTCATACCAGCTTTTCTCATCTCAATCAGTCCATCATATATCGTCATTATTGCCTTTCACTTGCATGACCAAATGATGTGTATAATAATAATAGTGCACGTGCATTGGACTAAGTTGGAATCTGCAAGCATTCAACTCAAGAGAGAAGACAAAATAATATGGGCTCTAAGTTAATAAACAATTATGCATATGAGAGCCACTAAACATTTTCAATATGGTCTTCTACTCTCGACCCCCAAAGAAAAGAAAAGAAAACTATTTACATGGGAAAGCTCCCAAACAAGTAAGAAGAAGAACGAGAAATCTTTTTGGGTTTTCATTTTAATTTCTACTACAAGCATGGAAATTAAACTAACTAATTTTTTGGTTTTTCTTAAGGTTTATCAAACACACAAGAAGAAAGCTAGAAAAAGAAATTAAACTAGCATGGATAATACAATGAAAGAGTATGAGCACCGACGACTAGAATATTGTGTGAACATGAATGTAAAGTCGGTGAGAAATACATACTCCCCCAAGCTTAGGCTTTTGGCCTAAGTTGGTCTAATGCCAAGGGTAGCCTGGCTGATATCCGTGGTTGTAACTGGGGTCGTACTGAGATGCAGCGGCAATTGCCTCCTAAGCTGCGGCATGTTGGCGAGCCGCTTCCACTCTCCCCTCGTGTTCAACTGCTTCCTTCCTGGTAACAACATATCTTCCTTTTGCCTGGTAATCAAAAAGGAGAGGAGCAGGAAGAGTAACATGGACGAGTTACGTCTGTCATAGATTAGTCGATATTGGAGGAATTGTTCATTCCTCTTAAGAAAATGATGCTGGACCATAGCGTCATAATCTAAATAAGCAGGAGGTAACATCATATCCCCCTCTCGTGGGGCTATACCAAGATAATTAGCCACACGGGTCGCATAAATTCCTCCAAATAAATCTCCCGCTCTACCATTATTATGCAACCTACGTGCAACTATTGCCCCCAAGTTATAATCTTTATAACCTAACATAGCATTCTTGAGGACACAAAGATCAGGGACACACATATGACATGCTTCATCTTTACCGTTAATGCATCTACCAATGAAGAGAGCAAAATAATGTATAGCAGGAAAATGAATGCTCCCTATGGTAGCTTGTGCAATATCCCTGGATTCTCCCATAGTAATACTAGCAAGGAAATCTCCAAATTCAGATTTGTGGGGACCATTAATATTACCCACTGCGGAAGTTTGCAAGCAGTTGTAAAATCCTCTAAGTCCATGGTATAACGTGTATCATAGATATCAAATAGGACACTAGGATAATTACGTGTACAATTATATTTAAACCTTCGCACAAATGAATTAGTCAATTGATAGTACTGAGGACACTTATCTAGTAAGAAGTCCTCCAAATCAGCATTACGCACATACGCGGCAAATTCCTCCTTGAAGCCTGCTTCGACCATAAAATCGTCGGATGGCCACTCACAAGCTCGTACATCTGCATCCCTTGATAATTCAACATCTTGCTCACGTATAGCAATCCTGGGTCCTTTCTTTACCGAGGAACCTCCTTGGTACATTCTCCTAGACATAATTCTTTTTCTGAAAAAATTCTGAAATTTTAGTAACTTCAAAATAAAAGTGAATAAAACTAAACAACATTGGTAGCAACTACTCCTACAAGTGCCTAGAGCATATATCATGCATTAGAATTACTTGGGACCTCATAAATTTAACATGCAAGCTCAAGAACATGGTCACCTATGCAGCAAAAATTTGCAATGAATACAACACTAGAACAAAAACTAATTGGACCAATGGAGGAGTCACATATCAAGCAACAATCTCCAAAAGCAGTTTTGTGAATGGAGCTTTGAGCAAGGAGATCGAAAATTGCAGCAAAATGAGCTAGAACTCGTGCTTGAGCTGGATGGGGATTTTTTGGGAAGAAGATGGAGTGTGTGGGTGCTGGCATAAGTGGAGGGGGTCCACCAGGGGCCCACGAGACAGGGGGCATGCCCAGGGTAGGTGGGCGCGCCGTCCACTCTCGTGGCCTAGTGCTTACCCCTCCTGCAGTGATTTCAGCGCCTAAAATCCTCAAATATTCCATAAAAATCATACTAAATTTGCAGGGCATTTGGAGCACTTTTATTTTTGGGATATTTTTTATTGCGCGGATAATTCAGAAAACAGATGGATAATACTATTTTCGCTTTATTTATTCTAAATAACAGAAAGTAAAAAGAGGGTACATAAGGTTGTGCCTTCTAGTTTCATCCATCTCATGATCATCAAAATGAATCCACTAACAAGGTTGATCAAGTCTTGTTAACAAACTCATTTCGAATAACACGGAACCGGAGAAATTTTGAATAACACTAAGTTACCTCAATGGGGATATGAACATTCCCAACAATAAAAATATCATACTTTTTCTTGATAGTAGGGAGAGGAAATTCAAAACCTCCAATAATGATAGTTGGAACTTTTCCAATGGAATTGATGCTATGAACTTGAGATTGTTTCCTCGGAAAGTGTACCATATGCTCATTACCATTAACATGAAAAGTGATATTGCCTTTGTTGCAATCAATAACAGCCCCTGTAGTATTCAAAAAGGGTCTACCAAGGATAATCGACATACTATCATCCTCGGAAATATCAGGAATAACAAAGTCCATTAAAATAGTGACATTTGCAACCACAACAGGCACATCCTCACAAATACCGACACGTATAGCAGTTGATTTATGAGCCATTTGCAAAGATATTTCAGTAGGTGTCAACTTATTCAATTCAAGTCTACGATATAAAGAGAGAGGCATAACACTAACACCGGCTCTAAGATCACATAAAGCGGTTCTAACATAAATTATTTTAATGGAGCATGGTATAGTTGGTACCCCCGGATCTCCAAGTTTCTTTGGTATTCCACCCTTGAAAGTATAATTAGCAAGCATGGTGGAAATTACAGCTTTCGGTATCTTTCTTTTGTTTGTAATGATATCCTTCATATATTTAGCATAAGGATTTACTTTAAGCATACCAGTTAAGCGCATACGTAAGAAGATAGGTCTAATCATTTCAGCAAAGCGCTCAAAGTCCTCATCATCCTTTGTCTTGGATGGTTTAGGAGGAAAGGGCATGGGTTTCTGAACCCATGGTTCTCTTTCTCTAGTGTGCTTCCTAGCAACAAAATCTCCCTTATCATAGCATTGATTCTTTGAATGTGGGTTATCAAGATCAACAGAAGGATCAATCTCTACTTCATTATTTTTGCTAGGTTGAGCATCAACATGAACATTATCATTAACATTATCACTAGGTTCATGTTCATCACCTGATTGTGTTTCAGCATCAGAAATAGAAATATCATTGGGATTCTCAAGTGTGTCTACAACAGGTTCACTAGAAGCATGCAAAGTCCTATCGTTTTTCTTTTTCTTCTTTTTAGAAGAACTAGGTGCCTCTAAATTATTTCTCTAAGAATCTTGCTTGATTATCTTAGGGTGGCCTTCAGGATGCAAAGGTTCCTCAGTCATTCTACCAGTTCTAGTAGCCACTCTAACAGCAAAGTCATATTTATTATTTAATTCATCGAGCAATTCACTTTGAGCTTTAAGTACTTACTCAGCTTGAGTGGTAACCATAGAAGCATATTTGCTAATGAGTTTAAGTTCATCTTTAACTCTAGCCATATAATCACTCAAGCGTCCTATCTCGAAAGCATTATTCTTTAATTCTCTACCAACATAAGCATTAAAACTTTCTTGTCTAGCCATGAAGTTATCAAATTCATCTAAGCATGGGCTATGAAATTTAGTAGAGGGAATTTCAACTTTATCATATCTATAGAGAGAATTTACCTTTACTACCTGTGTCAGGTTATCAAGACAATGTGTTCTTTGACAGGCAGTATATTAAGACCATGTATTTCTTCAATAGGTGGTAAATTCTTAACATCTTCAGCTTTAGTACCTTTTTCTTTCATTGATTTCTTTGCCTCTTGCATATCTTCAGGACTGAGAAATAAAACACCTCTCTTCTTCGGAGTGGGTTTAGGAATAGGCTCAGGAGTTGGCTCAATTGGTTCAGGAATTGCCTCAGGAATTAGCTCAGGAATAGTCCAATTATTTTCATTAGTCAACATATTATTCAATAGTAATTCAGCTTCGTTGACTGTTCTTTCCCTGAAAACACAACCAGCACAACTATCCAAGTAGTCCTTGGAAGCATCGGTTAGTCCATTATAAAAGATATCAAGTATTTCATTTTTCTTAAGAGGATGATCAGGCAAAGCATTAAGTAATCGGAGAAGCCTCCCCCAAGCTTGTGGGAGACTCTCTTTTTTAGTTTGAACAAAATTATATATTTCCCGCAAGGCAGCTTGTTTCTTATGAGCAGGCCAATATTTAGCAGAGAAGTAATAAATCATATCATGGGGACTACGCACACAACCAGGAGCAAGAGAATTAAACCAAGTCTTAGCATCACCCTTTAATGAGAACGGAAATATCTTAAGGATATAAAAATAGCGAGACTTCTCATCATTAGTAAACAGGGTGGCTATATCATCCAACTTGGTAAGATGTGCCACAACAGTTTCAAATTCAAGGCCATAAAAAGGATCAGATTCAACTAAAGTAATAATCTCAGGATCAACAGAGAATTCATAATCCTTATCAGTAACACAGATAGGTGAAGTAGCAAAAGCAGGGTCAGGTTTCATTCTAGCATTAAGAGACTGTTGTTTCCATTTAGCTAATAACTTTTTAAGATCATATCTATCTTTACAAGCAAAGATAGCTCTAGCAGCTTCCTCTTCCATAACATAACCCTCAGGAACAACAGGAATTCGTAATCATTGGGATAACTTTCGTCATCACTATCATCAATAATAGCATCTTCAATAATTTCATTCTCTCTAGCCCTAGCAAGTTGTTCATCAAGAAATTCACCTAATGGCAAAGTGGTATCACGCACAGAAGTAGTTTCATCATAAGTATCATGCATAGTAGAAGTGGCATCATCAATAATGTCGTGGAATTAACACGTCAGATGTCCTTAGTGTGAGGACTTAGTCGTGAGGCCAACGCATCTATGTGGTAGCTTGAAGGGGTTAAGCGGAATCGAGAGACGCAACACAAGACAAGGGTTTAGACAGCTTCGGGCCCCGGGAAACATCATCCGGTAAAAACCGTACATGCTGTTTGAGGCTAGATCTCATTATCATCACGAGGGAGTCGACGTAAACCAGCTCTCCTCTAGTTGTGTCTAGCCCTAGAGATTGTTTCTTACTTGTCCCTCTTTGGGGAGCCCTGCCCCTCCTTATATATGTTGAAGGGGCGGGTTACATGTGGATTCCAACTCGGACTTTAACTTAAACTATTTTGACTTCCCTTCCTGGGCTTCTTAACGTCTGTCGGTTTAACATTGTCTGCCGGTTTAACATTGTCTGTCGGTTTAACATTGTCTGTTGGTTTAACATTGTCTGCCGGTTTAACATTGTCTGCCAGTGGCGATGGCGACGAATCTCCCTCTTCGGAGCCCCGAACGGACTCTAGATCATCCCTCTCGAGAGAGATTAGGGCTTGGCGGCGGCTCTGTATCGTAAAACGTGATGAAACTTTTTCTCTGATTTTTTTCTCCGCAAGACGGAATATATGGAGTTGGAGTTGAGGTCGGTGGAGCCTCAGGGGGCCCACGAGACAGGGGGCACGCCCAGGGGGTGGGTGCGCCCCCCACCCTCGTGGACAGGGTGTGGGCCCCCTGGTCTTGATTCTTTCGCCAGTTTTTTTTATATTTTCCAAGAAGTGCCTCCGTGGATTTTCAGGACATTCCGAGAACTTTTGTTTTCTACACATAAAACAACATCATGGCAGTTCTGCTGAAAACAGCATCAGTCCGGGTTAGTTTCATTCAAATCATGCAAGGTAGAGTCCAAAACAAGGGCAAAAGTGTTTGGAAAAGTAGATACGTTGGAGACGTATCAAGGGGGGGTGAATAGGCGCTTCAAAATAATTACGGTTTAGGCTTCAACAAATGCGGAATAAACCTAGCAGTTAATTGGTAAAGCACAAAACCTACAACAACTAGGCTCACCTATGTGCACCAACAACTTATGCTAAGCAAGTTAAACAACTAAGTGATAGCAATATATATGAGAAGAAACAATATGGATATCACAAAGTAAAGTGCATAAGTAAAGGGCTCGGGTAAGAGATAACCGAGGCACGTGGAGACGACGATGTATCCCGAAGTTCATACCCTTGCGGATGCTAATCTCCGTTTGGAGCGGTGTGGAGGCACAATGCTCCCCAAGAAGCCACTAGGGCCACCATAATCTCCTCATGCCCTCGCACAATGCAAGATGTCGTGATTCCACTAAGGGACCCTTGAGGGCGGTCACCGAATCCATACAAATGGCAACCCTTGGGGGCGGTCACCGAACCCGTACACTTTGGCAACCCTTGGGGCGGTCACCTGAACCCATCAAATTGCTCGGGGTGATCTCCACAACCTAATTGGAGACCCCGACGCTTCTCCGGAGCTTTACACCACAATGATTGAGCTCCAAACACCACCAACCATCTAGGGCGCCTAAGCACCCAAGAGGAACAAACTCAAGGGTACCAAAAACCCAATAGTAATAAGCTTCTCAAATTGTAACTTCCATGTATCACCGTCGAGAACTCAAACTAATGCACCAAATGCAATGGCAAGGGAACACGGAGTGCCCAAGTCCTTCTCTCCCAAATCCCACCAAAGCAACTAATGCCAGGGAGGAAAGTGAGAGGAAGAACAAGAAGCAGAACACGAGAAACTCCAAGATCTGAATCCTAGGGGTTTCCCTCACACTGAGGAGAAAGTGATTGGTGGAAATGTGGATCTAGAACTCCTCTCTCTTTTCCCCAAAAAACTAGCAAGAATATGTGGAGGGATTTAGTGATAGCAAGCTCGAAGAAGGTCAACAATGGGGGAAGAACACGAGCTCAAAGGATAAGGTTCATTGGGGAAGAAGACCCCCTTTTTGTAGGTGGGGAAAATCCAACCGTTGTGCTCACAGCCCGCACAGAGCGGTACTACTGCTCATCGGAGCGGTACTACTTCTAGGGATGTGGAACCCCTTTGAAAAAGAACAGCGAGGAGGCAAAAGGCCAGTAGAACCGCCGGAGCTTTACTACCGCTCGTCGTCACGATACTACCACTAAGGGTAGCGATACTACTGCTTGCGAGTGGTACTAAAAAATACATCCGTGCATGCCACTGCTGGAGTTAATACGAGATTTTGGTTTGGAGCAGAAGTAGCCACGATAGTAGCCGCAGTAGTACTGCTCTGGAGCGTTAGTAAAAAATTACATCCGCTCCAAGTGGTAGTAGTCGCAGTAGTACCTCTGAAGCCTTTTAAGGACACCAAAACTGCCACAACTTCTGCAAACGGACTCCAAATTCAACGAAACCAAGTTTGTTGGAAAGCTAACAACATTGGATAACACAATCTTGATAGAAGAAACAATTAGAAGAAAATTAGAAAAGGCCCATAAGAAAATGGTGAGAACTCTTCCTCGAATAAGACCGGTAAAACCTCCAACATAAAAAACGCAATAGAAGAAGCATACGAAATCCGTTTTTAATGTACTAGAGCTTGTCATGAAGATAACCACAAGCTCTAAAAACCTCAAAAAAGATAATACAAATAAATCAAGAAAGATGATGCAAGGATGCAATGGTTTGATCTCTCGATGAACGATACGATCAAGCTACTCACTTGAGAGCCCCCCTTGATAGTACGGCTAGCGGTCCTATAACCCGGTCTCCAAAATATCACCATGAGACCGGTAAAATAGAAAACCTATCAAGGGCAAACCTTTTCCTTGCATGAAGTCCACTTGAGCTAGATGATGACGATCTTGACTCCCTCAAGTTGGACCACCGGTCTTGATTGCGTTCGCTCGATGAAGACTGGTTGATTGCTCCCCCATACTCCACTATGGGTGAGCCACTCTTTGGCACATCTTCACAAGTCCATTGACACCACAATGGACGGCAAGCTTCAAGGATGACCTCTTCATGATGCTCCACTTGAACTTGCACACCGCAAACTTGATGACGATCACCACTTGATGTCATCCTCCATGGGTTGTATGAGATCTTCCTCTTGATGCAAACCCATGTAAACAAACCTAACCCCACATAGAACTCACACGTAGATCATGGGTTAGTACACAAAGTGTAATGGACAATGCTTACCATACCATGGGATCACTTGACCCCTCTCGGTACATCTTCTACACTTTGTGAGTTGATCAACTTGATTCACTCTTGACTTAGTCTTGATCAACCTTGAAGCTTTCCAACTCTCTTCATTTGGATGATGCCTTGATTGAAAGCATGAATGATCACACAATCTTCTTCTTCAAGACATGCTTGCAATAAGCTCAACTCAACTCTCACATGGCCAATCTTTGGATAATTCCTTAATAGCACCTTGGTCAACACATAAACTCCTTGAAACCAACACATGGACTTCAAGAAGTGCCGATGGACAAATCCTTCAAATATAACTCAATGCAACCATTAGTACATAGAGAATGTCATCAATTTCCAAAACCACACATGGGGGCACGGGATGTCCTTTCACTTTTAGTAGACGGATGTAGGGTTGAATCCATGAGAAGACTTCGATCACCAGTCATGTGGTTAGTGCATCCACTGTCCATTATCCACTCAGTAGCTTTCAGAGTTATACCCTACAGTGCACTTAGCGGGATAGGCTTCACCAAGAGTATTGTGAAGCACAATCATATAGTGAATAAGCATGCTATCAAAGTTAAGATTCTTATTTGGTAAGATAGGATGCTCGTCAAGAAACCCTGGGACAAAATAAATGGTAAGACCATTCTGGCAGTTTATCTTGCGTCCCACGAGATGTTTTAGGTCCCTAGCGTTGGCATCATAACTCTTTGATTTCCGGTTGGAGACCTTTCCCTGCAAGAGAAGTTAATTCTTCTTAACCACCCACATCTTCATGGTGGCTTAGAATCAACGAGTCTAACTGCAGCATCTAAGAACTTAGGCTTTGGAACCCCAGCAGATAGTTTTGCAGGAGGTGAATAATACTCATAAGAATATGCAGAAAAGTTCTTGGATTTGTGAAAATAGCGGCTAGAAAAAACACGCCCATATTCATGAGTCTGATGATGGTTTCCCTGCAAAACATTGGTGTTAGGGTGATCTTGTGAGGTCCTCTATCTGTATGAATCCTTTAGGCCATGTGAAGCCTTTGGTATGGGGTTTGTCTTCTTCCCAGGTGGAGTCATGATGACATTCACTGGAGGCTTCTAAAGACAACTTTTGGGCACCCAGCTCTTCTTTAAGGGTGGCCCATTCCTGCAGTTAGTACCAACAAACCTGGCAAACACTTCACCATTCCGATTCTTAAACAACTTATAATTGGCATCAAAGGATTCATCAATGATAATGGCGTTAGCACAAGTGAAGCCAGATAAGGTGGATGGGTCCACTAAAGGGCCCTTTGCTGCAACTCATGTGGTTTGGGGGTACTGCTCAGGCTTCCATTAAGAACCATCAACATTCATTTTCCTCTCGAACCCAACGCCCTCTTTCCTAGGGTTTCGGTCCAGAATCTGTTTCTTGAGGACATCACATAGTGTATGATGCCCTTTGAGGCTTTTGTACATGCATGTTTCAACCAATGTCTTCAACCTAGCATTCTCATTAGCAATAGTAGTGGTATCCTCAATAGAGGGGTTAGTTACCACATCGGTAGTTGAATATATTGCAACATCAGAGGCAATGGAACATTCAGCAACAGAGACAACATTATCACGCTCGAGACATTTTAAACATGGTGGTACAAAACCTTCCTGAGAGGAAATGATCTGTTGAGCGAGTAGTGAATCGTTCTCCTTTTGAAGATCTTCATGATACGCTGTCAGTTTCTCCAGATCTTGCTTCCTTTGAAGATAATCATAGGAAAGCTTCTCATGAGTAGTTGAGAGTGTTTCATGACGACTTTCAAGTTCCTCATACTTAACAAGAGGATTTTTAATGTCTCCGATTAAGGGCTAGGTTCTATTCATTTCCTTGTCTAGCAGATCATCGCTTTTGTCTAACAACTTTTGAATATGTTCCACAACAGTTTGTTGTTCAGTTGCAATTTTAGCAAGAGTCTTATAGCTAGATTTGGATTCACACTCAGAGTCATCTTCACTGGAGGTTTGAAAGTAAGCATCGCGTGAGTTTACCTTGGCACCTCGTACCATGAAGCAGTAGGTCAGAGCAGAGTCGTCCTCATCATTAGCTTCAGCGTCGGCGAGTGACCATCGTCATCAGTGTTGAAGATGGACTTGGCGATGAATGCCGAAGCTAGAGCCAGGCTTGCCACGCCTGAATCAGACTCCCCCTCAGATTCCACCTCTACCTCCTCAGAAGTAGACTCCTCCTCTGAATCCATCTCCTTGCCAATGAATGCACGAGCCTTGCCAAATGAGCTCTTCTTATGAGACGAAGACTTTGATGCAAACTTTGATGAAGACTTTGAGGATTTCTTCTTGTTGTTGTCATCAGAATCATATTCCTTGCTCTTCTACTTCTTTTTCTTAGGGTCCTTGTCCTATTGAGGACACTCAGAGATGTAGTGGCCTGGCTTCTTGCATTTGTGGCATGTTATCTTCTTGTAATCACGAGAGGAAGCCTCATAATTTCTTGAGCTGGATCTTGAAGACTTTCCTAAGCGATTCTTTTGGGAGAACTTTTGGGACTTCTTCACAAGCATTATTAGCTCTTTGTCAATGTCTTCAGGAGCTACAGTTAGATTCTTCTTTAGATGAGGAAATAGCCTTTGCCTTCAAGGCACGGGGTCGGCCATAGTTGGGGCCATAGATATCTCTCTTCTCAGATAGCTGGAACTAATGTGTGTTGAGCCTCTCAAGTATGTCATACGGATCGAGTTCTCTGAAGGACGTTCTTGTATCATCAGGGACAAGGTGTCAAATGAGTTGTCAAGTGATCTCAGAAGCTTCTTCATGATTGCATGCTTGGTGATCTCAGTGGCGCCAAGAGCGTGGAGCTCATTTGTGATATCAGTGAGGTGATCGAACGTGAGCTGGACATTTTCATTGTCATTCCTCTTGAAGCGGTTGCAGAGATTGCGAAGAACATCAATCCTTGAGTCTCTCTAAGTTGAGACGCCTTCGTTGACTTTGGACAGCTAGTCCCAGACTTGCTTTGCGGTTTCCAATGCACTTACACGACCATGTTGTCCTTTGGTCAGATGACCACAGATGATGTGCTTGGCAGTTGAGTCCAGTTGCGAGAACCTCTTGACATCAGCAGCAACGACACCTTCATCAATCTTTGGAACACCTATCTTGATGACATACTAGAGGTCAATGTCAATGGCTTCAAGATGCATGCGCATCTTATTCTCCCAGTAGGGGTAATCGGTGCCATCGAAGACTGGACACACAGCGGAGACCTTAATTATCCCTGCATTCGACATAGCTAAAACACCAGGTGGTTAAACTGAATCACACAGAACAAGGGAGCACCTTCCTCTGATACCAATTGAAAGTGCTAGTTATCGACTAGAGGGGGGTGAATAGGCGATTTTTATGGATGTCTTCAAAACATGAGGTCTTTTAAGACAAACTGTTTATATGAACCTATATGATATGTAGCGAAAGATGAACTACACTAGACAAGCAATAGTCAAGTAAGCAATATAGTGCAAGCATGAAGACTAATAGCAGCTAGGTAGTATGGATCGGAATGGAAGACAGTATGAAGCCAAACGGATAATAGTCTTCACACAGTGAAATGAAACAGATCAGGCAAGCAAGCAACGACTTCACAAAGACAAACTAAAATGTAAGGAAGGTAGGGGATAGAACCAGTAGCTTGGTGAAGACAAGGATTTGGTAGACAATTCCAGTTGTTGTGACAATTGTACGTCTGGTTAGGGAGGTTGAGATTGAACTCAGAAGACTATGTCTTCACCTTATTCCCCTTGAGCTAAGGACACCCAGTCCTCACCCAATCACTCTGGTAGGTCATCAAGGTAGACTTCCAAACCTTCACAAACTCCGTTCACTCGCGATCCACAATGACTCTTGGATCCTTAGAACGTGACGCCTAACAGGCTAGAGGATGCACAATCCTCAAGTGTAACAAGTCTTCGAGTCACGCGGATAGAAAGCCTTCAGTGATGCCTAACACTCTTTGGCTCTGGGTGTCTTGGTCTATGTCCTCGCAAGGATCTCTCTCTCAAAGGCTTCAGAGGTGGGTTGCTCTCAAACGACAAAAGCCATGTACTAACTCTGAGGAGCCACCTATTTATGGTGTAGGGGTGGGCTATTTATAGCCAGGAGGCAACCCGACATGATATATCCGAAATGACCCTGGTTCACTAAGGAACCAACACGTGTCCAACGGTCATATTTCAAACACACGCGGCAGCTTGGGCTGCAAGCAAAGCAGACTCATCCAACTCTGGATAAGATTTTCTCTCATTGTCTTCACTTGAAGACATAGGATTTTGGTTGAGCATCACTTCAGTCATCTGACTTTGTTCACTTGGACCCCACTTAACAGTATGGTGGTTCCTATGACTCAATTAAGAAGAAACGGAAACTATGAAGGAAAATATGCCTTTGCACTTCATAGTCTTCAAGTGAATGTCTTCACAGGTCATTATCTTCCACGTGAATGTCTTCACGAACCACCATTGTCTTCAATGTCTTCATACATTTTTAGGGGTCATCTCTGGTAGGTAAACCAAATCAATGAGGGACTACTACCTGTGTTATCCTGCAATTCTTACAAACACATTAGTCCCTCAACCATGTTTGTCGTCAATACTCCAAAACCAACTAGGGGTGGCACTAGATGCACTTACACCTCACCACTTCCCGATATAATCGTGTCGTTGTGCGCGAGTGGGATAACCGAAATCATTGATCATATCCCTTAAAAAACGGGGCACGATCTCTGAGGGAGTCCCGGACTAGGGGGTGTCCGGATAGCCGAACTATCATGGTCGGTCGGACTCCAAGATTATGAAGATACGAGATTGAAGACTTCGTCCCGTGTCCGGATAGGACTTTCCTTGGAGTGGAAGGCAAGCTTGGCGATATGGATATGTAGATCTCCTACCATTGTAACCGACTTTGTGTAACCCTAGCCCTCTTCGGTGTCTATATAAACCAGATGGCTTTAGTCCATAGGACGGACAACAATCATACCATAGGCTAGCTTCTAGGGTTTAGCCTCCTTGATCTCGTGGTAGATCCACTCTTGTAACACACATCATCAATATTAATCGAGCAGGACGTAGGGTTTTACCTCCATCGAGAGGGCCCGAACCTGGGTAAACATCGTGTCCCTTGTCTCCTGTTACCATCCGCCTAGACGCACAGTTCGGGACCCCCTACCCGAGATCCGCCGGTTTTGACACCGACATTGGTGCTTTCATTGAGAGTTCCTCTGTGCCGTCACCATCAGGAAGGATGCCTTTCCCCGTCTTTAAAGACGGCACCGTCGTCAAGGGAGCTTTGGCCGCCGGCCAGACTATCCGTCTAGGCGATTTTCTTATGACCGCCTGTTCGGCCACCGCTCCGACAATGACCTCTCAGGTCATTAAAAGCAATCTTCACGTCAGCTCGGAATTCGCCGAGCAGCTAGATCCAATTGAGCTCTCCTCCGTAAACGAGCTCTTGGATTGCATCGCCGCCCTGGGAGTCGCTACCGACTACGATCAGATTGGGCTTAAAACCGATCTGAGAGAAATTAACTCTCCCCAGGTTACCCACCACGTTGTTGTGGTAGAGGAACAATGCGGCGACTCTTCTTCTATGTTAAAAACCAACTATGTCCGGATTCCCGATCCCTCCATGTCGGAGTCCCACGGAGGGACGGACGCTAATCAAATACTGAACCTAAAGTCAGGCATCGGACCAGATTTGTTGGAAAGCGTTCAACAAACCAAGCTTCCGAATCCTGAAGCTTCTCGGCCTTTTGAGCCTCAGATCGGGCGGGGTTCCGAACTCAATTCCACCCGCCCACCCAAACATAAGCGATCTATCTCAAACACGGCAAGAGCCGGATGAAACAGTACATCATTACTGGGCCAGATTCCTCCTGGTTATGAACAGGATAAAGGACTGCCGTGAAGAAAGCGTGATTTCAATCTTCTGCAACAATTGCACGGACAAGGGAATCATAAACGCCATCAGTCATCGCGAAGTTACACGCTTCGCCGACCTAGCGACCATTGTACAAAAATACTGCAAGATGGAGAGTGCCTGGAAAACCGAAACTTGGTTTTGGGACAATCCGGCCCTGAATACAACCCTAGCCCGAAATAAAAGGGTGCGTCATACTCAAGCACCTGGGTTAAAAACCAAAAAGCAAAAACCCCCTAAAGAGTACGGAACCGTACTGGAGAGATGGCTCAACGGACCCTGCAAAATCCACAGTACGGAGGGCGCCACTGCAACACATAGCCTTCGAGCATGTTGGATACTACGGCAGGTGGCCAAATGTGGCGAAGGCTTTTTAGCCCCGGGCAACCAGCCCAGCAGTACCAGTACGGTATTAACAGTCTTCGAGACTTTCGCATCAAATAACATGCGGAAACAAACAATCCGCAGCCTCGCCGAAGTCTACCAAGTAGCAACAACAAATCCATGGAGCGACACGGCTATCACCTTCAATGCCAGCGACGAACCTAAATTCCGAACAGCTAGAGCACCAGCGCATTAGTCCTCAGTCCGATAGTGGACGGCTTTCGTCTTACCAAGGTACTCATGGATGGCGGCAGCGGATTAAACCTCATCTACGAGGAAATCCTTCAAAAAATGGAAATTGACTGGAGCCGCATTGAGCGAAGAAGCACAACCTTCAGGGGAATAATCCCTAGTCGAGAAGTACGCTGCACAGGGAAAATCACACTAGATGTAGTGTTCGGCTCGCCGGACAATTACAGGTCCGAAGAGGTCACGTTCCAAGTGGCCCCATTCGGCAGCGGATATCACGCTTTGTTAGGGCGAGAGGCATTCACAATCCTCCAAGCTATACCCCATTATGGGTACATGAAGCTCAAAATGCCCGGACCCAATGGAATAATCACTCTCGCTAGTGATCCAGATACAGCACTCCACGCTGAAAATAAGACAGCCGCACTGGCCCTAGAGGCATTATTCGAAGCCCTAGCGGCAGAGGAACTAACTGCGCTGCGCTCCATGGTGGATAGGGACGATGTGATACTCGATAAGAGGTCCAAGTCCACCTCTTTTAAACCAGCAGACGAAATAGTCAAATTTCAGGTCCATCCAACGGACCCCACAAAGACGGCCTCCATTGGGGCACAATTAAATCCTGATGTAGAAGCCGCACTACGAGAGTTCCTCTGGGAAAATTGGGACATTTTTGCCTGGCACCCTTCAGACATGCCAGGAATCCCACGCAGTCTGGCAGAGCACAGCCTAAATATCCTAAAAGGATTCAAGCCAGTCAAACAAGCTCTTCGGCGATTTTCCGAACCCAAAAGACAGGCAATGGGAGAGGAGCTAGCCAAACTCTTAGAAGCCGGATTCATCAGAGATATAAAACATCCGGACTGGCTAGCCAACCAAGTAATGGTACCAAAAAAGGACAAATCCTAGCGCCTCTGCGTCGATTTCAAAGACCTTAACAAGGCCTGTCCAAAGGACCCTTTCCCTCTCCCTCGCATCGACCAAATCATCGATGCTACCACAGGGCACGATTCATTGTGCTTCCTCGACGCATACTCCGGATACCATCAAATCAAGATGGCGGAAAAAGACCAAGCCGCAACGGCATTCATTACTCCATATGGGCCATTCTGCTTCAACACAATGCCCTTCAGACTCAAAAACGCCGACGCAACATATCAGCGCATGATTCAGACATGTCTGGCTACCCAGATAGGCAAAACAGTAGAGGCATACGTAGACGATGTGGTCGTCAAGATCAAACACGTCGAAACTCTAGTAGATGACTTGAGGGTGACATTTGACAACCTCCGAGCATATGACATTAAGCTCAACCCGGAAAAATGTGTCTTCGGAGTACCAGCCGGAAAGCTTTTGGGCTTCATTGTATCCGGCAGAGGAATTGAAGCAAACCCCACCAAGATCCGAGCTCTGTCACAATTGGGTATCCCAAAAGACCTCAAGCAAATACAAAAACTAACTGGGTGCGTAGCGGCTCTAAGCCGCTTCATCTCCCATTTGGGAGAAAAGGCCCTGCCCCTCTATCGCCTCCTCCGGCGCACCGAACACTTCGAATGGACGGATGCTGCCATGGCCGGACTCGAAGAAATCAAGGCCATACTGGCAACAAATCCGGTCCTAGCCACGCCCAACCTGGGCGAACCTATGTTATTATATATCGCGGCAACACATCAAGTTGTCAGTGCGGTACTCGTCGTCGAACGAGAAACAGAAGGGCACAGATTCCCTCTTCAAAAACCAGTGTACTACGTATCCACTGTCTTAACTCCATGCAAGTCCCGATACCCACATTATCAAAAGATAGCGTATGCGGTGTTCATGGCATCCCGGAAGCTGCGACACTACTTTCAAGAGTGTTCCATAATGGTGGCCTCTGAAGTACCTCTCAACGATATTATAAACAATCGCGACGCAACGGGCAGGATTGCAAAATGGGCCATTGAGCTCTTACCATTTGACATAACCTACAAACCACGGCGAGCTATAAAGTCGCAAGTTCTGGCTGACTTCGTCGCCGAATGGACCGAAGCCGAACTCCCTAAAGAGTACGGTGCGTACTCCAATTGAATCATGCATTTCGACGGATCCAAAATGTTGGCTGGCTTGGGGGCTGGCGTCGTCTTGACGTCCCCAACTGGAGACACAGTCCAATACGTACTTCAAATAATGTACATGGACTCCAACAACACAGCCGAATACGAGGCCCTTCTACATAGCCTCCGGATGGCAATCTCCATGGGCATTCAACGCCTAGAGGTGCGCGGGGATTCAAACCTTGCATATCCCAAGTAAATGGGGACTTTGACGCCAAAGATCCAAAAATGGTAGCTTACCGCAACACCGTCCTAAAAATGTCAGCTCGGTTCGAAGGACTCGAATTCTACTATGTAGCCCGGGATAATAACCAGGCAGCAGACGTGTTGGCACGCATCGGCGCAAAATGCAACGCCGTCCCTCCAAACATCTTCCTGGAACGGCTCTTTAAGCCATCCGTATTATGGGAAGAGGAGTCCAGAAATAACAATCCGGAGCCAGCTGCATCACCTAACTCAGACCACTCTGACACAATCGGCGGCTCAGCCAATGAAATAACACCTTCAGCCCACGAAATAATGGCAGTAATTGCCCCGTGGACGGAACCATTCCTAGCCTACTTAATCAGGCAGGAACTTCCCGAAGACCAAAATGAGGCCCGCTGCATAGTTCGGCGATCTAAAGCCTACAAGGTCCATGAGGGAGAACTTTATAAAAAAAGCACAACCGGAGTCCTTCAAAGGTGTATCTCCGAAGAGGAAGGGCGAAATCTCCTGGCTGAAATTCACGCCGGACTCGGCGGGCACCACGCTGCAGCCCGGGCCCTTGTAAGCAAGGCCTTCCATACAGGATTTTATTGGCCGACGGCCCGGGCAGATGCTCAGGACTTAGTCCAACGATGCGTTGGTTGCCAGCTCTTTGCTAATCAGAGCCACATGCCACCCACCGCTCTCAAAACTATACCCATCACCTGGCCGTTCGCAGTCTGGGGGCTTGACATGGTTGGACCCCTTAAAGGGGGAACCCACAAGCACAAATACTTATTGGTCATGGTGGACAAATTCACCAAATGGATTGAGGCCAAGCCGGTTAAAACGGCAGAATCCGGACTTGTGATAGACTTCATATCCGGGGTAGTACACCGTTTGGGCGTCCCCCACAGCATCATCACTGATAACGGCACGAATTTCACGTCCGACGAGGTTAAACTCTGGTGCAAAAACATGGGCATCAAGCTCGACTACGCTTCAGTCTATCACCCCCAAACTAACGGTCAAGTAGAGCGAGCAAATGGTCTAATCATGAGCGGCATCAAACCCAGACTAGTGCGGTCCCACAAGGAATCTAACACGCACTGGGTAGAGGAGCTCGACTCCATACTCTGGGGGCTGCGGACCACGCCAAATCGAACTACCGGATTCACACCATTTTTTATGGTGTACGGCGTAGAGGCAGTTCTGCCCTGCGATATAATTCATGACTCACCTCGCGTGCGCATGTATGAAGAAAGAGAAGCCGAGTTGGATCGGCAGGACAGTTTGGACGGCTTAGAAGAGGAGCGGGACGTGGCAAAAGCTCGTTCCGCATTCTATCAGCAGCAGGCTCGAAGGTATCAAAGCAGAGAAGTACGGGCCAAAACTTACAATGTTGGCGAACTTGTTCTACGCCTGCCGGACAAGAAAAAGGACAAACTTAAGACCAAATGGGAAGGTCCCTTCATCATCGACCAAGTCCTGACCGGCGGAGCATACCGTCTACGTAACGCATCTGACAATCGACTCGAGCCGAACCCATGGAACGCAGCCCGTCTCCGAAGATCCTACGCCTAACGCCGGACTCAGAGTTCGTCTCACTCCTCCGTCCACCTTTTTAAATTTTCACTGTCTCTTGTCCCCCTCCTTCTTCCCACTTTTTTTCAATACCTTTTATAGGCTGATTTGTGCATTGATTCGCACACACTTGATGTGCTCCTAGCACTCATTATACCTGGGGGCTTCTTTAACAGAAGCTTATTTATACGGGCTTCATGCCCAACACATGTGTTATACTTCCGCATGTACCTTTTATTCACCATTATATGCATCGATATGACTTATGTTTTGGCCAAGCTGGGTTGCCTGGCTCCTGTGCTTACCCCTACATTCCCGATTGTTCGGCTAGGAGGTAAAGGGAGCACCTCTGCGATTGTTACTATCGGGTCAGCCGGATGTGTACCTCAGACTGGGTGAAGCCGAAAGCTAGCGTTCTTAAGAGAATATTCGGTCGGTGACTTGAAAGATGATTTATTACTTACTTATTTATCTGCCCCCAGATGCTTTTTCTGCTATTTTCGCAGTCCGGACATGCACTTTAGGGCATGCCTCCCAGGGAAAGGAACCCTTAACGGAACTATTCTCCCTGGAAGATGTTTCTTACTAACCATGTAATATAACATAGCTAGTTGGGCACTTGTCTGATAAAGCAATTATGACCCCGACGCCTTGTCTCCATGCATGCCCCGGTTCTTTTATAACCGTAAGGGTATTCGGACACACTCCGGACTGTTGGGTCCCGAGGTTGAAGCGAAAAGGTCCGCAAAGACAAACGATCTACAATCCGGCTAGAAGGCATTTTACATGTCATTTTAAATTACATCGTCAAACTGACTGATTGTACTCCTCTTCAAACCCATCTAACAGGCTGTTTAATTTACAGTCCTGTTGGGAATATTTCGCGGCCAACTCTACCTGGCCGTACATCAAGCTCACAGGGATCTCCTTCCCATCAGGCCCCACAGGTCCGACCTCGGCCATGTGGTTTGGGTCAGCCTTCGGGTACCGTGTCTTCACCATGGCCCAGGCCTCCCTGGCGCCTTGACGGTAGGCCGATATCTTCTTCAGACGGAGGCGTCGCCGTACTCCCTGAAGCTTCTCAGCAAGCCCTCCAAGGCCCTCAGGTAGGGAGACGGAAGGCCATAAGGCCTGAATGACGCCACTCATCGCCTGCCGAACACGTTCGAGCAGTTGCACCAGCTCGAGAAGTTGGTCACCCATTGAACCGGGCATTTCCTCCGCAGGGTGACCTGTGAGCACAACTAAAGACACATTTCTGTCAATCGACTTCCTCGCCGAATTCTTCTTTTCAAAGGAATTTGCTCACGCACTTACTATAAATGCCGCGACGAAGCCGCTGATTCTCCTTCATGGAGCAAGACAGCTAGGCCCGAACACCTTTCAGCTCTTCTCCTAGCTGGGTGTGGGCATCCTGGAGCTTGTTCCTCTCCTGCTGCACCTTCATAAGCACCCTCTCGCCGGCCTTTAGCTGACGCAGTAGCTGTTGCTTATCCGGATCTAGTCCGGCGCCCTCTACAATATTATTGTCAGATTTACGCACACGCCGCACTTTGTTAACTACTTACCTTTTTGAAGTACGTATTACCAGCGGGGGTCTCTGTGGCTCCCCCTGTGGCGGCCAGTGCGGCCTCAAGTTGGGCCTTGCACTCTTGAAGCTCCTGGGACAGGTGGGTATTCTTCTCCGTAAGATCCTGCATAATAAATGACCCTTAAATAGTTATTTTAACTATTTTAAGTCTCGGGGGCTACTGGCATATATAACTATTAAAATTAATTACCCGTATGTCCTTCACATACTGCTCCATGGCTCTGGTTAAACCATCTTGAGCGGCACGGAGGTGCGCGTCTCCCGCTTCAAAGGCATTCAACGCCTCCGGGGAGAAACACGCGTCACGAAGAACTGTCCGGCGACGCCTGTGATTCATGGCGCTCTCCACCTCAGACCGGGTGGCGGACAGCCTGTCGGCATCCTCCGTCAGAGGAACATCCGGCTCATGCCTTGTGTTCGCCTCCCCTCCCGGACCACGCGATGGAGCATGGCTGGCGGAGGCTTGATTGGCAACCTCTCCGGACACTGTCCGGCGAGCGCTATTTCTCCTGGAAAAGTTATGAGCATTAATATACCTCCTAGGGATCCTTCCCTTAAAAACAACGGTGCACCGTACCGTTGCGGCGACGTTTCGATTTGCATCGCACTCCTCTTCCGCCTGCTGGGCCGAACTGACCCTTCCTGGTCAGCCGCCGCAGGTTCGGCTTCCCGCCTCAAAGGCACCTCCTGCGATACACCATCAGTATTGGATGGTCAGAATTGAGCATGGATCAAATGATGGTGTCAGGACCTCGGTCGTAGTCACCTGGGAGGCCGGAAACAAACCGGGGTAGTCAGCCGTAATGGCGACTAGGGCATTATCCATGCTAAGTTGGTGGAACACCCCATCGATCAGCTCCACCTTTATGTCCGGATCCTCTTCGGAGGCTGGATCAAGGGATCGTTCCGGATCCTCGGGTTGTGGAGTTAGGCTTTGTATGCCCTCCACGTCCCAGGCAGCTCCTGCGTCGAAATCATGAAGTAAGATACTTGACTTTGGAAGTATGGATTGGGTAGATAAACGTCCGCTTACCCAGCTCCGAGGGTTATTCATGGAGAATCCATTCAATGGATTCGTGCGGAGGAAGTCCTCCTCCTCCCCCTTGTACAAGCCGGACAGGATCTTTGCCAGATCGGCTGTCGAGCCCGGCCCTCTGCGGCCATGACGGGTGGTGTCATCTTCCTCGTTGAAATCCCACATAGGGTGGCCCCTATATTGGAGTGGCTGCACACCTCGCATAATGCACGTGGCCATGATTCCAATCATGGTCAATCCGGAGTGGGCCAGTAACCTAATCCGGCCCATCAGATAATGGACGCTCCCATCATCCTTCCGTTGAGGGCTCCGTGGGCGCCAACTCAGGCGTTTCTTCAAGGGAGCATTGCTGAACTCCGGGAGGCCGATCCGAACTGGAGCCGGCAGAGGGGCGTCCTCCATGTAGAACCATTCCGAAGGCCAGTCTTCGAACGCCTTCTTCGGGGTGCCGGATAGATATCCGGTCCCGGCGATGCGCCATATTTCGGCTCCGCCCACTTGATATATCGACCCCTCGTAAGAACGGGGTACGAGGCAAAACAATCTCTTCCACAGCGCAAAATGGGGCTCGATGCCCAGGAACAGCTCGCAAAGAGCTACAAAGCCCGCGATGTGCAAAATGGAGGCAAGTGTGAGGTGGTGAAGCTGGAGTCCGTAGAACTCCAGGAGCCCCCGGAGAAACGGATGTATGGGAAATCCGAGTCCCCTTATTAGATAGGGGACGAAGCATACCCGCTCTCCTTTGGAAGGGTTGGGGACGCTCTCCGCCTGCTTTCCACCCCTGAAGGTGGCCAGTCCGGCTCGAACCAGAACCATGAAAGCTGGGGGAAGATATCCCTTGGTTTGGAGCGCCACTAGCTCGCTGTGTGGAACTGAGCATCTCCCCCAATCTCCTGGCTTAGGGCTAGGAGCACGAGAGGAGGAGCCGCGTCGACTATCCATGATGGAATGGATTTTTGTCAGAGGCGCTTTGATGAGAACTTGCGGATGGAGGATGGTGTGAGCTGGATCTAGATCCTCGCCTCTCTTATAGGCGGCTCGTTCGCACGGTTAGGGGGTAAAATGTAAAAATACCCTAGCTTTTCGCATTCATACGACACGTGGAAGAAGGCCATTATTGGGCGTAGAAGCCAAGGAGCGCAACATTTATAAGGAAGCCGGACACTATTCGACAGGAACATGAAGTTTGAAGGAGAACCCGCCTTGCAACGCCGAAGACAATATACGCGCCAGACTCGTCGTCACTGAAGCCCGGTTCGGGGGGCTACTGAGGGAGTCCAGGACTAGGGGGTGTCCGGATAGCCGAACTATCATGGTCGGCCGGACTCCAAGATTATGAAGATACGAGATTGAAGACTTCGTCCCGTGTCCGGATGGGACTTTCCTTGGCGTGGAAGGCAAGCTTGGCGATACGGATATGTAGATCTCCTACCATTGTAACCGACTTTGTGTAACCCTAGCCCTCTCCGGTGTCTATATAAACCCGATGGCTTTAGTCCATAGAACGGACAACAATCATACCATAGGCTAGCTTCTAGGGTTTAGCCTCCTTGATCTCGTGGTAGATCCACTCTTGTAACACACATCATCAATATTAATTGAGCAGGACATAGGGTTTTACCTCCATCGAGAGGGCCCGAACCTGGGTAAAACATCGTGTCCCTTGTCTCCTGTTACCATCCGCCTAGACGCACAGTTCGGGACCCCCTACCCGAGATCCGCTGGTTTTGACACCGACAATCTCCATCTTGTCGGGACATGCCAATGGAGGAGCTGCCTCGAACCACGAATGGAGTTTTCACGATGAGTCAGTGTTTGTGGTTGGCTGTATCCTTTCGCCAAAAGTTGTCAGGCGAGGGCACTATTCATACTTGAGCAGTTGGCCTTCGAGGCTAAGTAATATTCATAATTCTGAATCAGGACATAATCTAGATAATGCATGGCCGAACTTGGGTGAGGTACCCTTGAAGATTTGGCTGAGGAGGACTGCTAACCTGATGTGAAAGCGAGGAAGGAAGGAACTGTTCTGCGGAGCTGATGAATCCCGCACACGCCTCGTCTCCGAAGATTGGTTCGAGGGCTACTGAGGGAGTCCTGGACTAAGGGGTCCTCGGGCTGCCAGCTTATATCTTATGGGCTGGATAGGTGGGCAGCTCTACAAATACTAGAAGGTCGAGCTATGACGCGACTCCATGTCCGGACAGGAGATCTTTGAAGCCTTGGTGTGTCCTCCAAGTCAAGATGGTAGAATCGTCATGTTTATTCCCTTGTTGTAACCGACCATGTGTAACCC
Organism: Triticum dicoccoides; assembly: GCF_002162155.2. Taxonomy (NCBI): domain Eukaryota; kingdom Viridiplantae; phylum Streptophyta; class Magnoliopsida; order Poales; family Poaceae; genus Triticum; species Triticum dicoccoides. Next base: position 366,878,001 of record NC_041391.1, on the reverse strand, counting down.
TAGCACCCCTAGTGTCTATATAAACCATAGGGTTTAGTGTGTAGAGGCTAAGAAGAAGAACGAACATCCTACTCACCTAGGATTTAGTTCATCTGATCTCGTGGTAGATCGACTCTGTAATCATCCTATTCAATTCAATATAATCAAGCAGGACATAGGGTTTTACCTCTTCGAGAGGGCCCGAACATGGGTAAACATCGTCTCCTTCGTCCCTTGTTCCCCATTGATCCAAGATCCACAGCTCAGGAACCCCTACCTAAGATCCGCCGGTTTTGACAACGATAGTGAGCACCATGAAATTGGTGATGAAGAAGCATTGGTGATGATGATGGCGACGAATCCCCCTCTCCGGAGCCTCGTACAGACTCCATATCTGGCCTCCCAATGAGAACAGGAGATGGTGGCAGCATTGTATTGTAAAACACGATGAAACTTCTTCTCTTATTTTTTTTCTCGGGGAGACGGTATTTATAGACTTGAGATTAGGGTCAGCGGAGCCACGTGGGCCCCATAAGTTATCTGGGCGCGTCTGGGGGGTGGCCGCGCTTGATGTTGCTTGAAGCTACGTCGATATTCCCCCAAAGAGGAAGGGATGATGCAACAGAGCGGCGGTAGGTATTTCCCTCAGATATGAAACCAAGGTTATTGAACCAGTAGGAGAACCAAGCAACACAACATAAATAGCCCCTGCACACAAATAACAACACCTCTAACCCCGACGTGTTAAAGGGGTTGTCAATCCCTTTTGGGGTATGACGCCTCAAGATAGGCAAAGGACGTGAGGTAAATTTGTAGTAGATTGATAGATCAAACGCCAAATAAAATAAATAAGAATAAATTGGAGCAAGGTATTTTTGTATTTTTTGTTTAATAGATCTGAAAATAAACGCAAGGAAAAAGTAGATCGCAAGGAAAATATATGAGAAAGAAGACCCGGGGGCCGTAGGTTTCACTAGTGGCTTCTCTCGAGAAAGATAGCAAATAGCGGGTAAACAAATTACTGTTGGGCAATTGATAGAACTTCAAATAATCATGACGATATTCATGCAATGATCATTACATAGGCATCACGTCCAAGATTAGTAGACCGACTCCTGCCTGCATCTCCTACTATCACTCCACACATCGACCGCTATCCAGCATGCATCTAGTGTATTAAGTTCATGGAAAAACAGAGTAATGCAATAAGAACGATGACATGATGTAGAGAAGATCCGTTTATCTATTGCGTAGATATAGATCCCATATTTTTATCCTTAGTAGCAACGATACATACGTGTCGGTTCCCTTTCTGTCACTGGGATCAAGCACCGTAAGATCGAACCCACTACCGGGCACCTCTTCCAATTGCAAGATAAATAGATCAAGTTGGCCAAACAAAATCCAAATACCGGAGAACAAATACAAGGCTATAAGATATCGTGCATATAAGAGATCGAAGAAACAGAAATAACTTTCATGGATATAAAAAGATATAACTGATCATAAACTCAAAATTCATCGGATCCCAACAAACACACCGCAAAAAGAGTTACATCATATGGATCTCCAAGAGACCATTGTATTGATAGTTCAGCGAGAGAGAGAAAGCCATCTATCTACTAATTACGGACCCGAAGGTCTACAAAGAACTACTCATGCATCATCGGAGAGGCACCAATGGAAGTGGTGAACCCCTCTGTGATGGTGTCTAGATTGGATCTGGTGGTTCTGGAATCTGTGGTGGCTTGATGAATATTTCATCGACTCCCCTTGGGCTTCTAGAATATTGGGGTATTTATAGAGCAAAGGTGCGGTCCGGGGGGCACCCGAGGAAGGCACAGCCCACCGGGGCGCGTCTGGGCCTCCTGGCGCGACCTGGTGGGTTGTCCTTCCTCGGGACTCCCCCCAGGTGCAACCAGGGCCCAACTTCTTCCTTTTGATCCATAAAAAATCATCGTAAAGTTTCGTGGCATTTGGACTCCGTCTGATATTGATTTCCTGTGATGTAAAAAACATGCAGAAAACAGCAACTGGCACTTGGCACTATGTCAATAGGTTAGTAGATATAAAATTACTATACAATGATTATAAAACATCCAAGATTGATAATAAAACAACATGGAATAATCAAAAATTATAGATACGTTGGAGATGTATCAACATCTCCATGCTTAACTCCTACTCGTCCTCGAGTAGGTAAGTGATAAAAACAGAATTTTTGATGTGGAGTGTTGTTTATCATGTCATATCATATTCTTTTCTTTATATCATGGACATTTAGACTTTTATGTGATTCAAAGCAATAGTTTAGTTTTGAATAATTTAAATACTCAAGCATATTAACAAGCAACCATGTCTTTCAAAATATCAATGCTAAAACAAGTTATCCCTAGCCCATGATGCTCAAACATTGATCCATTCATGAAACACACTCGAATATTAGCTACACCCAATACTTAAGTACGATCATATTGCCTCCTAGTTGGTGCTTTTATAAGAGAGGATGGAGACTCAATTTCAAAAATAAAAATTACATTTAAAACAATAATGAGGCTAGCCAACTCACCTCTAGGAGGCTCCCCCGATTGGTCCTTCATTGGTCGTCCGATATGCATTCTAACTCGCTTGAGCCGTTGGATCTTCACAAAAGTCAAATTCGATTTTCACCTCGCGGTCATTTCCACTCGCCTATGATGGATGGGCTCGTTTTGGGCGTTCATTGACTGGGTCAGCCATGCCCGCGTGCAGGAGATTTTGGCCAATCCACTCCGCGTGTTCCGCAACCAATCGCCCAATTCCTTCCTCGCCTCAGTCCCGTGCCAGCCGCCGCCCAAACCCTAGCACCCGTTTCCCTCGATCCCCACAGTAACCGAACCACCATCCACAGCCACCTGCTCCTTCTCACAGCCGCCGCACCATTCCTCCCTTCCGCCCCCTCCTCCTTCCCGGATCCCCACCACAGCACCGACCTGCAGGCAAAGGGCGACGAAGAGTGGCAAACGAGGACAACGAGGGAGAGAAAGAAGGAAGATAAAAAGGAGGCCGACGGCGAGGCCCAGCGACTAGCGCCTCTCTGCCTCAAGCCCCGGCATCACCGCCACCAGATCCACCTTGCAACCTTTCTTCCTCCCCTGTCTGACTGCTGCGTGGTCGTGTCAGGCCCATGTCGGCGCTGCCTCCACCGCCGCAGCCACCGCCATTGGATGGCTCCGTCGGTCCCTCCCGCTCCAGATCGAAAACTGAGAGAGCGACTGGAGGGAAGAAGGGGATCGAGGGAGGGGAGAGCACATGAGAGAAGGCACGGGATATTTTCCGCCTCGGCCGATCCAGGCATGGTGTCGGATTGGAGAGAGCAGGGGAGGGCCAAGAGGCCAGCGGTGTGGAGTGGAGTAGCGAGGCCCGAAGACCGGGCAGCGGATGCCTCACAGGGTGGAGGAGAGGCCGGCCATAGGGAAAAGCAGCATCTTCATGGATGAGATCCTGACGGCTGAAGATGGTCCGCATGGGAGGAGCTTCGAAGTTGTCAAGGTGAGCTTCTCTCAATCCTTCTCCCCTTCACGCCCCTTGCAAATTTTTCTTGTTTCAGATCATTTGAAAGTGAGTATAGTCTTATTGGCAATTGCATCTCCTATTTGTTTCTTTGCTTTTTCCATTTCCTACAAGAAGATACCAGACATTGTCTCATGATGATTGTGTTGGCTGCAGGGGCGCCACGAGGAGTGGAGGATCAAGGTCGTGGGTTGCCAGCTTCAAATTTTGGTTGAGCACTTCCTCAAGAATCTTGTTGAGGTGTCTGTTTCCCCTCTTTGTGTCATGAATGATTGTGATGGCTGCAGGGTCTTCGCAAGGAGTTGAAGGCTGAGGTCATGGTTGCCGGCTTCAATTTTTTGCTAAGCAATTCCTCAAGAGTCTTGCCAAGGTGCTCTCCTCTCACTTTTTCTCTTACTTCCTCCATTCCCATAGCTAATGTTTAAACTTACTAATATATTAGTTTTTTAACCATTACGTGTGCAGATCTGAGGATGAAGGGAAGAATAAGAATTTAACTAAACAGTTGAAGAAGATCAAGGTGATTTTTCTTCCCTTTGTTCTTTTATTCTGATGTTAAGATTTGTTATGGCTAGATGAGATTTGTGGTGAAAATTTCCCATTCTTTTATTTACCTACAGATTTTGAATGCACGATTGATGATTTTGCTGGATAGGTTACAAATCTAAATAATAAACATTTTTAAAATCTACATTTTATTCATGTGAAAATTTAGGGTGGATTTGTGTTTTTCAGAAATGAGGCAACCTTACATGTTGACAGTAAGTTAACTACCAGTTTAAAAGCTTATGTTTGCAAAGTGTTTCCTGGGATAACCCCCCCCCCCCCTCTCTTGATTGATATATCCATATATCACAGGGGAATGATAGTTACTTTTAACAGGGATTGGTGGTTCATCACAATTTTTCTAGCTTCTTTTGTCCTCCAAATGATATAGAAGGCAGTCAAGTCGCATCCTCTAATTTTTCGTGATTTTTGTAGGACCTACTATGATGCATATTTGAAAGAGTGCATCTATTATTTCAGCTGAAAATTGATCTCTATTTGAAGGAGTGCATCTATTGTGCATCTACACCAGAAGACAGTGGGTTGTTTTTTATTCCATGCTCCAAATATTTCATGTCCAATTCATAGACATCCTTGAATTGCTTAACGATGATGGCATGTTTGGTGTTCATATTTTTGTCAGCCAAATAATAATAGGTGCACTTAACTGTTTGAGGGAATGCCAACTGAAAGCTAAATTCAATTAGAATTATATTTTTGCACGTGTGTTCTTGATGCTTCATGTACGACCACATAGTAGGGATGCAATAAATATTTGTTAGCTAGGTTGCTTGCCTGATGAAGCTCCCATGTGGACGATTTACTACTATGTGTTATTGGAATTTGTTTGGAGTGTTTGCTCAGGCTGAAGAAATTCATGTCGTTTTCCTCCATTTATTTCCTTTTATGCGTAAGTGCTACCTTTGGCAATCGCTCTATCCAGCCTATTAATCACCGAGAAAGGTTTTGATGCAATCTGCAGAATATTATCGATTGCAGGATCAGAAGATGTTGTACACATGATTGTGTGATGCTCAGAGACATTTTGCACAACGGAAACTTCTTCTGAAGCTTGATCTTATTCAGGTGCCTAACTGACTACCGCTTCCTAGGCATTTGTGCTTACCAGTATGCCGGAAACTTCTTGGGAAGCTCGCCGTTTCAGGTGCCTGACTGACTGCCGCTTTGTATGTTCATGCTTATTTGCAGCTTGATAGTGATTTTGGGCTGAAAGATTATTGCAAGCTTAGAATATTTTAAAGGTCCTTATTGACATGGCTCGTATGATAAACATCCAAAATATTCATTTAACATTGCTATTTTTCTTTTCAGAGCCATATGAATTTTTATAGAAACATGAGCAGAGTAAAATGGACACAGCTTTTGGTACATCTGACGTATAGAATTGGCAATCTTTGTTGAATGTTGTAACATATTTACAATTGGATTCAGTTATAATTCAGAAATAAAAGCCGTTCAAGTTTCGAACAGTTATATGATGTGGCATGTGCATGCTTTAGAGTTACCTTGCAAGTGTAGTGATGTTGTATACATATTTCGGTATCTATATGAATGTCGGACCCTGCGTGATTGATCTTATTTTCTTCCTATGTGAGAACTAGCTCTCCTTTAGTAGTGTAGTACTTTTATACTAAACTGAGTTAGGAATGGTTTTATTGCGCTCTATAGGATCGTGTGATTTCTTTTCATAAAATGTTGTCATCTATATCTTGCTGAATGTACAGAACTATTGGTCATTTAATTCTCTCACGCATCAATTTCCCCTTCCCTTCCGTGCTCTCTTTACTCTGAACTATCTCTCTTTTCAGACCCTCTCTCTGTTACACATTTGCATAAAAAACAAAAGTAAAAGGGAAAACTTACTTTGGGTTCATATGGTGCAGACGAGCAACAAAACAATTGTTAATGAAAGGTTTAAGTGCACGTATACTCAAAACAAGGTCTTTTATCTAATTGGTTGACTAACTTCTTTTCAGGTCTATGTGGATTTCCACAATAACACTACCTCCAACTTTCTCATTTCCCCAGCTCTGCATACAAGTTCCAAAGTAGGTATGCCAATCTTGTTATCACTTGTTCAGTTGCGTTCTGGTTTATGCCTTTTCACCTGCATGTAGTGAGGCAATGTGTGGAATTTAGGTGCTGGTTTGAACAAATTACAATGATGTAGTCCTGCAGATCAGTACAGGTCACCGGCTTTATATTGTGGTCACCGTGTTGTAAGTACTTTGGGAAACAAGTTCTGGGGTAAGTTTATCTACTTGCTCATGCATTTTAATACTTGATTGATGTCCTGATAATTTGTGAAGTTCTGTGTACCATGTGATAAGCTGCACATGAGGTTGGATGATAGCTTGTCTTGTTGCTTTTAGGATGTACATGTACCCAGGTGGATCAAATGCAGATACCAATCATATATTATTATTTTTACTCGTGTGTTTTTCTTGTGCCTGCCAAACATTTCGAAAATTGATTATATCATTCAGATGTATTCAGGATGGCTTTCTGTGATCCAAAAAAATCATCTGGCATGGCTTTCTCTTTACATACAAAATTAAGTGTGGAGCAGTGTATATGTTCATTGCTTTCTTATCACATCGCATTTGTCGGTGGTGTTGTACTGATTTGAAGTAAATTCTTTTATATTTCCAAGTTGATCAACTACACAACTTGTGATCCTAAAGCCTTTCTTTAAAAGGGGCTGGTTAATGCAGCTCCATGTTGTGCTGCTATTGGGCTCTTTTTTTGTTACTTAAAATGGTCAGATATCTCTGATGTTAAATTCGTGGTTGATTGCTTATATCCAAAATAACTATGTTAGTACACTGAAGCCAATTTCTGCATTGTTAGTGAAGTTGGCTAAATAGTTTTTGCGCCACTGAGATATATATGTGCACTGCATTCTAACCCTGTAAATTGTTGTGCCATTAGTTTAATCTGGAATATAATTATGTTAGTACACTCTGCAATATAATTATGTTATATTCTGCTTTTGTCAGTTTGCTGGTCCATATTAATTTCCTCGAGCTTATTTTCACATCTCGTCATATTTACACCTCTCCACCGACTGCCACCTATCGTGGAGGGAGATGGCTTGGCCAGGCCGTCAACACCCATCGACAACTTCCGGCAGGCGCCGTCCCATTCTTCCTCCCCTTACTCTGATGCCTTCATGGCCAAAATCATTACCAGGAGCAAGAAGGTTAAGCACCAATTATGGTTAAAGCTTTGTCTCTTTTGTGTACTATGCATGATTGATCTGATTTTGTTGGTCGGCTTAAAAATTCAAGTAATACCACTATTGCAATACATCTTACTACATGTGCATTTATTTGCATTGATATTTTCTCCTCCTTAGGCTCCAAATCATTTGTGGGTCATAAATTATTGTGCATTATTGATGATTAATTTGCAATTTAAATGATAGTAGGGCTAGGTTTTAGAAGTGCAATGGCTTGAAATGTGACCTTCCAGTCAAGAAATTTCCTCAGTAAGAAGCTTATGTGAAGAATGATGTAATTAAGCTAGCAATTTACATTTCTCTTTGATAATTATAACTGAATTGTCAATGGCCAGATCTCTCGAATAGTGAGTTACTCCCTCAATTTTACAATAGAGATAATTTGTGAAAATTGTGTTTTTGTGATGTTTGTGGTCTTCTCTTTTCTTTTTCTTGATTTGTATTGGATATGCTACTCGCATCTTTGAACATGCATAGGGCCTCTCAGTCTTTAACTCTGACTATAAAAATCCATTAATGGAAGCTGGGGAGGGCCGAGATGAACATCCGGCCCCCTGGGTCTAAGCCATCGAGATGGTAGAGACGACGTTTCCATGTCATCTACTCCAGCAGCCGGACAAGGCATATAAAAACCATGGATCCTTTGCTCCCCAGGCCGCAAAATGATCACAGTGATGTCTACGACCTCCTCCTAGATGTATTAATCTCAATCTCATGTTTGGTTTTCCTCCCTTTTCTCTTCTAATGATGTAATTTCTTTTACAAAGATAACACCATGTTTGTTGTAATGCCTTATTTGATGTAAGATCTCTTTTCTACTTTGAATGAATTTACTGCATATATTTTTTGTTTAGTTTAGTTCATCATTCACAGACGGTGAAATATTTTTGTCCTTCATAGGTTAAATGAGCATTGCATAGTCCTTCACAGGTTAAATGAGCATTGCATAAAAGTATGTCTATGTTCTCTTTCTTCAAGTGCTTCAAGTAAATGAAATTTTCTATTTCGAATTTAATACCTTTTAATAATAATCATAATGAGAGATGGGTATGCTTCTCTCTCTCTGGGCAAATGTTCCTTTAGACAATATGTACTAAGAAATAAAAACTCTAGAAATGTGTTTGAATCGCACAAAAAGAGTTTGTAGTTCTTATTCATACTTGAAACACGTGAGGCTCTGCAAATTAAACACTGTTTTTTAAGGCGCATAAGGATTTAGCAGACCACAACTAAACCGACTATATATACATGGCCTGATTCCGATAAACGAGCGAAAAGTTAAACTAAAACGAAAATTAAGGCAGAAATCACGATCGAAATAATTGTGGAAAAGCCCTAGAAAAAGAAAAACTAACGAACAGGCTAACGAACGAACGTTCACTGTCTGCGGCTAACGGGGGAACATCATTCGTTAAAAAGAACGTACAGACGAACGTCCGGTATTAAACTAAACCGATCTAATCTAAAAAACGAAACTAGGATTTTAAAAAAACGGGGTTTTACCTAAAAACCGAAAAAAACGGCGGCGAGATCCGGCAAACGGTGGCGACGACTCCGGCGGTTTTCGGCGAGACGAGGCAGGGCGGGGCAGCGGCGTGCGGCGCGTGGGCAACGGCGGAGCGGCGCGGGGCGGCGGCGGCGGCATGCTCGGGAGGCGGCGGCGAGGCGAGGCAGGCGGCGGCGGCTCCGGCTCTGGGCCCCGGGTTGGTTTTTAAAAGAGGGGAAGGTGGCGGCTTGGTGGAGGGGCGGCGGGGCGGCATCGGCGGCGGCTCGGGCTCCCTCGAGGAGTCCGGCTCGGGGACAAAGGCGATGGCGGCGACGGGGCGGGCCGACCCGGCTCGGCTGGGCCGTTGGCCTAGTCGGGCACGCGAAGTTTTTTTAAAGATTTTCACCGAACAAAACAAGTGCTAGAAAAATAAATAAAAATCTAAAAATATCAAAACAAATTTTCACCGTCTAAATAAAATATTTAGAACATGGTGAACATTTTCTTGGCCTAAAAATGCAATTTTGAAAACGTGCAATTTTTCTAATTCAAATAAAATTGCAATAAAATTCAAATAAAATCATTTATTTGATTTTAATATATTTTCCCTGAATATTTCATTTATTTTGGAGAAGTCATATTATCTCCTCTCATATATTTTTAATATGAAATATTTTTGAAGAGAAAAATAATTAAAACTAAAATATGATCCTTGTTTCGATATTTTAGAAAATTCAAATATGAAAACGATGAAATCCTCAACTCTCTCCGTGGGTCCTTGAGTTGCTTAGAATTTCGAGGAACGCGAAACGAAATGCAATAGAATATGATATGCATGAATGATCTAAGTATAACATTCCAAATTGGAAATTTGGGATGTTACAATTGGAAGTTGTGTTGATGTTAAATTAACTGATAGGATGGGTCTTTTCTGTCAAATGACTGAAATGACCCATTCACTCAGCTAATTTAACCTCGGGGTCCTTGTTTTTTTATTTTTATTTTATTTTATAACATATGTTAAAAAGGTCTACCGCATTACTTTTTGACAATGTGTATACATGGCATACAATTGATCCACCTGACTTGTTTGTGATGGAACAAGCCGTGTCTGTTGTGGGCAAACTCTTGCTAGTGTACAACCGTTTGCGATTGATGAATTCATCACTGACGGGTTCCCTAGTGTGGTCCGTGTTCATCTCCTCATGTGTATGTGTCCTTTCGCCCTTCTCCCGCACATCTTGTCATCCTGCTGCCGTAGACGTTTGAGCGCAAGCTTGAGCAGCGCGTGGGGGCATTGTTTTGGCCAAACGGTGTTGAGCCCGTTCCCGCGCAACCGCATAGGTTCCCGCGCAAGCTTCCCGCCCGACTCGGCGAAATCCCCCAAAATCCCAATGCTTATCAGCCTATTATATAAACCCTCATGGCCGGCGAGTCCTGCGTCGCATTTTCCCCTCCCTCCCTGTAGCTTATCTCATCTGCTTCTCCCAAAATCGGCAACGGCACCGGACCGTCATCGTCGCTCAGCCACTCCGCCGTCATCAGAGCACAACTCCAGCTGGGAGGCTACACCACGGTGGTGGCGCAGTCCTTAGCGTAGTATAGTGCGTGGGCGTCCCAGTTGGGTGTGCGCGGAACACGCACCACACGCTCGATCGTCGGTGCATGTTGGCAGCTGTTGCCGGTTGCCATTGCCGCCACAGCTCCATCAAAAGCCAGGGCCATCACCCGCTCTGCCGCCGTGGCCATCACCCCACTGCCGGCCACCGTGGCCATCACCCGCTCCGCCACCGCGGCCCGAAGGCGAGAGGTGGTTGTCATGGCCGCCACCCCATCGTCGTCTGCCGTGGCCTCTAGCCCACCGTCGACCGCCGGGATCATCACCCGCTTCGCCACCACCACCCGCAGGAGGGAGCTGGAGGTGGAGGCCCGCACGTGCGACAGCGACCTTGCTCGTTACATCGAGTTCCTGCGGGAGGAGGAGAAGCGCCTCGTTGAGCATGCAAAGAGCCTTACCGCCGTCGTGGCCGCGACACACTCCAACGCAGAGGCGAGGAATTAGGAGATCTATGAGGAGAACCACCACTTTGAGATGGGTCATCTGGAGCGGCAGAGGGCGTTCGAGGTGAGCGTCGCTAAAGGTGCAGCAGTGGCAGGCACCGTATTGCAGTTGTCCAGTTCGTCGGTAGCCTCCTCCTCCCCTTCCTCTTACTGAGCGTGCTCGGCAGAGGAGAGGCTACCGGAAGTAGTACAAAGCCCCTCCGTATTAGTACTTAGGGGCTATTTTGTTCAGTTCATCTGACTATAGATGTGGTGGAACTGTACAACATACTTAAAATTGGCTAGTATATATAGTTGAACTAGCTATTTCAGTATGTGGTTGGCAACAATTAGGGATAATTTTGGTCAGTTCAGCTGTAAAGTTCAACAGTTTGTATAAATTAAGCACGGCTGCTTAATCTATGAATGAAATCTATGCTTAATTACTAAATTTTAGTTGCAAAAATTAGATAGTGCTAGTGATTTTTAGCTGCCTATTTTGACAAATCGCTGTGTTACAAGGATTGATAAATGGCAATGTTACTAGATCAACAAATGTCAATCTTTCCAGTTTCACAAATGGCAATATACCCAATATGAAAGATGCAAACCTTACCAAATTGTCTGTACGTGGTTGCGCACGTGTCATCCGAAAAAACTATTTGCGTTGAAGGGAGGTAGAAATACTGCCTGCCAAATTTTCTCTTGGCTTAGCACCGAAGTCTCGCTTTGCATGCCTTATTCAATCTAAACTATTTGCGTTGAAGAGATGCACAAATCTTGCGCAGCGAATTTTCCCTTGGCTTACTGCAGAAGACCATAGCTCTCACTTTACATACAGGTGTTCTATCTAAAACGTTTGCAATGAAGAGCTGAAGAAATCCTGCTCGGCACATTTTCCCTTAGCTTACTGGGGAAGCTGTCAGTGTACATACGGGTGTTCTATCTAAAACGTTTGCGATGTTAGAGTGGCAGCTAGTTCTTTCAAAATGCCTTTGTTGACTGTTATTCGATTGCGCCTTCTCTCAAAATGGACACGAAACTTACCACAACATGTCTAGCGCCATTCCATGATAGCATGCCAAGTTTCATGAATTTCAAACGAGTTTTGGATTTACTAGATTTTAGAAACAAAGTATCTCAGTGTTTTGTCAGCAGTCAATAGTGCTAGTGTTTGAAATTCATTCCCATTTCTTGCATGGACCTAAGCATGCACCCAAGGACACATATTTGATTTTTCAACCAATTTATATGCACTGGAGCTTGTGCATGTAGTTCAAATTTGAATTATGCACATAAAATGCCTAGAAAACCCAGTTAATATATAAAAATGTCCAAACGAACCCCGAAAAATTCCAAAATTCAACACAAGACTCTTGTTGTTCTATGTTGACACTAGAATTTTTTGAAAGCAATAACAGGCAACAGGTATCATTTCGTCCCCAAAGGTGGCACGTTCCCTACCGAAACCATCAAGCTTGTTGTGAGAAGCTCTGGTTTGTGAGAAACTTATACCCAAACCTGCCCCAAATGGGACAAAAAAATTACCATGGCATGTTGGGTGCCATTCCATGATAGCATGCCAGGTTTCATGAATTTCAGACGAGTTTTGGATTTACTAGAATTTAAAAACCAGGTATCTCAATGTTTGCGGTCGAGTGATGGTGGCAGGGTGTTTGACATTCATTCCCATTTCTTGCGTGGGACCTAAGCATGCAACCAAGGACACATATTTGAAATTTCAACCAATTTATATGCATTAGAGCGTGTGCATGTAGTTCAAATTAGAATTATGCTCATAAATGCATTGAAAGGTCAATTAATGCATAAAAGTGTCCTAACGAGCCCCCAAAAAATTCAAAATTTAACACAACACTCATCTTGTTCTATATGTTGACACTAGAGCCAAAATTGAAATCAAGAAGAGGCAGCGGATATCGTTTCGTCCAGAAAGGTGAAAAACGTTCCCTACCGTAACCATGAGGCTTGTTGCGATAAGCTCTGGTTTGTGAGAAGCTTATACCCCAACCTGCCCCAAATGGGATAATACTTTTTCCATTGCATGTTGCTGCCGTTCCATGATAGCATGTCAAGTTTCATGAATCTCGGACGAGTTTTCAATTTACTAGAATTTTAAAACCATGTATCTCAATGTTAGTGGCCGAGCAACGGTGGCAAAGGTGTTTGACATTCATTCCCATTTCTTGCATGGGACCTAAGGTTGTAACCAAGGACACACATTTGATTTTTCAACCCGTTTATATGCACTGGAACATGTGCATGTAATTCAATTTTGAATTATGCACATGAATGCATAGAAAACTCAGTTAATGTATAAAAATGTCCAAGCGAACCCCAAAATATCCCAAAAAATTGCAAACACTAATGTTCTTCTATGTTGACACGAGAAAAAATTTTAAAGTAAGAAGATGCAACAAATATCATTTCGTCCCCCAAGGTGGCACGTTCCCTACCGAAACCATCATGCTTGTTGTGAGATAAACTCTGGTTTGCGAGAAGCTTATACCCCAGCATCTTGATGTCGTTCCATGATAGGATGCCAAGGTTCATGAATTTCAAATGAGTTTTGTATTTACTAGAATTACAAAGCAAGCACTTCAATGTTTGCCGGAGATCCACGGTGCCGTGGTGTTTGAAATTCATCCCCATTTCTTGAATGGGACGTAAGCATCAACCCATGGATACATATATCATTTTACAACCCATTTTGGTGCACCGGGGCATGTGCATGTGGTTTTAATTTTGAATTGTGCATCTAAAATGCCTAGAAAACCAAGTTACCGTATAAAAATGCCCAAACGAACCCTGAATAATTCCAAAAAAATTGACGACACACCTATAGTTGCATGTTCACTACAGATATAAGTTCTAGCAATTCAAACACCATCCTTTGCAGCTGTGACCCCATTATGTAATTCAAATCAAGATGAAAAATCAAGTAGATCCCACACAGTTTATTATCACCAACCGTGTGAGATGCAGTACAAAATATCCTGGAGCACCGTCGGTGTATAGTATGCCTATGTCTTAATAGAGAAGGTTCGTCGGCTACAGTCCACAGCCGGCGTGTCAAGCACACTAGCTCGCTCCCCAAATATCATTTCACTGTTCAATCGTTGCCGGTGAAAGATGGGGACATGGACCCTTGTCCTGAGGGCAACTTCGGTGGCCCACTCCGGCGAGAGGGCGGCCGCAGCCACCAGGCGCGTGCTAACAAGCTTCGTGAGAGTGACCGGAATCTGCGACCGGGTGGCCAAGGTAGCCCAAACGGCCGCTGTTGATTCTCAGGCGGCGGCAGCAACATCTGCCTCAGGGATAGCAACTGGCGAGAGCTTCACAGCAGGTGTTCGTTCCGCAGCGGCGGCCTTAGCCCTGAGGGAGGCTGCCCAGGACCATGTCGAGGCCGCCCACGCCTAGCACATGGCATTCACTGCACAAATCGAAAGAAGCTTCTCCGACAACAGTCGGCAACCCATGGCCGAAGAGTTGGCAATCGCCAAGCGTTCGAGTAGCCGTCCATTCCTGTGCGGGATACCTTGCCACGACGGAGCCCGTCAAAGCCTAGATGGAAGCCGCCCATGCCCAGCTCGTGGCGACCTTTTCCAAAGAGATGGCAAACGCGGATGGCGAGATGCCTGCCGAGTATGGTGCGATGGATGCCATGGAGCCCCTTCCCAAGTCGACCGTTGGGCGCGAGCTAGACATGGAGGATGCAGCAGAGATCGACAAGCACCAGCCGTAGTAGTACTCTTTGTTTTGTTTAATTAAGAGCACCGGTCTTTAATTTGTTAAAGTAATGTTTAGGCCAGCTAGCTTTGTTTAATTGTTGAACTTGCTAGATTAAGAAGTGTGGGTGTGTTGTAGTCTCCTTTGTGTACCCAAATTATATGATGGCGTGGATGAGCACTGTAACCAGGGAAATTGGAACCAAAATTTTGATGTTCAAACTCATCGCACACGGGTTAAGTTATCTGAATCGTTTGTGATGTTCACATATCATACACAGTTCGAAATAAGGGACCATGTCTGATGACACTTTGCACGCCAGTTTTTTCGCTGAAGCGATTCCAAATTTTCGACTTCCGTGGAAATATCTACCCCCTCCCCCTTACCAAAAGCCACATTTCCCATGTTTCTGCCTTCTTTTCCAAGTTGAAACCTTCACTCCTTGCTTGCAGCGCCGCCACCCTCGCCGGCGACCCTCCTTCATGCTGCTCGGCCTCGCCTATCCAGGCAGGTAATCCACACTCGACCACCATCCTCCTCCTCCTTCCACATCCCACATGCCCCGACCGTCGGCACGAGCGTGACACCTTCCACCCAAATCACCGACCCCTCCACCAAATAAGCACCGCCGTCAGCCATGGTGCATGCAGTATAGCCAGGATCTCAAGGAGCATTTGGCAGCGGAGAAGCAAATCGCGGCCGCACGCGCGGATGAGGTCACAATGGCTGCCATTCGTGCCAACCCCCAGAACTTGGAGGAGCACCATGCCATTTGCTAGCTACGCCGGTTAAGCATGCTCGGTTTACCCATTGCTTGTGCCACTCCTGCCTTTCCTTAACAAATTCTAGTGAATTATGCTATCTACTTTTACCATGCATTTCGTTGCTCTAGTGTATATGTTATATATGTCGTGCAATGTGGTGCTCACTTATTAACTGTTTGGTTAATTAGTTGTCGTGTTTAGTTAACTTTTTGGTTGAATTCTGCAAAAGTGATGTTCAATTCTTCAGGGTGCAATTTTGTATTGTCTTCCTTGTGAGAAATAAATCAATTTTTTCTTTAAAAAAATACATGAGAAACAAATCCAATTGATATATTTCTAAGTTGTCAAGCATGCTTGGTTTGGTTTGGTTATACATTGTGCAATGTGGTGCTCAGTTAATGTTTGGTTCATTTGTTGTGGTGTTTAGTTAACTATTTGGTTCCATTCTGCAATGCGATGTTCAATTATTGCGGGTGCATTCTGTTATTGTATACCATGTGATAAATAAATTGAATATTGTTATACTAAATACATGAGAAACAAATACAATTGCTATATTTCCAAGTTGTTAAGCATGCTTGGTTTGGTTAACTATCTGATCTTCTATTAGGAGTATGTTATATTGTGCAATGTGGTGCTCAGTTAATGTTTGGTTCATTTGTTGTGGTGTTTAGTTAACTACTTGGTTCAATTATGCAATGCATTTTCCAATTGTCGTGGGTATAATTTTGTATTGTTGTGCATGTGAGGAATAATCAAATTTGGCTGCACTTAATACATGGGAAACATATTCAATTGCTATATTTCCTAGTTCTTAATGATGCTTGGTTTGGATAAATGGGTTGTCCATGTGGCTTGAATTAATATGATGAATTTGCAATGTGCATATTTTTCATCAACAAATTTTACTGATAGCATGCGAACCCTTACTTAACCTGATGACTAACTACCTTATATGTGTTGCAGGGAAACAATATAATGGGAAGAACTGAGGCTTACAATTGAGGTTAGCACATGCATGGTCCGTTGTCTAATAGCACATTATTGTGCAATTCAGGAACCATTCTAATACTTAGGTTTTTAAGAATTTGGTCTTGCACATGTAGGTCCTGCTGTTAGAGGTCTTGACCCACTGTTCGACCCTTTTTGCATATGGAGTGGTGCTTCAATCTTGATCTTGTGCCTGTGCACAGTCAGGGCGACAGGCCCAGGGTCTGTTACACTGATAGAAGTCCCCGAGCCTTCCCCAAACGCGCTGTCGAGCGTCATCGAGGTAGGGCCTAACAGGTGCACACGCAGAGCTGCTGAAGGTGCTGGTCTATTGAGATCTTCTTTGCTTCTTCATCATTCTTGATTTCGGGCCAGTTTCCGTTTTCCCCACCCCGTGTAAAGCCAATAGTGCCGGGGCCGCTCCAGTAATGGCCCGTGAATGACTTTAACGCATGAGGTAGAAACTGCCAATTCACTCTTCCCACCACGCCCTTATCATTAGCCATGTATTTTGCATGCATTGCACGGGGTAGGTAATGGAGGCGCGTGGTGCGGGAGAGCATAATGGTGACGGCCCGACTCCCTTGAATTGGTGGAGGAGGGCGATCGTCACCTGTTACGGATCCAGCCCCCCGTTCACCTATAAAAGGAAGAGCGGAGGAGGAGTGGAGGCATCCAACTGCATTTTCCTTCTCCTCTGTCTTGCTCCATCCTGAAAATGCCCGAAGCGAGAGCTCGGGGCTAGTCCCCGGGCTTTAGCTTCGGGTTGATGATGCCGAGCGATGGTGTTAGCGCTTGGGGAGTGAGCTTGGTCCAAGTCCAAGGTGAACGGCTTGGGATTGTTGGAAATCCCAGTACGGCCCCTCTCGTTGGAACTGGGGTCGATGTCGATGAGAGGTGCGCCTTCCTGCCCACCAAGAAGGGGAGTTTCACACCTCAAGCCCCTTTGCCATCTTGGCCGTTTGCCATCTCACACGGGAAGGCGTTGGACTGGAGTCTTGGCGCTTCCTGGGAGTGGTGGTGGTGGAGAGGAAACGAGGGAAGGGCGGAGGTGGTGAGTGGCGGAGGGCCAGATCAGAGTATGATGGCGTGGGTGCCTTCGCCTCTGACGGTGACCTACCGCCTCGTCTTCCGTCCTTCCCTTGACTTCCTAGCACCATCATCACTGGCCTCTTTGGGCTATAGCCAGGGAGGGAGGTCTTCCGAGCACCTCCTCCTTTCCTCTAGTGATTCCCCAACCGAGCTCCTGCGGATGGCCCGACAGAGCTCGAGTTGGGTCTTCTCGCTGGTGGCGATGTCAGGGAGCTCCCTGCCCCGCTCCTACTCTTCTCCTCCACACCTTCGCCAGTCCCGGTCTCGTCCGGCCACCTTCAGGCGGGCCATGATGGGACTGGGACGGGTTCCCACCTGGGCGTTTTTCTCGTCTTTTCCTCCTTCCACCGCAGTGCCTGGGGGAGGAAAGACGAAAAGAGGAGATCACGGGGCACTTATCCTTTTTCAATCTGAACCCCATAGGCACTTGCCAAATTTTAATCTATATAATGTAATATCTTGTGTCCATGTTTGTGTTCTGTAATGCTTGTACTTGTATCAGCATGTTAATGAAAAAGATGAACCTTGCCGGGAACGCATGCATGTATATGTCCATGCAGAGGTTAGATGCCTTTTAGTGTAAATAAACGAGTTTGTCCCAGCAGGCTATCTTGCCGGCACCCTTTTTGTCTATCGGAGAGCCATATCTGCCGGGTGATAGACAAAGGGGCCATCCCCCCGCCAACTTCCTTTCAGCAAAGGCAAATGCGACCATTCTAACCGAAGCAACATTCGAGTCAGGAATGGGAGCACCTAAGTCTAAAAAGAGTGGCGAGGTTTCCAAATGCATAAGTTATAGCTTACAGAACACGAATGGACAAGAGGTAGAACATATCTATTTGGCTTGCCGGAGATCGCAGTGCCGGGCAATCCTATCAACTCCTTGTCGAAGCCACGTTCACGGCAAGAACCTGCAGCTTCATGCAGATGAGAATGAATGCATGATGCGATCCAATCGATATGCAGATGCAGATGCTCATGCTTATGATGTGGTTTGGAATGCTCATGCGTGCATGCAATCTAGGTTGGGGGACCCCGTACAACGCTTCTTTATTTTCTCTTGCACGGGGTCATCACCTCGGCTTTGTACAAGGGGTTACATGCAGCTAAGGCAAGGCCTTTACAAATGGGTGGCTGCCGGGCAGGGCCCGGCAGCCTTGCGCCTTACGGGTAGAACTTGAGGAGATGCTCAATATTCCATGAGTTTTGCAACTGAGTGCCATCTCCAGTCTCCAGACGGACTGCGTCAGGTCTGGTGACTCGTACTACTCAGTAAGGGCCTTCCCACTTCGATGACAACTTGTGTGTACCCTTGGCAGACTGAACGCGCCTAAGGACAACGTCACATTCCTAAAAACACTGAGCATGAACCCTGCGGCTATGATAGTGATGTAGGGCTTGCTGATAGTGTGCAGCACGCGTAGCAGCCCGGAGACGGTTCTCCTTGAGTAGCACAACGTCGTCACATTGGTGCTGATCTTGCACGATTTCGTCATAGGCAAGTACTCGAGGTGACCCGTAAATGAGTTCCGTGGGGATAACTGCTTCTGCCCCGTAGACCAAGGAGAATGGAGTCTGCCCGGTAGCTCGATTTGGTGTCGTTCCGAGGGACTAGAGAACTACCAACAGCTCCACGATCCACCGCCTGCCATG
This sequence comes from Triticum dicoccoides, assembly GCF_002162155.2. Classification (NCBI taxonomy): domain Eukaryota; kingdom Viridiplantae; phylum Streptophyta; class Magnoliopsida; order Poales; family Poaceae; genus Triticum; species Triticum dicoccoides. Next base: position 366,858,890 of record NC_041391.1, on the reverse strand, counting down.
CTTCTGTAGCGTATCAAAGGTTCTTGTCTTGAGTCTGCATAGTACTTAAGCGTTTGCCCTCTCAGCTTGTCCATTGCTCCGGGGTGTGCCACAGAGGCGAATGAGATCTTGCATCCGTGGGCATGAACATATTGCATGAAGGCGCGGCTCGTGAACTCGGTGCCGTTATTGGTGATGATCGATGCCGGAACTCCAAAGCGACACACCAGATTTTTCAAGAACATGATAGCTGACTGAGCAGTCACCTTTCTCACAGCAGTCACTTTCGGCCACTTTGCAAACTTGTCGATGGCAACGAACAAGAATTCAAAGCCCCCGGTTGCTCGGGGGAAGGGCCCGAGGGTATCGAGCCCCCAGAGCGAAAATGGCCATGTCGGTGTACAAAAGTAGGGGTCTCCTTTTGACCCCTTTACTTGTGCACGGGCAGTCAGAGCCTCCCGCGACGACCACACACAGACACGGCAGGAAGGGGAAGCTGGAGAGAAGCCGAGGCCACAAAGCAAACGAGGAAACGACAAAGACCAAGGCCACAAAGATCGGATGGGCGTATCAGGTTCCCCCGGCAAGGACCTTTGTCGGGGCAGCCTCAGCAACCCCGGCAAGACCCTTGCCGGGACAGCTCGCCCGTGCCAGCCGAAGTGAGCCACCCTTGAGCCCACCAACGTTTAACAAACATGTTGGGACGAGGCTCGGGAGGCACCTCTGTGGTGGCATGCAGATCTTTGTGAAGACGAGGAAGAGACAGGACCAAATGAGGATAGGAAGGCAACCATCCTCACCGAAGAAACCCACGAGACCCCCGGCGAGGTCCCTTGCCGGGGAAGTCAGCACGCCACGGCAAGACCCTTGCCGGGCTACCCGGCAAGACCCTTGCAGGGCCACCCGACGAAGCCCTCGCCAAGCGCACCGGCAGGGCCACCACCAGGCCCGCGCCAACCAAGTCTTCGCCGCCGTTCGCATGCAGCTGCCAACTCAACCAGCTGGGCAGGCACCTGCGTGACAGCATGCAATCCTTAGTGGAGGCTCCACCACCGCGCCACCTCAGCTGCCTGCCTGCCTACATGGCGCCGCACGCATCACTGGCCAGGGCGCGTGTCAAAGTGTGAAGGAGCGGCAACGGACGGGACGGGCCTCGCCCCCGTCCCCGATAAAGCGAAGGAACACCTAAGCCCCGCATTAAATGCATCTTGTCCTGTAATGCTAGTGATAAACTCACAACACTGTAGCACTTTCCACCTCCTGTATGCCACTGTGGCAGCCCCTTTCGCCTATAAAAGGAGGCCCATGGCGCACAGAGAGGGGATTCGGCTCTTTGGAACCCCTCAGCACCCAGAGCTAGTTCCAGAGCTCGGGAACACTAATACATCCACCAAATAAGGATCGTAGGGTTTTACGCATCTTTGCGGCCCGAACCTGGGTAAATCTTCCTTGTGTCATCTGTTAGTCTTGCTCTTCTCACGATCCCCGCGCCCTGCAACCATAGAAAGGATTCCAGTGATCCCATAGGTGTCGTTTCCCACCGACATCTTTGGCGCGCCAGGTAGGGGGCGCTATTATGAGAATCTGACCTAGCAAGTTGACCTAGCTGTTCTCCATCGCCACGGCTCCTGCGGAGAAGGTGACCCAGAAGGCGACACCGCCCGTTGGCACGAAGGACACCGAGGCGGCGACAAGAAAGCTAAGTCATGTTGAACTTTGAGTCTGTTTCCTTAGATACAAGGTTATTATCCTCGACGGTTTGGCCTACGTATGGGAAGCCTGTACGTAGAGGGGCCCTCCTGCGATCGGCAACGCCCTTGTTCTATTTTGAGTCCGCTCAACAGTTCGAACGGCCGCGTCAAGAGCGTCAGGGTAGCCTTTCGCCATTGGCAACGCTCTCGGTCCTGACTCGAGTCAAACTCGACAGGTCAAGCGGCCGCGCCAAGGACGGCAAGGTGCTTTGCCCGGCAACAAGCACACCCGGTAGGCCAATGAGGATCCGTCCTCAAAGCGCTGCCCTGGGTTTACGTGTCGGCAAGCTTACCCGGTTGACATGGGGTGGACATACAAAGGAAAATCGAACAGGAAAATAACATGCATAGTTTCAGGGGCATCACAGAGTTATATTACATAAATTACCGCCGCGGTTCTAACTGAAGATAGCTTTGTCTTGGTCATGAACCTGCAGCGGCGACGGAGAGCGGGATGCCTAGTCCCGATGCTGGCCCTCCACCCTCTTGATTTTGTCGATGCGGCTGATGATGGGCTGGATATGCTCACTGAGCGCCGCAGTGTCGACACCCTCCGGCAAGCTCTTTAGCACAGCTCCAAAGTCGAGGTCGGGGTGCCAGTGCGCGATCTTGGTGAGCACCCTGGTCATGGTCCCCCGGCAGAGTATCCGGGATTCCTTCGGCCAGGGATGCCGCCCGGTTGGAGTGAAGCCGCTTCAGCGCGCCGACGACCTTCTCGAAGTATATGGTCAGGTTGGCGTTGGGTCTCAGGCTCGCTTCTGGGGCATACGCCATCCCCGGCATCCCCATGGTGGCCAGCTGATCGGCGGCCGAGTTTGCCACGGCAATAAGGTGACCGAGCCAGCGTTTCTTGCCCGCCTTGTAATCCTTGAGGTTGGCGGTCTCGTTCCTCAGCAGCTGCTTCTCCGTCTCTAGCTCCTTTGTTGGAAGCCCCTCCCGGGTCAAGGCCCCCGACAGCGTCTCCTCGAGCTCTCCCAGCTTCCGCTTGAGATCTTTGATGGAGACATTGGCTTTGGAGAGCTCTCCAGACTTGCTGATGATCTCGCCCTGCGCCATCGTCAGAGCGCTGTTGAGCGTATCCTTCTCCTGGGCCAGCTTCAGGGCTTGCTCCTCCAGCTCCTTCACCTTGCGGGCATGGGCCTGAGCCAGAGCGTTGAGTGCCCCCTGATGCCTCCGCTCCAACTCTTGGGTCCGCTGCAGGACGAGCTTGTCCACCTCTTCGTCCTTGCCGTGGAGCATGGTGGCAAGTTTCTTCTTGTGCTCAGCAAGGTCCTCTTCCTGGGTCTTCAGGGCGGCCTCGTGATGGGACCGGATGGCCTCGGCTTTGTCGGCCAACTTCTTCACCATCTCCTGGGCCTTCTTGATGTCGGCCAGCTTCAGGGCGAGCTCCACCTCACGGTTGGCCAGCTCACCCTGTGCGGCCTTCAGCTCGTCCTGAGCCTGGCGGAACCAATCCTGTGCCTCGGCGACGCGCCCCCCAAAGTCCTGCTCCATATTCTCCACCACTGCCGTCCTGGACTTGGCCTTGTCCAAGTGTGCGCGGTGGAGCGCCTCGAGCTTCCGGAAGCTTGCACCCATGGCTTGGAGCAGCTGCTCCTCCTAGGAGCCGACGCCACCAACGCCCGGCTCGTCAACAACCTCGAGCCCGACGGTGGCAAGCGCCTCCTTGTCAAACACCTCTCCCTCGAAGGGAGCCCTGGTGCTCAATGCGCCAAGAAGGTGGACGAAGAGGTCGTCACTGACTCTCAGGTACCTGCCGGAGCCAGAGGTGGCGGAGGAGGACGGCAGGTCGTCGAACACCCACTCCTTAGCAGTGGCCTTGCCGGCATCCCCGGCAGGCTCCTTGTCGGGCTCTTCGATGGACCCCTTGGCGGCGTCCTCGGTGGCACCCCTGGCGTCCTCCTCAGCGGCAATATTCTCTGCCTCCGTCGCGGCCTCCGCAGCGACGTCCTTGATGGTGGTGTCGACGTCCTCCGAAAAGGGACCTGGACGCCGAGGAAGAGATGGGGCGCAGCCAAGATCGAAAGCCGATGAGGAAAAGAGGAAAGAAGGATGCAAACAGAAAAGAAGGGCGAGAAGCCTACCCATCCCAGGCAGAGAGGCGGAAGCCCCTTCTCCGCCAAGGTCCGACATTGAGGCAAAGCCGCCGGCGCCTACATTCTCCTCCCCCTCCTCCGTGTGCACGACCTCGATGCTTGGTGTCCTTGCCGGGGACGCCCCTTGGGGCGGCACCATCCGAGAGGCCCCTTGTGGCTCCCTTTGGTGCTGCTCCTCTCCTGCATCCATGGCATGGTTAGCACCGAAGCATCGACCATGTCGCACATTGATAGAGGCCGGGTGGTGGACTTACGCTGGGGGCTGGGCTGGGGGCTCCTATCCGGGCTGCTCGACAGCACCAGTGGCGTACTGGAGGTGCCTGCCGGGGGCTGGCCACTCGCCGAAGTCCTGGCCCTCTTGATCCTCTGGGCCAGCGTCTCCACATCCCTGCAAGATGAAGACAAGTAAGCAACACCATTGGGGAGGAGTGTGAGGAATGAGGGAGAAAAAGCAGAGGCTTACTCTTTGTTCTCTTCCTCCTCCTCCTCTGTTATCTTCCTCTTCCGCACTCGGCTAAGAGGCCCGGGCTCTCTCTCCAGGCTGAGAGGCCCGAAATCAAACAAGTCCCCCCCAATCCCCACGCTAGTGTTTGCCGGTGAGGGGGAGGCGATGGCATCCGGACGCGCTTGGATGATGAAGAGGCAGGCATCCTCTTCTTTGACACCATGGATTTCGCCGCTTTCTTCATCTTCGCCGCCCTCGTCTGGCGCACAGACGCTTCCTGGGTTGGGTGCAGCTGCACGGCCTGGTCGAAGCAGACCGGCTCGCCGGAGGTGGCCTGCCGCAGGACCCGCCTTTTGCTGGTGATTGGGGGATCGGCGGTCGCGGCCCTCTCCTCCTCACCCTCCTCCTCCGACAACCCGTCGACAGCGTCCTCAACAAGGGGAGCCCCAGGGTCGGTGCCGCTGGCCTCCCCAGCGGCTGCAGCCCATCGGGCGAGCTCCTTCTCCTCTGCCTCCGCCGCGGCCTTGTCCACCACTCCGCCAGCGCTGCCAGCCACCTTGACAAGCTTTGCCTCCTCCTCGCCAAGCCTCGCCTCCTCCACCCTGGCAGCAATATAACCCAGCTCTGCCAGGGAGGTGTCCTGAATGAGCCGCGGCTCGTCGGTGATGTATATCTCGTGCAGAGTATCGAAGAACTCCTGCACCACGAGCTCGTTCGGCTCGACCCAGTTCAGGTCGAGGACGTGCGCGTTGAAGAGCGGCTTCATGGCGATGATCTCGTTCCGGCGAGAGTTGTTGCTCAATGGAACCACTCCGGCCGGCAGCTTGAAAACAGGCTCCTTGTCGACCTTACCGGCCTTCGCGGCGCCCCTGGCAAGCTTGCCGGACTGCCCGACCTCGCCCGCGTCATCAACCTCGAGCTGGAAGATTCGCTAGCAAAGATGGGCGTGTCGCAGCACCGTCAGGTTGTTGTCAAGGCCGGGACGGAGCCTCATGATGTCGGAGGCATTCAAATAGAGCCAGGCCGGCCTCCCCTTGTCGTGCAGAGGGGCAATCCGGCAGCGAATGAAGTCCGCCCCGATCATCTCGAGGGTGATCCCGGCCTGGGTGAGCCGGAGAATCCTGGTGGTGGCGATCGTGAGCTTCGCATCGTCGGCGTCGACGTTGCCCCAATCGCCGCCACGGATCGGCGGCTTCTGACGAACCTCGCAGAACGATGGCGGGTCCTTCTCCTCAATCCAGCACCACCGGCCCCGCCATTCTTCCCACCTCTCCTTCATGGCGCCATCTGGGTATGCCCCCTTGGCCCTCGGGATCCAAGCAACGCAGCCAGCAATGGCGCCCCCTTTTTGGATCCGAGGGGAGAAGTAATGGCGGAAGAGCGCTGTGCTGGGGTACACCCCGACGAAGCCCTCGCAGAGATGGGCGAAGAGGGCCATGCACGCCACGACATTCGGAGTAAAATCCAAGAGGCGGAAGCCATAGGTGTGCATGATGTCCTTGAAGAAATCGGAGAAGGGGGGACAGAGCCCGCAATAGAAATAATCGACGAAGAAAGGGTACCGGTGGGGAGAGGGCCCGACACTAGCAGGGACGACGGTCGTGGCTGGGT
>NC_041391.1:366838918-366852882 GCF_002162155.2 Triticum dicoccoides | reverse complement strand
AACCGTCGAAGGGAGGAAGTAGGCGAACTGCGCCCGCCGCACCACCAGCTCACTCTCCAGCTGCTCCGACACGCCGTCATCCTTCGCCACTCCCTTGCTCTTAGTGGACTTAAGCGCCATGGCGGTTGTGGGAAGCGGAAAGGCATAGGATGGCGGAAGTGCGACGGCGATGGGAGAGAACAGAGGAGCTCGAGGAGAAGGGGGCGGCGGTTCTAGGATTGGAAGGGGGCGCAGGGGAAGGGTAAAGTGAGCAGCGCGCACGCGGTTATTCCTTTTTATGGGGAAGGCGTGGGCTGCCTCCTTTCCCATTAACTGCGACGCGACGCATGCATGCGGGTGCTGTCCCACGCATGCCTCCCACGTCATGCACGCGCAGGACCCCCACACGGGCGTTCAACGCGGGTCGTGGGAAGTGCAGCGGACGGGACAGTGGCAAGTTCTGGGCCTAACTGCCCGCGCAACGTTCTGGGCCTAGCCCAACAACGTGCGGCACTTATGTATGGCCCAGGCCCGGGGGCTCCTATCAGTGTACAAAAGTAGGGGTTCTCCTTTTGACCCCTTTACTTGTGCATGGGCAGTCAGAGCCTTCCACCACGACCACGCACAGACACGGCAGGAAGGGGAAGCCGGAGAGAAGTCGAGGCCACAAAGCAAACGAGGCAACGACAAAGACCAAGCCCACAAAGATCGGATGGGCATAGCAGGTTCCCCCGGCAAGGACCTTTGCCGGGGCAGCCTCAGCAACCCCGGCAAGACCCTTGCCAGGGCAGCTCGCCCGCGCCAGCCCAAGTGAGCCACCCTTGAGCCCACCAACGTTCAACAAACACGTTGGGACGAGGCTCAGGAGGCACCTCTGTGGTGGCATGCAGATCTTTGGGAAGACGAGAAAGAGACAGGACCAAATGAGGATAGGAAGGCAACCATCCTCACCGAAGAAACCCATGAGACCCCCGGTGAGGTCCCTTGCCGGGAAAACCAGCACGCCACGGCAAGACCCTTGCCGGGCTACCCGGCAAGACCCTTGCCGAGCCACCCGATGAAGCCCTCGCCAAGCGCACCGGTAGGGCCACCGCCAGGCCCACTCCAACCATGTCTTCGCCGCTGTTCGCATGCAGCTGCCAACTCAACCAGCTGGGCAGGCACCTGCGTGGCAGCATGCAATCATTCGGGGAGGCTCCACCATCGCGCCACCTCAGCTGCCTGCCTGCCTACATGGCGCCGCACGCATTGCTGGCCAGGGCGCGTGAAGGAGTGGCGACGGACGGGACGGGCCTCGTCCCCGTCCCCGATAATCGAAGGGACACCAAAGCCCCGCATTAAATGCGTCTTGTCATGTAATGCTAGTGATAAACTCACAATGCTGGAGCACTTTCCCCCTCCTGTATGCCACTGTGGCAGCCCCTTTCGCCTATAAAAGAAGGCCCATGGCGCACGGAGAGGGGGTTCGGCCCTTTTGAAGCCCTCAGCACCCAGAGCTAGTTCGAGAGCTCGGGAACACTAATACATCCACCAAAGCAGGATCGTAGGGTTTTACGCATCTTTGTGGCCCGAACCTGGGTAGATCCTCCTTGTATCATCTGTTAGTCCTGCTCTTCTCACGATCCCCATGCCCGGCAACCGTAGAAGGGATTCCAGTTATCCCATAGGTGTCGGTTCCCACCGATAGGCCATGATAGAGGGATTATCTGAAGTGTTTGGGCAGGCAGGTGGGTTTTCTTTGAATGGAACTGGCAGGCTTCACACTTAGTGACTAGCTCGGCCGCATCTTGGAGGGCTGTGGGCTAATAGAATCCTTGCTGGAATGCTTTCCCAACTAATGCCCTTGATCAATGTGGGAGCCGCACATTCCTTTGTGTATCTCAGCTAGTAGCTCCTTTCCTTCTTCCCGGCAGACACACTTCAATTTCACACCGTTGGGCCTCCTTCCGTACAGAGTGTCATCGACAAACTAATACATACTGGCCCTCTGGGCTACTTTTTCAGCTTCGTCTTTGTCGCTGGGAAGATCTCCGGTTTGGAGGAAGCGGACAATGTGCCTTGCCCAAGTTGGAGCCTAGGGCTACGAGGACTAGCGGCACCTCCTCTGCCGCGGGAGCACCAGCCTCGTACGCGGTGTCCATGGGCCCTGCTAGAGGGGGTGGTCCGGCTGGCTGTGAGGAGTTGTTTTCGACAGGGTCTTTGCTAGGAGCGAACGACTCTACTAGGAGAGGCTTTCCGGTGTCCAACTTTCTCCTCTTCTGGCCCATTGTTGTTGGGGCTACGGAGGGCTGAGTAAGACGGAGAACAAAAGTTCCTGGTTCCACAAGAAGCTTCTGCGTAGCATACTTTGATAGATGATCATCTATGCTATTTTCCGCATGGGGTATGTGCTCTGTTTGCAATCCGTCAAAGTGCTCCTCGAATCTTCTCACTTCCTCAACGTATGCCTCCATCAATGGACTTTGATAATCCTTGTTAACTTGTCTCACCACCAGCTATGAATCTCCTCGAATGATCAGTTTCTTAATTCCCAATTCCGCTGCAATGCTGAGCCCGGCAAGGAGCCCTTCATACTCTGTTGTATTGTTGGTTGCTTCTTCCCAGGCAAAATACATCTGGATGACGTACTTTAAGTGCTCCCCAGAGGGGGCTGACAAGAAGCATGCCAGCCCCCGCACCTTGCAGGGAAAAAGCACCATCAAAATACGTAATCCATTCTTGGGGTGATTCTTTGCCGGGGATAACTATCTCTGTCACTTCCTCATCAGGGGTTGGCATCCATTCTACAATAAACTCTGCCAATGCCCTACTCTGGACAGTCGACATGCTCTCAAACTTAAAACCAAAGTTGGATAGCTCCAAAGCCCACTCCACTATTTTGTCGGTAGCCTTTGGGTTTTGGAGTATCCGCTGCAACAGGAAACAAGTAACAGCAGTGATCTCATGGGCTTGGAAGTAGTAGCGCAGTTTCCTCGAGGCCATGATGAGACCAAAAATCAACATTTGCACGCCAAAGTACCTCGATCTAGCCACTGCAACAAGGAGCTGATGAAGTACACTGGGTGTTGCACCTCTTTCTTCCTTGGCACGTCCTTGGGGTTGCCCTTGTTGCCATGCTCTCTGCTATTTTGATCCTTATCTCGCTCTGCTGGTCTCTGCTTACTCTCTTCCTCATTCACTTCTCGCTGTGCTACTAAGGCCGCATAGACCACTTGGTTGGTTGCCGCTAAGTATATCAACAACAGCTCCTGGGGTTTGGGTGCAACCAGGGTAGGCACAGAGGACAGGTAGGCCTTCAATTCTTGCAAAGTTGTGTCTGCTTCAGGGGTGCACTTCATAGGACCTGCATTCTTCAAAATCTTGAAGAACGGCAGGGCACGCTCGGCAAACTTGGAGATGAATCTCCTTAGCACGGCAACACACCCCGTCAGGCGCCTCACATCTTTAACTATGCTTGGCGCTTGGATCTGCTCAATGGCCTTGATCTTGTTGGGATTAGCTTCGATTCCCCTGTGGGACACAAAGTATCCAAGCAGCTTGCCTGAGGGGACGCCAAACACACACTTCTCTGCGTATAGCATCAAGTTGATCTTGCGCAGATTTGCAAACGTCTCCTCCATTTCCTGAATAAGAGTTGTTCTGTCCTTGGTTTTGACCACAATGTCATCCATAGAAGCCTCAATGTTTCTCAGCCGAGTTTCAAAACCAATCTGGACTGCCATTGCAAAGGTGGACCCACCACTCTTTAATCCAAATGGCATGCGGAGAAAGTAGTATGTACCACATGGAGTGATGATGCGGAGCATCCTACGGTCATCCCCATGGACCTCCCTTCGTCTCCCACAACACCACTTGAACCAATGACAAGAGCCCTTGTGAGAGCTATCGAAAACGAGGTTAACTCTCTCCTTGTTGAACTCCCCTTTGACCCACTTGAGACATGGCTACTACCTCAAACGGAGATACTTTGTGTGCTTAGGTACCAAGGAAGCAACCAAGGAGAAGTTACGGTGCAAGATGAACATCAAGAGCATGAAGATAATCTTCCCAACCTAGAAGGACTGGTACAACCGCCCATGTACCTCCCTGGCGGTACAACCACCATACTACCACCAAACAACCGGTCCAGCTTCTGTGATCGAGCGGTGCAAGGCCAGTACTGCACCGGTTGTACCGTTAACTGCCAAAAGACCGGTACAACCGCCCCGACAACCTGTTCAACCGCTGCTCCCTTCAGCGTACACCTCCAGGAACCAGCGCATGGACTCCCAGAGGTACTACCGCCCCCATGACCGGTACTACCAGCATGTCTGCACAGAGTGTATCGGGCCTTCGGCCCATGTATCATCTCCCACTTACCTCTTCGTGGCTTAGCGCTATATATAGACCCCCTCCTCCTCCTAGTTAGGGTTAGCATTGTGATATCTCATATTTGGGATAGAGCTTTGCTCATCCACTTGGTTACTTCTCCTCGGAGCTGACGACCTCTTCAGAGAAGATCCCCCAAGCGGATTCAAGATCCCATCACGGGAAGACCTTCAAGACCTCCTCTCGGAGAAGACCCTTGTATCGTCCCTTGTTGACTTCGAATCGTGTATCACTTTTTGTGTTTCGAGGATCTAGCATATGTGTGACTATATCTTGTTGGTTGAGTGATTTCTCTCGTCTTTTCCTCGTGTTCCCCTTGTTTTCCCACTCGTGTTCTTCGTGTCCTTGGTAGGATTCCCTCCAAACGTGAAAGATCCGGCATCTAGGGTTCTACCCGAAATCATCTTGGTATCATGAGCCACGTTGATCACGATTTTGGAGCCCCTCCCTCTTTTTCTAGCCTAATTTTGTTGTGTTAACTTCACGAAAATGCACTAACATTTTTCCACGATTTCGAAAATCCCCACCAAAAATAGCCCCAATTTTTTTTGTGATTTGTCAGTGTGATGAAGTTTTGTTGGATTTGATCCATTGATTTTGTGTGTAGCAGGTAGATCTAGCTTCCCCACAAGTTTCCCCACCTTCCATCCATGAAATCCACCCAATTTTGCCCCCAAAATCATCCATCTCTACCCCAATTTCGCCCCGATCTAGTTTTGTGAATTCTCCCGACATGAGCGGTACTACCGCCTTTCCAAGAGGTACTACTGCTGAGCTCCAGGAGCAGTACAACCGCCCACCCAAGCGGTACTACCGCCCCTCTCGGGTTCCGTTTCGGCTGATTGACAGTTTTCTCCATAACTTCCACATCCGGAGTCTGATTTTCGCATTCTTTAGCTCATTGACAAGCTATTAACATCCCCCATACACCTAGATAGGTTCCAACATCAATTGACACCATCAAATTTTCCTGACTTTGGCATCTTTGCCTAGGGCTTTCACCACATCATCCGCTATACCACCAATGCTTTTCGCTACCACCATTTGTTTTCGGTCTTTGAGAATTTGAGTTGTGGTTTCCATGTCCTATTGTGTTTCGGCTATATAGGTACAGTTCGACATCAACATCACCACCGCTCATCTTCGTCAAGTACTCGTCATAGCCAATAACCATCCTTGCTTACAAACGACTACCTCGACGGTAACCTTGACGACATCTTTGTCTACACATTGCCATTGCATTGATAACCACCATAGCCTTACTTTTGCGTTGCTTACCCACCGAAACTAGCCTTTGAGTATTGCCGGCAATGTTACTTTTGCATATTAGTGATCATACTTCCCATAGCATATATACCATATCATCGTGGTGCATATCTTGGTATCATCTCTTGTGTCACAAAATTGTCACCGCATACACAATTGCTATCTTGGTTCGTGAAGTTTGCATGAGAAAAGAGCTCAAAAGAGAAAGAGCCAAACAAGCTTATAAGCAAAAGGGAAAGATAAGCAAAGAGCTTATAAGCAATAACCATAGCATCATACTACATTGAGATTGTCATATCCGATCATCTTGGATCATATCACCGGAATACCATACATATAGCATACTTGGGATAGAAGTCATTGCATTTTTTCTTAGTAGGTTGTGCACAAGTTTCGTATCCGCCTATTGTGCAATCGTGCTAGCATCTGTCTAGTATTGAGCAACAAGAGCATTTTCCTGGATTCCACATTTTGGCTCATTCCTTGGTTGTACGACCCCACTTCTCTATTTTCATGTGTGTTTCCGTGTACCATATCTTGATATTGGTCTACTTGTTGCATTTGCAAATTTGTGAATCTTTTCCAACATTATTGAGGCTCACTAACAATTGCATCAAATTTTGTGCCACCATCATAACCGAGCTCCACCATAAGCTTTTACTTGTGTGGGTGTGAGAATTGACAAGAATTGGTACCGATTGTGCTATTTCCTTGTTCCACATTTGAGTGATCATTGATCCATCTTCAACATCGGTCAAGGTACATTTGGTATAAGTTCTTCTCTTTCTCCCACTCACATATTTGCTTGGAATGATGGATAGGCCAAGTTCTTCTACCAACCCAATCTTCATCGAGCAAGACGACGACATGTCATCCTATGTCATCAAGAGCCATCTCTTCGGTGCACAAAGAGCTTTGCACCAAGAACGATAAGCAATGAGCGACCGCATCGACAATCTCGCCACCGACTTGTGACTCTCTGATGTTCGACGCTCACAAACAAGAGAATGATGCAAGAATGGACGAGATTCGTGCCTTGTTGGTGAACCGCCATTCTTCCACTTCTTCCTACTCAAGACGGAGCCGCTAGAGTCGACACTCCGATGTCACTCTCTCCGGATCAAGTACACTGACATCTAACACTCTACGTCGAGCCGCGCGTCTAGACCATCAAGCATCTCGCAATACTCTACCCGGCAATAATCCACAAGAGCAAGTCGACGAGCGAGCACATCATCATCGACAAAACCAAGTCCCTCTTGCACAAGCACAAGAAAGGCAACATCAGCGTCTCCAAGAGGAAGAGCGAGTGTGATAACATCAAGACAAACAAGACACCGAAGCTCAACATCTTCAACAACAACAACGTGAAGCACAAGCTCTTTAGACGCAACATGCCCTTCAAGAATCAAGTTGAAACATTTCCAACCGCAACCAAGATAGGTGCAATCAAGAGGAAGCACTTCGCGAAGAAATTCAAGAGCGAAACTACCACGCTAGAGTGCATCGTCAAGTTCCTCAAGCTCCTCCACAAGCTCGACAAGCTCCTCCACAACCTCAAGTTCATCAAGAGAAAGATGACTACGGAAATCCTCCATGCCAAGAGCAATATGAGGTTAACAATCCTCCATGTCAAGGGCGTCATCATCACCCTCGACCCCAACACAATGAAGATAAATGCTATGGCAAGCTCAAGTTCACCATGCCCAAGTTCCATGGAAGTAACGATCCCGAAGAGTACCTTTCATGGGCATTGAAGGTCGACAAGATCTTTCGTTTCCACAACTATGAGGAAGAGAAGAAGATCGCTATGGCATCCCTTGAGTTCCAAGACTATGTGCTCATATGGTGGGAACAAGTCCTTGAGCACCGAGAAGCAAGAGGTGAACCACCAATCACCACATGGGAGGAAATGAAAGATGTCATGCGCGCACGCTTTGTGCCAACCTACTACAACCGCGATCTCTTCAAGAAACTCCAACTACTCAAGCAAGGAACAAAGAGCGTTGAAGAATACTACAAGGAAATGGAGATTGCCATGATAAGAGCCAATGTCATGGAAGATGATGCGCAAACTATGTCCCGTTTCTTGAATGGCCTGAATCATCCCATCAAGAAGATTGCCGACTTCCAAACCTACTCCAACCTCATTGAGCTCGTGCATAAAGCTACCAAAGGGGAACGCCAAGTGCAAGATGACTTCTAGTATGCCTAGTACTCTTTGAAGAGGCATGGCTTCTCCAACACCCAAGCTTCAACGACTGTAACAACTCCTACCTCAACCAAAACATCTACAAGCAACGGCGACAAGTCGAGTTACAAGAAAACTTCGACAACCTCAAGTCGTCCTCCTACTACAAGCAACTTCAAGCCGCGTTCTTCATCATCTACTCCAACCGATGAGACCGTCAAGACAAGTTCCATCAAGTGTTTCACATGCGGCGGCCGAGGCCACAAGTCCTTTGAGTGTACCAACAAGCGCACTATGATCCTCAACGATGATAGAACCTATGAATCCATGAATGAAGAGGAGATGGAAGCCTTAGAGCAAGTAGCCATGCACCGGCGCGTGAACGAAGATGAAGATGATCAAGTCTTTTGTGATGAGGATTCGAGCCCCGCTCTCGTTGTCTCCAAAGTCTTGAGTCTTCAACATCAACAAGATGAAGAACAAAGATGCCACATCTTCCACACCAAGGCCGGCATCAATGGAAGGTCCGTCAAGGTCATCATCGATGAAGGGAGTTGTCACAACTTGGCAAGTGAAGAACTATGCTCCAAGCTCCAATTGGTCAATGTGAAGCACCCGCACCCCTACAAGGTTCAATGGCTAAGCGATTCCGGCACCATACTAGTTGAGCATACGGTCAAAGTTTCCTTCAAAATTGGAGAATATGAAGACACTTTGGAGTGTGATGTCGTCCCGATGTCCGTTTGCCACCTCCTTCTTGGTCGACCGTGGCAATTTTACCGCTACGTCATCCAAAACGGGCGTACCAATCACTATAGTTCAAGATGAAAGTCAAGGAGTAGGTGCTATGACCTATGTCTCCAAGTCAAGTGATCACCAACAAGAAAGCAACCCATCATGGAGAAAAGAGCGAGAGAGTGACCCACCCAAAAGAGAGTGAGCGCCACAAGCCAAAATTGAGTGCCTCCATGATGAGCAACAAGAAAAACTTAGTCCTATTTGCCACCAAAAGTGAGATGAGATAAGTGTGTGAGAACCCATCAAGTGTTATGCACTAAGGTCTTGTGTGCAAGGATGAGGCACCGAAAACTAACACATCTCATGATCTACCTTTAGTGTTGTCTTGTCTTTTGCAGGAATTCCAAGATGCTTTCCCCGACGAGCTACCTCCTGGTCTACCTCCACTATGAGGCATTGAACACCGAATCGACCTCATCCCCGGAGCACCTGTACCTAACAAGGCTCCCTACCGTGTCAACCCCGAGGAAACTAAGGAGATCCAACGACAAGTACAACAACTCATCAACAATAATCATGTACGTGAAAGCTTGACTTGTCCCATTCCGGTTATTCTTGTTCCAAAGAAAGACGATACTTATCGCATGGTTTCCGATTGCCGTTCCATCAATGCTATCACTGTTAGATGTCGTTACCCTATTCCACGCCTAGAGGATATGCTTGATGAGCTTAGCGGAGCCAGCATTTTCTCTAAGATTGATCTTAAGAGTGGCTATTATCAAATACGCATCCAAGAAGGTGATGAATGGAAAACCACATTTAAGACCAAATTTGGCTTATATGAATGGCTAGTCATGCCAATGGGTTTATCCGAAGCACCCGGTACTTTCACACGAGTCATGCACTTCGTTCTTCATCCCTATATTGGTGCATTTGTTGTGGTCTATTTTGATGATATTCTTATCTTTAGCAAATCCCTTAAAGAGCATGTCACCCATCTTAGAACCGTGTTGCAAACCCTTATGAAAGAGCAACTTTATGCTAATATGGACAAATGCCTTTTTGGTGTTGATAAGCTTGTTTTCTTGGGTTTTGTTATGTCTTCTAAGGGTGTTCATGTAGATGGATCTAAGATCAATGCTATTAAAACTTGGCCCCAACCAACCAACTTGCAACAAGTGCGTAGTTTTCTTGGTTTAGCCAGTTTTGTAGCGACCAGACCTTAAATGGTCAAGTCTCTGTGCATTAGTGTCATCCCTGGATTGGTAATGCTGACACGCACAGTACTCGAGAAATTATAACAGAGTTTCAATCACACACTTATTACATCGAGTCCTCATAAAGTGTATGATTACATAAATAAATCATGGCTGAAGGCCATCTAAACTAGATAACTGCGGAAGCTTCGAAGGTAAATGAGTCCATCAACTCCAATGGCATACGTAATTGCAAAACAACGTCCGATCGCACCTTATTCGTCATCTGAGTAGTCCGCAACATAAGATGTTGCAGCCCGAAAATGGGTTAGCACATGGAATATGCTGGCATAGTTACACTGTAAAGCAATGATAATGCAAGAACTATATCTACATGCAATATTTGGCTGGTGGAGGCTGTAAGTTTCTGGGTTTTGCATAAAGCTAGTTTTTCCATACAACAAAGGAATAAATTTACTTAACTACTCCCATGTTTCCCATTATTTGAGAAGGTAACCCCAAGTCAAATCCCAATTAAAAGTATCATCTTTAACCCAACATCATAATTAATTAGAGTAACGTGATGAGATCACATCAATAGATTCAAGTACTAGATACTCAAGACGTCCATAACCGAGGAAATGGCTAACCATGATTAGTTTATACACTCTACAGAGGTTCGCACACTTTTCCCCACAAGACTCGACCGAATCCATGATTGGATGATCGAGACATAGCCTTTCTAAAGCATTAACTCTCTACTCCGGGTAGACAGTACCACCTACAACCCTCTACATCTGCTGGTCTACCTCTTCAAGAGCTCACGCAACTTACTCAACTATGCCAGAGCCCATAATCGCATGTGGCTGCACACGGAAGTTTCTAGCATGAATAATCTGATGATCCCTCTGAGCCTAGGTGGCATTCCATGATAATCACACGGTAACCCTGGGAATTCCGAAAACAGGCAACACAAGGTTCCCAGGTGCCTCAACCAATCCACCCAGATGTGTATTAAAGTTGCCACCTTAATGTTATCCCTAATTAAAATAACTCTCAAACTTCCATGTGTGAATCACGATCCAATCCCCGTCTACGAGCATGCC
The DNA here is from genome assembly GCF_002162155.2 of Triticum dicoccoides. Taxonomy (NCBI): domain Eukaryota; kingdom Viridiplantae; phylum Streptophyta; class Magnoliopsida; order Poales; family Poaceae; genus Triticum; species Triticum dicoccoides. The sequence continues at coordinate 366,842,038 of NC_041391.1, read as the reverse complement.
TAAGCAATAATAAGCATACGTATATTCCCGGGGTGATCAAAAGGTATTAGGTTCCTACCTCAAGCACTACAACCAAAACCACATGCTCCCAATCCTACCAATGCAAATATTTGTGGGCAAAACTAATGTATAGTAAAAACTAGGTATAAAAGAGTATAATCAAAGTGTAACTTGCCTTGCCGAGGATCTGCAAACTCTAGAGATTCGTAGTAACAAGCTTCACACTCTGGGTAATCTAGCGTAGACAAACAGTAGCATACATAAGCAATCACTCAATCGAAACACGCGAGAAACTAAGAAAAGATCCAAATCAAACACGAAACAAGCAAATGGCTTGAACTAACAAGAGTCAACACCTAACAACAATATTAACATGTGAATTAGATCTTAATAGTAGGTACATGTGATTAGTTACGATTTGCAAAAAGATGCAACTCAAACGGAGCAACGATACTCAAAATACGAATGAAACTAGATCGTTTACTAATCTGGACTAAAGTCAAATTTTACAGTACCAAAATCGTGTTCAAGTTGATTAACTGGAAAGAGGGCTTTGAGACAAAGATTTTGGCGCTGGTTTATAAATGAGTAAAAAGTTATACTAGTTTAAAGATCAAGGGCTGAATCACGATAAAAATAATCACAGAAAAGTCCCTGGCCGAAAATAAAATAAAAAGAAAGACTACGGCGCGAACGTCCGCTAACAGAGACTAACGAACGAATTCGTTCATTAAAACAAACTAACGAATGAACTTTCGTAGATTAGACTAAATCGAGAAAACCGATCTAATAATAATAATAAAAAGCCGAACTATGGTTTATAAAAAAATCGAACGGTTTTATACCTAAAACCAAAAAGACCGGCAACGACGAGGTCAACGGCGGGTCCGGCGGGCGGGGCGGCGGCTCCGGTGGGCTGTGGGTCGGCGCGGGGCTGCGGGGTGGCGTGGGGTGGTGCGAGCGGCGGAGCAGCGGTGGCGGCGCGGCGTGGGCGGCGGAGTTGCGGCGGTGGCGCGGCTACGGCGACGAGGCTACGGCTCGGGCGGGACGAGGAGAGGCAGCGGGGCGGGCGGCTTATAAGGAGGGGGGCGCTGCGGCGGCTTGGAGGAGGGGGCATGTAGCGACTAGACCTCAAAGAGTCTGATCTCTGTGCATTAGTTTCATCCCTGGATCGGTAATGCTGACACGCACAATACTTGAAGGATTTATAACAGAGTAGCCATCACACAGTTATTACATCGAATGTCTCAAAAGAGAACTTATTACAATAAATATGGCTTAAGGACATCTAATAACGATAACAGCGGAAGGCTTGGAAGATAAGCGAGTCCACCATCAACTCCAACGGCATCACTGAGTATAAGACCACGACCTAAGGCGCCTTACTCGTCGTCTGAAAAGTCCGCAACATGAACGTTGCAGCCCGAAACGGGTCAGCACATGGAATATGCTGCCAATGTAACACATAGAGAGTAATGAACAGAATAATGTTATACTACATGCATATATGGCTGGTGGAAAGCTCTACGATTACAGTTTTGCATAAAGCCAATTTTTCCCTACAGCAAAGGAATAAATTTTATTTAACTATCATGGTGGTTGTTAAACATTGAGAAGGTTCACCCAACTCAATCCCAATTAAGCATCATCATTAAAACTCAGCATATTAAATTAAAGTAACATGATGAGATTCACATGATAATCCAGGTACTGGATACTCAAAACGTCCATAACCGGGGACACGGCTAACCATGATTAGTTTATACACTCTGTAGAGGTTTGCACACTTTTCCCCATAAGACTCGATCTCCTCCGTTGGAATTCTTGCACTACAAGATGTTTGAGAAACGGATGACCGGGACATAGTCTTTCAGAAGCGTTTGCACCTTACGATGGGTAGACAGTTACACCTACTTTCCCCTACATCTGCTAGTCTACCACAGTAAGAGTTCACACGACTTAATCAACTATGCTAGAGCCCATAGTAGCTTGCGGCTGCACACGGAAGTTTCTAGCATGAATGATCTCATGATCCCTTTGAGCCTGGGTGGCGCTCCATCGGAGAATCACATGGTACCCCAGGATTTCCAAAAATATAGGCAACACTGGGTTCCCCACGTGCCTCAGTCCACCCAGATGTGTATTAAAGTTTCCACCTTAAGTAAACCATTAACTTAACAATCTCACATCTGTCATGGATACACTCACCCAATCCACGTCTACTAGCATAGCATAGCGATATAAGGAAACGTAGAAGTAACTCCCAAAGGTTTGATAATAAAACAGGTAATAGGTTCTACCTCATCTACTTCCCAAAACCCACATGTTAAATAGATCCTAATCATGCAATTGTTTGAGGATTGTTCAAATGCAATAAAACTGGGTAGTAAAAAGGTATGATCAAAGTGTTACTTGCCTTGCTGATGATCCGTGAAACCTAGAGACTCGCAGTAGCAAGCGGCGCACTCCGGGTACTCTATCGCAAACAAACAAACATACAATAAGCACTCATCTAATGCACAGGTAAAACTCAAATAAGAGATCTAACCAGAAAGTTCAACTTAAGAACTCCGGTTTGCAAAAAGAATCAAATCAAACGAAGCAACGAAACTCAAACGGCGAAAGAAACAAGCTTTGTTTACTAATCTAGACCTAAGTCAAATTTTACAGTAGCAAAAACTTGTTTGAGTTGGTTAAACGGAAATAGGGTTTCGAGACGAAACTCTAGGTGCTTGAATCGCCTAATTCCGATAAACGAGCGAAAAGTTATACTAGAACGAAAATCGGATCAGAAATCTTGATCGCAAAGAATCGCGGAAAATCCGGGAAAACGAAAAAACAGACGAACAGGCTAACGAACGAACGTTCGCTGCCTGCGGCTAAACGACGAAAGCGGTTCACTAAAACGAACGTATGGACGAATGTCCGCAAAATAAACTAAACCGAAAATAAACCGAACCGGATCTAATAAAAAAAACAAATCTACGGTTTCGAAAAAAACCGATCGGTTTTCTCGCAAAAACCAAGGCGGAGGCGGCGGTCTCCGGCGAGGCGGCGGGCTCCGGCGGGGTCGGCGGCGGTCGGCAGCAAGGCGGGCGGCGGCTAGGCGAGCGGCGGAGG
>NC_041391.1:366793232-366838698 GCF_002162155.2 Triticum dicoccoides | reverse complement strand
GGGGGCACGGCAGCGGCAGCTGCGGGCGGCGCGGGCGGCGGCGGCGGCGGTGGGGAGGCGGCTGGTGGCTAGGGTTAGGGTTTGGGGTGGGCGGCTTATAAAGCCGGGCGGCGGATGTGTCCGGGTCGCCCACGGCGGCCCGAGTCGGTTCGTTGTTTTTTTTTAAATAATTCGGACGCGCTGAAAAACCAATAAAAGAAATACTAAACCGACTCCAAAAATCTCGAAATAAATTTTCCCCGTCCTCTAAAAAATAAGCAGGACAAGATGACATTTATTTGGGGCCTAAATGCAATTTTCAAAAACGCGCATTTTTCCTAAATTCAAATAAAATAGCGATAAAACTCTGAAATAAATCTTATTTGATTTTATTATTAAATCCTCAATATTTCTTTATTTTGGGAAAGTCATTTTATTCCCTCTCTCATATTTTTATAATTTAAATATTCGAAGATAAAATAATTAAAATCAAATGATCCTATTTTCATAATTTGAGAAAACTCAAATATGAAAATAACAAAGTCCCCAACTCTCTCCGTGGGTCCTTGAGTTGCGTGAAATTTCTAGGATCAAACCAAAATGCAATAAAATATGATATGCAATGATGATCTAATGTATAACATTCCAAATTGAAAATTTGGGATGTTACAGGGCACGGCTGTCGGTGTCAAAACCGGCGGATCTCGGGTAGGGGGTCCCGAACTGTGCGTCTAAGGCTAATGGTAACAGGAGGCAAGGGACACGATGTTTACCCAGGTTCGGGCCCTCCCGATGGAGGTAATACCCTAATTCCTGCTTGATTGATCTTGATGATATGAGTATTACAAGAGTTGATCTACCACGAGATCGTAGAGGCTAAACCCTAGGAGCTAGCCTACAATTATGATTGTTGTTGTCCTATGGACTAAACCCTCCGGTTTATATAGACATCGGAGGGGGCTAGGGTTGTACAGAGTCGGTTACAAAGAAGGAGATCTAACATCCGGATCACCAAACTTGTCTTCCACGCAAAGGAGAGTCCCATCCAGACATGGGACAAAGTCTTGAGTCTTGTATCTTCATAGTCCAACAATCTGGCCAAAGTATATAGTCCGGCTATCCGAATACCCCATAATCCATGACTCCCTCAGTAGCCTCTTAACCAGGCTTCAATGATGATGAGTCCGGCGCGCAGATTGTCTTCGGCATTCCAAGGCGGGTTCTTCTCCAAATCTAGTGCACCAGTTGTAGCAAACAGTGTTCGGGTTCCCATCAATGTTGCATTGCTCGGCTTCTACGCCTCAATAGTGGCCATCTCCACGTGTCGGGCGAATACGAGGATCCGGAGCAATTTTACATTTGCCACCCCAACCCTGCAGGCAAACCGTCTATTTGAAGACAAGGGGATCCTCAGATCCAAATCTCACCTTCTTCCCTCAAGCAAGCATTCAACAGAGCGCATCCAGAAAAACCATTCCATCATGGCCGGTCGCCGTAGCTCCTCTTCTCTCTCCCTTAGCTCTAAGCCAGGCGATTGGGAAAAATGTTCTGTCCCCCACAGCCGTTTAGTAGAGTTGCAGACCCAAGGGTTTCTTCCACCGGCGTACATGGTCCCCGTCCGAGCCGGACTAGCCACCTACAATGGTGGGGCGCAAGCGGAGAGATCTCCTAACCCGTCTTGGGGGGAGCGGGTATGCCTCGTCCCATATTTGTTAAGAGGTGTCGGGTTTCCAATCCACCCATTCCTCCGCGGGCTTCTGGAGTTCTACGGCCTCCAGTTGCATAACTTTACCCCCGCATCCGTGCTGCATATCGCAGGATACGTTGCCCTCTGTGAATTATTTCTAGGCTGCGAGGCTCACTTCGAGATGTGGAAGAAGTTATTCTGCCTCATCCCTCGTAATCAGGGGGGATCTATATATCAAGTGGGCGGAGCCGAATATGGCGCGTCGCCCAGACCGGATACCTGTTCGGCACTCCGAAGAAGGCATCCGAAGACTGGTCCTCGGAGTGGTTTTATGTAGATGATGTTCCCCTTCCGGACACAGTCCGGACAGGCCTCCCTGAGTTTAATAATGCTCTGCTAAAGAAATGCCAGAGTTGGCGCCCTCGGAGCCCTTAGGAAGAAGATGCCAGAGAAGTCCACTTCCTGATGAGCAGGATAAAGACACTGGCCCAATCAGGGCTGACAATAGTCGAGGTTATATCAATATGCATAATGCGAGGGGTACATCCACTTCAATATCGGGGGAACCCCATGTGGCACTTCAACGGGGGAAACGATGCCACCTGCTGCGGCCGTAAAGGTCTGGACTCCGCCACTTCTCTGGCGAGAATACTGTCCGATTTATATAAAGGAGAAGAAGAGGAGTTCCTCTGCATCAAACCGCGGGACGGATTTTCCATGTACAACCCCCAAGCTGGGTGAGCCGTTACTCTTTACTCAAATCTATCCATTCTTGCACCCTTCATCACAATCATTTACCTTGATATTTCTAAGCAGGAACTGAGGAAGGCCATGAAAGAGTTCAATAGCCCTCCTCCGCAGCCAGAGGATCCTGGCCTGGCCCTCGACCCTGGACTTGAAGAAGATCCAGATATATATGTGGAGCTTGTCGACGGGACATTTTATCAGGCAAGCCGCGACGGCACCTCGGTGGCTATTATCGCTGCTTATCCCAGACTGCTCCCTGCGTCACGCGTAAGCAAAGCTGAAGCTTTAACTTCTGAAGAGGATTCCTTCCTTATACCATGCCTTATGCACCAATATCTTATTTTTATAGAGGCGACCATCGGAATGCGGCGCCGAGCCCCTGGGGGCTCATCAGCAAAGGGCATTCGGGACAGGCAGGCTCAAGAGGAAGGCGGTTAGGGTTGAAATGCCGTCACAGAGGTATAGTTAAAATTTGCTCTATGATTATCGTGTTTGAAATGTAACAGCGTCCATCGTGTCCTGGCAGAAAGAGTAGTCGCCGGACTATATCCGGAGATCCTGTCGGTCAAGCCTCCACCAGCCGGATTCCAAAACCAGCTTCAAGATAGGAGGCCAATGCAGGGCCGATGCCGAATTTTCCTCCGATAGAGGATGCGGATAGACTCTCCGCCACGAATTCTGAAGTAGAGAGCGCCATGAATCACCGGCACCGACGGGCCGTACTTCATGATGGTATATTTTCCGAAGAGGCATTGAATGCCTTCAATTCAGGAGACGCATAAATCCGAGCTGCCGAAGATGGACTTGCCCGAGCGACGGACCAGTATGCAAAAGATATACGGGTAAGAAAATTTGATAATCATGTATATCAGTAGCCCCTGAGACTTGAAACAGTTGGAACAACTGATTTAAGGATCATTGTATGCACAGGTTCTTGTAGAGAAGAATACCCATTTGTCTCGTGATCTAGAGGAGTGCAAGACCCAGCTGAGGGCCGCGGTTGCCAAACTAGAGGAATCCCAGAAGGCCTCATCTGGTAACACTTGTCTTAAAAGAGAAATTTTAGGGACATATACCAGTTAGTATTTGGCTTACTTTATAAGTCCAACAGAAAATTCTGCAGACAATCTCGGGGAGAATCCAGAGATCGGAACAGAGAGTGAGTCACATCTCCAAAGACAGCTAAAGGCTGGCGAGCGTGTGCTTACGCAGGTTAGGCAGGAGAAAAATAATCTCCAAGATGCCAACATCCGGCTGGGCGTCGAATTAGCAGATGTTCGAGCTCAGCTTGCGGACTTCGTGAAGGAGAACGGGAGGCTTCGCTGCGGCATATATGGTAAGTGCTTAAACGAACTGCAGTACAATTCGGCGAGGAAGCGTATTAAAAGGGTTTATATCTGTAGGTATGCTGATGGGCCATCCTGAAGAGGAGATGCCCGGGTCCGCAAGCGATTTGCTGCACAATCTCTCACAACTGCATGGACGAGCTCGGCAGGTGATGCAAGGTATTGCTCAGGCCTTGTGGCCATCTGCTTCCCTGCCAGGAGGCATGGGGGAGCTCGTGGATATGCTCCAAGGAGCACGACGGTGCTTCCGGTTATGGAAGGTATCAGCCTGCTGACAAGGTGCAAGGGAAGCCTGGGCCATGGTGAAGACGCGATACGCCAAGATTGACCCGAACCATATGGCTGAAGTCGGACCGTCGGGGCCAGATGGGCAAGAGATTCCCGTAAGTCTGGTGTATGACCAGGTAGCGTTAGCCGCAAAGTATTCCCAATAGGATTGCAAGCTAGATAGCCTGTTGGATGGTATAGAGGAAGAATATAGCCATTCCAAGTGACTATGTAATTCAATGGACATATGTAGTTCCTAGCCGGATTAAAAATCTTTTGTCATGGCGGACCTTTTTGCTTCAGCCCCCGGATCTGACAGTCCGGGGTGTATCCGAATACCCGTTATGTTAGGTAAAACCGGGGTATGCGTGGAAACCAGGCGTAGGGGTCATAAGTGCTTGAACACACAAGTACCCAACTAGTTATGTTATATTACATGGGTAGTAAGAAAGATCTTCCAGGGAGAATAGTTCCATTAGGGGTTCCTTTCCCTGGGTACGCATGCATCGATGTGCATGTCCGAACTGCGAATAGAAACGCAGGATACAAAACATCTGGGGATTCATGTTTTCATAAACGAAAGAAACATCTTTTGTTCACCGACCGAATATTCCCTTAAGAACGCTAGCTTTCGGCTTCACCCAGTCTGAGGTACACATCCTGCTGAACGGGCAGTAACAATCGTAGAGGTGCTCCCCTTATGCCCTAGACGAATTAACGGGAATGCAGGGCATAAACACAAGAGCCAAGCAACCCAACATGGCCAAATCTTAAGTCATATCGATGCATATAATGGTGAAGAAAAGGCACATACGGAAAAAGGACGCATATGTGGTAGGCAGGAAGCCATAAAAGTAATTATATTTAGCTTCCGTATAGGAAGCCCCCAGGTATGGTGAGCACACATAGTGCGGCCGGAGTGATCCGAGCATCCGCACTGTATTTAATACTTTGTGTGAAGAAGGTAAAAAAGGTGAGAAAGGAAAAAGGGAGAACATAATTAAAAGAGCAGGGGTGAGGAGACGAACACTGAGTTCGGCACTAGGCATAGAATCTCCGGAGTTTGGCCACGTTCCATGGGTTCGGCTCGAGTCTATTATCAGATGCATCGCACAGGCGGTACGCTCCTCCGGTGAGAACTTTATCAATGATGAAGGGACCCTCCCACTTAGGTTTGAGCTTGTCCTTCTTCTTCTCTGGTAGGCGTAGAACAAGTTCGCCAACGTTATAAGTCTTGGCCCACACTTCTCTGCTTTGATACCTTCGAGCCTACTGCTGATAGAATGTGGAACAGGCTTTTGCGACGTCTCGCTCCTCCTCCAGGGCATCTAAGTTGTCCTGCCGATCTAGCTTGGCTTCCTTCTCTTCGTACATGCGCACGCGAGCTGAGTCATGGATTATGTCGTAGGGTAGTACTGCTTCTGCGCCGTACACCATAAAAAATGGTGTGTATCCGGTGGTGTGATTCAGCGTGGTCCGCAACCCCCAGAGTATGGAGTTGAGCTCCTCGACCCAGTGCGTGTCCGATTCTTTCAAGGATCACACTAGTCTGGGTTTGATGCCACTCATGATGAGACCATTTGCACATTCGACCTGGCCGTTTGTTAGGGGATGATAGACGGAGGCGTAATCGAGCTTAATGCCCATGTTGCCGCACCAAGTTTTCACTTCATTGGCTGTGAAGTTTGAGCCATTGTCAGTGATGATGCTGTGGGGGACACCGTAACAGTGTACAACCCCTGATATGAAGTCTATCACTGGTCCAGATTCGGCCGTTTTAACTGGTTTGGCTTCTATCCATTTGGTGAACTTGTCCACCATGACCAATAAGTATTTTTTCTTATGGCTTCCCCCTTTAAGAGGTCCGACCATATCCAGCCCCCAGACCGCGAAGGGCCAAGTTATGGGGATTGTTTGGAGAGCGGTAGGGGGCATATGGCTCTGATTGGCGAATAGCTGGCAACCTACGCAATGTTGGACAAGGTCCTGTGCATCTGCTCGGGCTGTCGGCCAATAAAAACCTATACGGAAGGCCTTGCTGACAAGTGCCCGAGCCGCAACGTGGTGCTCGCCGAGTCCGGCATGGATTTCAGCCAAGAGCTGCCGCCCTTCCTCTTCGGAGATGCATCTTTGGAGCACTCTGGTGTCACTTTTCTTATAGATCTCTCCCTCATGGACTTTGTAGGCCTTGGAACGCTGCACAATATAACGTGCTTCATTTTGGTCCACGGGGAGCTCTTGCCTATTCAGGTAGGCCAAGAAGGGCTCGGTCCACGGGGTGATGACAGCCATGATTTCGTGGGCCGAAGGTGTTATTTCGGTGGCGGAGCCCCCGATTACGTCAGATGATTCAGAATCTAGGGTTGTATTCGGAGCCGGACTGGGGTTGCCGGACTCCTCTTCCCATACCACGGATGGCTTGAACAGCCTTTCCAAGAATATATTAGGTGGGATGGGGTCGCGTTTAGCACCGATACGGGCGAGGATATCTGCCGCTTGATTGTTTTCTCGAGCCACATGGTGGAATTCGAGCCCCTCGAACCGAGCTTACATTTTGAGGACGACATTGCAGTAGGCCGCCATTTTCGGATCCTTGGCATCAAAATCTCCATTTATTTGTGATATTGCGAGGTTCGAGTCCCCGCGCACTTCTAGGCGTTGAATGCCCATAGAGACTGCCATCCGAAGACCATGCAACAGAGCCTCGTATTCGGCTGCGTTGTTGGAGTCTGTGTATAATATTTGGAGTACGTATTGGACCGTGTATCCAGTGGGGGATGTCAGGACTACACCCACTCCCAACCCGGCCAGCATTTTAGAGCCGTCGAAGTGCATGATCCAATTGGAGTACACGACGTACTCTTTAGGGAGTTCATCTTCTGTCCATTCAGCGACAAAGTCGGCCAATACTTCCGACTTAATGGCCCGCCGTGGTTTGTAAGTTATGTCAAACGGAAGGAGCTCAATAGCCCATTTAGCAATCCGTCCCGTGGCGTCACGGTTGTTTATTATGTCGTTGAGTGGCACTTTGTAGGCCACCGTAATCGAGCACTCTTGAAAGTAGTGTCACAGCTTTCGGGATGCCATGAAGACCGCGTATGCTATATTTTAATAGTGTGGGTATCGGGATTTGCATGGAGTGAGGACAGTGGTCACGTAATATACCGGCTTTTGGAGCTAGAACTTGTATCCGTTTGCTTCTCGTTCGACGACGAGCACTGCGCTTACAACCTGATGTGTTGCAGCTATGTACAATAGCATAGGTTCGCCAGTATTTGGCGCGGTCAGGACTGGATTGCTGGCCAATAGTGTCTTTATTTCATCTAGTCCGGCCGCGGCCGCATTCGTCCACACGAAGTGTTCGGTGCGTCGAAGAAGGCGGTAAAGAGGTAGTGCCTTTTCTCCTAATCGGGAGATAAAGCGGCTTAAGGCAGCCACACATCCAGTTAGTTTCTGGATATGCTTGAGGTCTGTTGGGATAGACAAGTGTGACAGAGCTTCGATTTTTGCCGGATTTGCTTCGATTCCTCTATTGTAAACGATGAAGCCGAGCAACTTCCTGGAGGGTACACCAAAAACATATTTTTCCGGGTTGAGCTTGATGTCATATGTTCGGAGGTTGTCGAACGTGAGTCTCAAGTCATTTATTAAAGTTTCGACGTGTCTTGTTTTTATGACCACGTCGTCCACGTATGCCTCCATGTTTTGCCAATTTGCTTCTCTAGGCATGTCTGAATCATACGTTGATAGGTTGTGCCGGCATTTTTGAGCCCGAAGGGCATAGTGTTGAAACAGAAGGGGCCGTATGGCGTTATGAAGGCCGTTGCGGCTTGGTCAGATTACGCCATCTTTATTTGATGGTATCCGGAGTATGCATCGAGGAAACATAGTGAGTCGTGTCCTGCGGTGGCGTCGATGATTTGGTCAATGCGAGGGAGGGGGAAGGGATCCTTGGGTCATGCTTTGTTGAGGTCTTTGAAATAGACACATAGGCGCCAGGATTTGTCCTTCTTTGGTTCCATTACCAGATTTGCCAGCCAGTCCGGATGTTTTATATCTCTGATGAATTCGGCCTCAAGTAGCTTGGCTAGCTCCTCTCCCATGGCTTGCCGTTTAGGCTCTGAGAAGCGCCTAAGAGTCTGTTTGACTGGCTTGTATCCTTTCAGTATATTGAGGCTGTGTTCAGCCAGCCTGCGTGGGATGCCCGGCATGTCTGAAGGATGCCAGGCGAAAATGTCCCAATTCTCGCGTAAGAAGTCTCGCAGTGCGGTGTCACAGCCCTAGATTGGCCTTGTTTGTCTTTGCATCTCATCATGTCATCATCACAGTTATGTTTATGAAACTTGAATTGAGGGATTTTCAAAAGCCTCAGAAAAACCTCTAAAAATAACCAACATTTAAATCTCATCAAATGAGTCCAAGAAAATGTTCCTGTTATTCTGTGAAAATATTGGCATGAGGTAAAATTCAAACCAATATTTTTGGAGTCACAGAAATAATCTATTTTGGGCCTTTGACTTAAATCAATAATATATTTGGTTGGAATTATTTCTGCTATATCAGAAATAATGTTCAAATATTTTTGTAAATTTGCATGTGGCCTTGGACTATCTTTCTGAGCTCACACAAAAATTTATAGAAAGATTTAAAATGATTTAGTTCTCAAACTAAATCAAAACAAAACAACAGAATATAAAAATAGGAAAGAACAGAGGCTCACCTGACTTACCGCAGCCCACCTGGCCGGCCCAGTCGGCCAGCCCAGCCGCCTGGCCCAACCCACCTCTTCCTGTCGTCTTCCTCCCCTCGCCCTGAAGCAGCTCGATGGCGAGCGCTGGCGACGCCGTGGCCTCCTCCCTGCCTGCCTCATGCCCTCGAGGCCCTTCCAGCGCCACGGAGACGGACATGCACCCCCCAGGCCCTCTCACTCTCTCCCCGAGCTCCTCTCCTCCTCTGGCTCTCTCGCACACAACCACCGAGCGCTGTCGCCGCCGCCGACGAACACCACCGCAGCCATCGCCTCTCCCTCACCTCTCCGTGTTGTCCAAAGGCTCCGCCTCGACGCCACGGAGGCCCAAGACGAAGCACGCGCTCGCGGGACGGCCGAAGCGACGCCATCATCCTCATCCATGCCGTCGGCCGCCGGAGATCCCCATCGCCGCCCCGCTTGCTCCGACCCCTCCCCGAGCCCGCTGAGTTCTACGTTGAGATCGCTGTGAGCTCCGCCACCATTCCCCCTCCTCCCCGCGCTCGTTCCCGCACTCTAGCCGCCCTTTTCACCGGGGCCATGAGCTCCTCGCCGCTGGTGATGACGCAGACGAGGCCAGAGCCACCGTAGCTCACTCCCGAGCACGGCAACGTGCTCCACACCTTACCAGGAGCCTAACACACACACCAGCTCCCCCTCCCGTGCACTACAACGCCAAACCCGCAGGTGCCCGAACTCCGGCCACCGCGAAAATGCTCGCCGCTGTCAACTCCGGCCATCCCAGCTTCTGCCGCCACCACCACTAGATCCGGGAGAGCTCTAGCAAGCCGTAGCAGCAAACCGCGCTCAGAACGGAGCCCCAAAGCAAAATCCCGACTCCCTCCGCCGTGGATTTGGTCGCCGCTGGCTGAACTCCGGTGACGCCCACGTGGCGCACTTACTTAGCCATTAATGACCCTACTAACTACCCCTGACTCACTTACATATGGTCCCCGCGCCCTAATTAACCCCGACATTTATTTCTTGTTTAGTTTAGATTAACCCCAGTGGCCCCACGTGTCAGCTTTGACTTTGGACAAAGTCAGCGCTGACTGGCCCCACCTGTCATCCACTCAAACAGCCCTTTGTCACTGACGTGTGGACCCCACAAGTCAGCTTTGACCCGGACCAGCCCCTGTTGACCTGCTGACGCCAGCATGACGCAATGCTGATGCAGTTAATTATATTATGGGTTTATTCTTATTCAGGAAATTCCAGAAAATGTCCTAAACTTCTAAAAATCATATAAAATCAACCGTAACTCCAAATGAGATAAATTATATATGAAAAATGATCAAAAAATACAATCTATCCATCTGTACCATTTTCATGTATGTTAGAACAACTTAAAGCTGCTGTATACAACAATTTGAATTAATGGCATTTGAAATGTCATATATGGAGTCTGAATTTGAATCTTGGATTCAAACCAACTCCATTTAATCTGCTGCTAGTTGCATTAGCTCAAATCACAACATTTTGACATGTTCATGATCATGCATCATATTGTGCATTGCATTGATTGTGTTTCTTCTTTGTTTGTCGGTGCTTGTCCCCTCTCAGTAGACATGTACCGACGATGTGATCGATGACACCGATGAAGAACTATACTATCTTCAGAAGTGCCAGGCAAGCAAAAACCCCCTTGTTCATTCCGATATAATCCCACTCTCTCGCTCCTGCTCTATTTTACTGCATTAGGACAACAACGATACATCTGTTACTTGCTGCGGTAGTTGAACTCCTTATCCTCTGCATGACCTGTCATTGCCACAGTAAATAGATGAAACCCACTAGCATGAGTAGGAGTTGTTTGAGCCCTGATGTGCCTACTCATTCATGCTTGTTTGTCATGCCTCCTACTGCTTAGAGTTCAGTCAGGTCTGATTCATCGGGGATGAATTAGAGGTGTGTGAACATGTCCTACTATGTGCGAGCTAAGTGTGTGAACATGATTTGGTAAAGGTAGCAGTGAGAGGCCATGTAGGAGTACATGGTGGGTTGTCTCATTGAAGTCGTCCTCAGGAACTGAGTTCTGTGTTTGTGATCCATGAAACAGTTACTACCACGCATTGGGCCCGAAACCAATGGACCCTCTCGGCTTCTTAATCACCCTTGTCCTCTGTCCAGGAGTTGCAAGTAGTTTCTGGTGTTCGTAGTATGCTGGAGGCCGTGGGCAGCGCTGACCGGAGGGGTGGGCTGTGATGCGGTAGGCACGTGGCATGGTGTACCGGGCGCCCGTTTGGTGTCTCGGGAACCCAAGCTGTGATGGGGAATGCAAGCCAGCCTTGTCGGGACCTTTTTCACTCATGGAGCAGCAACCTTGGATCTCTTGCTATTGGAACACTTCGGCACGTCGTCAACGGGTGCCGTGGACTCGATGGGGGGATGCTTCCCGGACTCTTTGCCGGAGGTCCTACAATCCTTCTTCTTTCCTTTGCTTTCCTTGGCGGGAACGGTTGTCGTCGCTGCCTCTGCCGCGACCGCGTCCCGGTACATCTTGTCCACACAAATGATGGCATCTTTCTCAACTGAGGGGATGGTGAGGAACTCTAATGGCCCAGGCATCTTCAGGATGTTGTAGGCATAGTGGGATGCTGCCATGAATTTAGCCAAGGTCGGCCGTCCATGGTGTTGTAGGCAGGGGGAGATCAACTACGTCAAACACAATCTTCTTACTCCGGTAGTTCAGTTCTCTCACAAATGTTACCGGGAACATGATATTTCCCTTAGGATGACCCCTACCAGGATTAACTCCTTGAAACATGTCGGTAACCTCTAGCCCTTCTTCTGCTATCTGAAGCTTGCTGATAACTGCTGGGTAAATTAGATTCAGTCCAGCCCCACCGTCCACCAGCATATTCATGACCTTGTGGTTACAAATTGTTGGAGATACCAACAATGGCAGGCACCCTACCGCAGTAGTACAGCTAGGGTGATCCTCCTCGTCGAAGATGATGGGTGTACTTTGATGGCGCGTTCGCATGACAAGGTGCACGGGCTGGGGCCATCCTCATCTCACCCATGAAGGACAAGCTCTACTATGCAGTACAACTCTGTTTTCAGCAGGGCGAAAAGGTCTCCAACAACATCGCAAAGTATGAAGGTTTGCTCGCTAGCCTCAGGGCCGCGGGGCGCTGGGGTGAAGTGCCTCACCATCAAGGGTGACTTCCAGCTCCTCATCAACTTCTCCAACAAAGAGTACACACCCAAGGACGAGCCCATGGAGGCATACCTGGAAGAGGTACGCAAGATGGAGAAATGGTTCTTAGGCTTGGAACTGCAGCACATGCCGAGAGGAATGAACAAGGAGGCGGACGATATCCCCAAGAGAGCATTGTTACGTCTCCAATGTATCTATAATTTTTTATTGTTCCATGCTATTATATTACCTGTTTTGGATGTTTATGGGCTTTACTTTACACTTTTATATCATTTTTGGGACTAACCTACTAACCGGAGGCCCAGCCCGTATTGCTGTTTTTTGCCTATTTCAGTGTTTCGAAGAAAAGGAATGTCAAATGGAATGAAACCTTCGGGAGCGATCTTTTTGGAACAAACGTGACCCAGAGCACTTGGAGTGCAAGTCGAGAAACAATCAAGGAGGCCACGAGGGTGGAGGGCGCCCCCCCCCCTACTGGGCGCGTCCCCCATCTCGTGGGCCCCTCGGGCGTCCACCGACCTACTTCTTCCTCCTACATATACCCACGTACCCCGAGAATATCAGAGGCAACCACGAAAAACTATTTCCACCACCATAACCTTCTGTATCCACGAGATCCCATCTTTGTCGGTGCTCCGCCAGAGGGGGAATCAACCATGGAGGGCTTCTACATCAACACCATAGCCTCTTCGATGAGTTGTTAATAGTTTACCACAGACCTGCGGGTCCATAGTTATTAGCTAGTTGGCTTCTTCTCTCTCTTTGAATGTGAATACCATGTTCTCCTCGATCTTATTGGAGATCTATTCGATGTAACTCTTTTTGCGGTGTGTTTGTCGAGATCCAATGAATTGTGGGTTTATGATCAAGTTATCTATGAGAAATATTTGAATCTCCTCTGAATTATTTTATGTGGGATTAAGTTATCTTTGCAAGTCTCTTTGAATTATCATTTTGGTTTGGCCTACTAGATTGATCTTTCTTGCAATGGGAGAAGTGCTTAGCTTTGGGTTAAATCTTGCGGTGTCCTTTCCCAGTGACAGCAGGGGCAGCAAGGCACGTATTGTATTGTTGCCATCGAGGATAAAAAGATGGGGTTTATATCATATTGCATGAGTTTATACCTCTACATCATGTCATCTTTCTTAATGCGTTACTCTGTTCTTTATGAACTTAATACTCTAGATGCATGCTGGATAGCGGTCGATGTGTGGAGTAATAGTAGTAGATGCAGGCAGGAGTTGGTCTACTTGTCATGGACGTGGTGCCTATATACATGATCATGCCTAGATAATCTCATAATTATTCGCTTTTCTATCAATTGCTCGATAGTAATTTGTTCACCCACCCTAATACTTATGCTATCTTGAGAGAAGCCACTAGTGAAACCTATGGCCCCCGGGTCTATCCTTTATCATATAAGCTTTCAATCTACTTTTATTTGCATCTTTACTTTTCCAATTTATATTATAAAACACCAAAAATATATTTATCTTATCTTATTAGCTCTATCAGATCTCACTTTCGCAAGTGGCCGTGAAGGGATTGACAACCCCTTTTCTTGCGTTGGTTGCGAGTTCTTGTTTGTTTGTGTAGGTGCGTGGGACTTTTGAGGAGCCTCCTACTGGATTGATACCTTGGTTCTCAAAAACTGAGGGAAATACTTACGCTACTATTGTTGCATCACCCTTTCCTCTTCAAGTAAAACCAACGCAAGCTCAAGAGGTAGCAAGAAGGATTTCTGGCGCCGTTGCCGGGGAGGTCTGCACTCAAGACAAGACATACCAAGTACCCATCACAAACTCATCTCCCTCGCACTTACATTATTTACCATTTGCCTCTCGTTTTCCTCTCCCCCTCTTCACCTTTGCTGTTTTATTCGCCCTCTCTTTCCCAATCTCCTCTCTCTTTCATTTGCCTTTTTCTTTGCTTGTGTGTTGGATTACTTATCACGATGGCGCAAGATAATACCAAATTGTGTGATTTCTCCAATACCAATAATAATGATTTCCTTACCACACTGATTTCTCCTCTTAATGATGTTGAGTCTTGTGAAATCAATACTGCTTTGCTGAATCTTGTTATGAAAGATCAATTCATATATTTTTGGTATTTTATAATATAGACGCAAAACGTAAAGATGCATATAAAAGTAGATTGGAAGCAAATATGATAAGATATAGACCCAGGGGCCATAGGTTTCACTAGTGGCTTCTCTCAAGATAGCATAGATATTACGGTGGGTGAACAAATTATTGTCGAGTAATTGATAGAAAAGCGAATAATTATGAGATTATCTAGGCATGATCATGTATATAGGCATCACGGCCACAACAAGTAGACCGACTCCTGCCTGCATCTACTACTATTACTCCACACATCGACCGACTCCTGCCTGCATCTAGAGTATTAAGTTCATAAAGAACAGAGTAACGCATTAAGAAAGATGACATGATGTAGAGGGATAAACTCAAGCAATATGATATAAACCCCATCTTTTTATCCTCGATGGCAACAATACAATACGTGCCTTGCAACCCTTTCTGTCACTGGGTAAGGACACCACAAGATTGAACCCAAAGCTAAGCACTTCTCCCATGGCAAGAAATATCAATCTAGTAGGCCAAACTAAACTGATAGTTCGAAGAGACTTGCAAAGATAACTCAATCATACATAAAAGAATTCAGAGAAGATTCAAATATTATTCATAGATAAACTTGATCAGGAACCCACAATTCATCGGATCTCGACAAACACACCGCAAAAAGAGTTTTACATCGAATAGATCTCCACAAGAGAGGGGGAGAACATTGTATTGATATACAAAAAGAGAGAAGAAGCCATCTAGCTAATAACTATGGACCTGTATGTCTGTGGTAAACTACTCACAACTCATCGGAGGGGCTATGGTGTTGATGTAGAAGCCCTCCGTGGTCGATTCCCCCTCCTGCAGAACGTCGGCGAAGGCTCCAAGATGAGATCTCGTGTATACGGAAGGTTACGACAGTGGAAATTGTGTTTCATTGGCTCCCTGGATGTTTTCGGGGTACGTAGGCTTATATAGGAGGAAGAAGTACGTCGGTGGACGCCCGAGAGGCCCACGAGACAGGGGGGCACGCCCTATGGGGGGTGCCCTCCTATCTCGTGGAGGCCTTGGCTGCTTCTTGACTTGCACTCCAAGTCCTGTGGATCACGTTCGTTCCAAAAATCACGCTCCCGAAGGTTTCATTCCGTTTGGACTCCGTTTGATATTCCTTTTCTTCGAAATACTGAAATAGGCAAAAAAACAGCAATACGGGTTGGGCCTCCGGTTAGTAGGTTAGTCCCAAAAATGATATAAATGTGTAAAATAAAGCCCATAAACATCCAAAAGGGGTAATATAATAGCATGGAACAATCAAAAATTATAGATACGTTGGAGACGTATCAAGCATCCCCAAGCTTAATTCCTGCTCGTCCTCGAGTAGGTAAATGATAAAAAAGAAATTTTTGATGTGGAATGCTACCTAGCATAATTCTCAATGTAATTTTATTTATTGTGGTTACATCCAAATGATTCAAAATAAAAGTTCATATTGATAAAAGAAATAGTAACACTTCAAGCATACTAATCAAAGTAATCATGTCTTCTCAAAATAACATGGCAAAAGAAAGTTCATCCCTACAAAATCATATAGTTAGGCTATGCTTCATTTTCGTCACACAAAGATGTTCCCAACTTCTATACCCTCGATGACAAGCCAAGCAATTGTTTCATACTTAAATAATCTCAAACTTTTTCAACCTTCACGCAATACATGAGCGTGAGCCATGGATATAGCACTATGGGTGGAATAGAATATGATGATGTGGATTGTGTGGAGAAGACAAAAAAAGAAGAAAGTCTCACATTAACGAGGATAATCAACGGGCTATGGAAATGCCCATCAATTGATGTCAACATGAGGAGTAGGGATTGCCATGCAACGGATGCACTAGAGCTATAAATGTATGCTCAACAAAAGAAAACTAGTGGGTGTGCATCCAACTTGCTTGCTCACGAAGACCTAGGGCATTTGAGGAAGCCCATCGTAGGAATATACAAGCCAAGTTCTATAATGAAAAATTCCCACTAGTATGAAAAAGACAACTTATGAGACTCGCTATATGAAAAACATGGTGCTACTTTGAAGCACAATATATGAGACTCACTACATGAAGAACAAGGTGCTACTTTGAAGCACAAGTGTGGAAAAAGAGATAGTAACATTGTCCCTTTTATTTATTTTCCTTTTACTTATTTTTCCTTTTTTCCTTTTTTTTCTTTTGGGCCTTTTTTTTCTTTTGGCCTTTCTTCTTTTTTTCTTTTAGGGCAATGCTCTAATAATGATGATCATCACACTTGTATTGATTACAACATATGAATTACAACTCGAAACTAGAACAAGATATGACTCTATATGAATGCCTCCGGTGGTGTACTGGGATGGTGCAATGAATCAAGAGTGAAATGTATGAAAAATTATGCATGGTGGATTTGCCACAAATACGATGTCAACTACATGATCATGCAATGGCAATATGACAAAAGTAAATTATGTCATGATGATGATAAACGGAACGGTGGAAAGTTGCATGGCAATATATCTCGGAATGGCTATGGAAATGACATAATAGGTAGGTATGGTGGCTGTTTTGAGGAAGATATAAGGAGGTTTATGTGTGATAGAGCGTATCATATCACGGGGTTTGGATGCACCGACGAAGTTTGCACCAACTCTCAAGGTGAGAAAGGGCAATGCACGGTACCGAAGAAGCTAGCAATGGTGGAAAGGTAAAAGTGCGTATAATCCATGGACTCAACATTAGTCAAAAGAACTCATATACTTATTGCAAAAATTTAGAAGTCATCAAAAAGCAAGCACTACTCGCATGCTCCTAGGGGGATAGATTGGTAGGAAAAGACCATCGCTCGTCCCCGACCGCCTCTCATAAGGATGCACAAGCAAGGTACACTTCATGTTTCAAATTTGTTACATAACTTTAACCATACGTGCATGCTACGAGACTTGCTAACTTCAACAAAAGCATTCTTTAAATTCATAATCACCCAACTAGCATGACTTTAATATCACTACCTCCATATCTCAAAACAATTATCAAGCATCAAATTGATCATAGCATCCAATTCACTTCCTATGATAGTTTTTATTATACCCAACTTGGGTGCCTACCATTCTAGGACCAATTTTGTAACCATAGAAAATACCATGCTGTTCTAAAATACTCTCAAAAATATATAAGTGAAGCATGAGAGACTAGCAATTTCTACAAAAATAAGCCACCGCCGTGCTCTAAAAGATATAAGTGAAGCACTAGAGCAAAAACTAACAAGCTCAAAAGATATAAGTGAAGCACATAGAGTATTATAGCAAATTCTAATCAAATAGGCTTCTCCCAAAAGGTGTGTACAGCAAGGATGATTGTGGTAAACTAAAAAGCAAAGACTAATATAATACACGACGCTCCAAGAAAAACACATATCATGTGGCGAATAAAAATATAGCTCGAAGTAAAGTTACCAATGAACGAAGACGAAAGAGGCGATGCCTTCCCGGGGCATCCCCAAGCTTAGGCTTTTGGCTATCCTTGAATATCTTGGGGTTCCTTGGGCATCCCCAAGCTTAGGCTCTTGCGACTCCTTATTCCATAGTCCATAAAAGCTTTACCCAAAACTTGAAAACTTCACAACACAAAACTCAACAGGAAATCATATGAGCTCCGTTAGTGAAAGAAAACAAAACCACCACATAAGGTACTGTAATGAACTCATTATTTATTTATTTTGGTGTTAAACCTAATTTAATCCAACTTCTCTATGATTTATAAACTAATTTACTAGCCATAGATGCATCGAAATAAGCAAACAACACACGAAAAACAGAATCTGTCAAAAACAGAACAGTCTGTAGCAATCTATAACTAATGCAAACTTCTTAACTCTACAAATCCTACCAAAATAGGAAGTCCTGGAAAAATTTTCTATTGATCATCAGCAAAAAGAATCAACGCAAAAGCACGTTTCTGTGATTTAACAAAACTAAATTCGTGCGTGCAAAGTTTCTGTTTTTCAGCAGAATCAAATCAACTATCATCATAGGTTATCCTATAGGTTCTACTTGGCACAAACACTAATTAAAATATAAAAACACATCTAAACAGAAGGTAGAAGCAAGATTTATTACTAAGCAGGAACAAAAGCAAAAAACACAAATAAAATTGGGTTGCCTCCCAACTAGCGCTATCGTTTAACGCCCCTAGCTAGGCATAAAAGCGAAGATAGATCTAAGTAGTGCCATCTTTGGCACTAAATTCATAAGTAGCCCGCATGATAGATTCATAAGGTAATTTGACTTTCTTTCTTGGAAAGTGCTCCATGCCTTTCTTCAATGGAAATTGGAATCTAATATTCCCTTCCATCATATCAATAATCGCACCAATCGTTCTAAGGAAAGGTCTACCAAGAATAATAGGGCAAGAAAGATTGCAATCTATATCAAGAACGATAAAATCTACGGGCACCAAATTTCTATTTGCAACAATGAGAAAATCATTGATCCTTCCCATTGGCTTTTCAATGGTGGAATCCGCAAGGTGCAAATTTAAAGAGCAATCATCAAGATCATGGAAACCTAGAATATCACATAAACTTTTCGGAATCGTGGAAACACTAGCACCCAAATCACACAAAGCAAAACACTCATGATCTTTAATTCTAATCTTTATAGTAGGTTCCCACTCATCATTAAGTTTTCTAGGTATACAAACTTCCAAATTAAGTTTTTCATCAAAAGATTGCTTCAAGGCATCAACAATATGTTTGGTAAAAGCTTTCTTTTAACTATAAGCATGAGGAGAATTAACAACGGATTGCAACAAGGAAATACAACCTTCTAAATAACAATTATCATAATCAAATTCTTTGAATCCGAGATAGTGGGTTCAATGCTATTTAAAGTTGTGACCTCTCCAATCCCACTTTTACCAAATTTAGCATCAAGATCTAAAAACTCAAAATTCTTGGGACGCCTTCTAGGCAAAGTTGACTCATCATCAGTCCCATAATTATCAAGATTCATATTGCAAAACATAGATCTAATAGGAGACACATCAATAACTTTAAGATCTTCATCATTATTTTCATGGAAACTAGAAGAACACGCCTTTACAAAGCAATCTTTCTTAGCACGCAATCTAGCGGTTCTTTCCTTGCACTCATCAATGTAAATTCTCATGGCTTTGAGAGACTCATTGATATCATGCTTAGGAGGAGACGATCTAAGTTTAAGAGAATCAACATCAAGCGAAAGTCTATCAACGTTCCTAGCCAAATCATCAACTTTGAGCAATTTTTCTTCAAGCAAAGCATTAAAATTCTTTTGAGAAATCATAAATTCTTTCACACTATTCTCAAAATCAGAGGGCATCTTATTAAAATTACCATAAGAATTATTGTAGGAATTTCCATAATTATTATAGGAATTACTAGGGAACGGTCTAGCATTAAAGTTTCCTATATAAGCATTGTTTCCAAAACTATTCCTACCAACAAAATTCACATCCATAGATTCAGTATTATTCTCAATCAAAGTAGACAAAGGCATATCATTGGGATCAAGAGGAGTATTCTTAGTAGCAAGCAACTTCATAAGTTCATCCATCTTTCCACTCAAAACATTGATTTCTTCTATAGCATGCACTTTTTTACTAGAAGATCTTTCGGTGTGCCATTGAGAATAATTAGCCATAATATTATCAAGAAGTTTTGTAGCATCTCCTAACGTGATTTCCATAAACGTGCCTCCCGCGGCCGAATCTAAGAGATTTCAAGAAGCAAAGTTCAAACCAGCATAAAATTTTTGTATGATCATCCATAAATTCAAACTATGAGTAGGGCAATTGCAAATCATCAATTTCATTCTTTCCCAAGATTGGGCAAACATGTTCATGATCAAGTTGTTTAAAATTCATAATATCGTTCCTAAGAGTGATAATCTTAGCGGGAGGAAAATACTTAGAGATAAAAGCATCTTTGCACTTGTTCCAAGAATCAATACTATTTTTGGGCAAAGACGAAAACCAAACTTTAACACATCTCTAAAACGGAAATAACTTCAATTTGACAACATTGTTATCCGTATCATTCTTCTTTTGCATATCACACATATCAACAAAGTTGTTTAGACGAGTAGCGGCATCTTCACTAGGAAGGCCGGCGAATTGATCTTTCATAACAAGATTCAGCAAAGCAGTATTGATTTCACAAGACTCAACATCATTAAGAGGAGCAATCGGAGTACTAAGGAAATCATTATTATTGGTATTCGAGAAATCACACAATTTGGTATTATCTTGCGCCATGGCAACAAGTAAGCCAACACACAAGCAAGCAGAAAAAGGCAAGCGAAAAGGAGAGGAGGAGATTGGGAAAGAGAGGGCGAATAAAACGGCAAGGGTGAAGTGGGGGAGAGGAAAACGAGAGGCAAATGGAAAATAATGTAAACGCGAGGGAGATGAGTTTGTGATGGGTACTTGGTATGTCTTGACTTGAGCGAAGACCTCCCCGGCAACGGCGCCAGAAATCCTTCTTGCTACGTCTTGAGCTTGCGTTGGTTTTCCTTGAAGAGGAAAGGGTGATGCAGCAATAGTAGCGTAAATATTTCCCTCAGTTTTTGAGAACCAAGATATCAATCCAGTAGGAGGCTCCTCAAAAGTCCCACGCACCTACACAAACAAAGAAAGAACTCGCAACCAACGCAATAAAGCTTCACGGCCACTTGCGAAAGTGAGATCTGATAGAGATAGTATGATAAGATAAATATATTTTTGGTATTTTATAATATAGATGCAAAAAGTGAAGATGCAAATAAAAGTAGATTGGAAGAAAATATGATAAGATATAAACCCGGGGGCCATAGGTTTCACTAGTGGCTTCTCTAAAGGTAGCATAGATATTATGGTGGGCGAACAAATTACTGTTGAGCAATTGATAGAATAGCGAATAATTATGAGATTATCTAGGCATGATCATGTATATAGGCATCACGTCCGCAACAAGTAGACCGACTCCTGCCTGCATCTACTACTATTACTCCACACATTGACCGACTCCTGCCTGCATCTAGAGTATTAAGCTCATAAAGAACAGAGTAAGGCATTAAGCAAGATGACATGATGTAGAGGGATAAACTCAAGCAATATGATATAAACCCCATCTTTTTATCCTCGATGGCAACAATACAATATGTGCCTTGCAACCCCTTCTGTCACTGGGTAAGGACACCGCAAGATTCAACCCAAAGCTAAGCACTTCTCCATGGCAAGAAAGACCAATCTAGTAGGCCAAACCAAATTGATAATTCTAAGAGACTTTCAAAGATAACTCAATCATACATAAAAGAATTCAGAGAAGATTCAAATATTATTCATAGATAAACTTGATCATAAACCCACAATTCATCGGATCTCGACAAACACACCTCAAAAAGAGTTTACATCAAATAGATCTCCACAAGAGAGGGGGAGAACATTGTATTGAGATCCAAAAAGAGAGAAGAAGCCATCTAGCTAATAACTATGGACCCGTAGGTCTGTGGTAAACTACTCACAACTCATCGGAGGGGCTATGGTGTTGATGTAGAAGCCCTCCATTGTCGATTTCCCCTCGCGGATACAGAAGGTTACGGCGGTGGAAATTGTGTTTCGTTGGCTCCCTGGATGTTTTCGGGGTACGTAGGCTTATATAGGAGGAAGAAGTACGTCGGTGGACGCCCGAGGGGCCCACGAGACAGGAGGGCGCGCCCTATAGGGGGGCGCCCTCCTATCTTGTGGAGGCCTCGGATGCTTCTTGACTTGCACTCCAAGTCCTCTGGATCACGTTCGTTCCAAAAATCACGCTCCCGAAGGTTTCTTTCCGTTTGGACTCTCATATTCCTTTTCTTCGAAATACTGAAATAGACAAAAAAACAGCAATACGGGCTGGGCCTCCGGTTAGTAGGTTAGTCCCAAAAATGATATAAATGTGTAAAATAAAGCCCATAAACATCCAAAGGGGGTAATATAATAGCATGGAACAATAAAAATTATAGATACGTTAGAGACATATCAGCCGCCCGCTCCAACCACATCCCCAGCATCGTTCGCGTTCTCGCGCATCTCTGTGCCCCCCCTGCAGCGTTGGTGGCCGCGGGTGGTGGATCCTTCGAGGTGGACGGATGATCTTAAGAAGCTGGTTTCTTCTTGGGCGCCATGGTCGACGGCGCCGCCTAAGATGCAGATGGCGATGAAGATGACGCGCTGCTTACGTCTTCAGGTTCGCACAAGCGAGCCCCCTACCTGGTGCGCCAAAGATGTAGCGGGAAACCATGGCCACCTATGAGTCCATGGCGGCCCCTTGCTGGTTTGGCAGGGGGAGTCGTGTTGCACAAAGAGCAGACCAACGTGGGGGCAGCACCAGAGAGATCACATGGGCCGTTTTACCCAGGTTCGGGCCGCCGTGAGGCGTAAAACCCTACTCCTGCTTTGGTGGATTGATGGTGGGAAACTGTTGGTAGTGCATAGTACACCTGCCCGACAAGGGTTGCCTCAGGGCTGCAGCGACTACGCGCGTGCGAGAGTGGCAGTGGTCTTACTTTCCAACCTCTCGAACTGTTGCCATGGGCCTCCTTTCATAGGCTAAGGGGTCACCACAGTAGCAAGTTAGTCATTGGATACTGATAAGATAGCAAATAGTTCTATCATACCTAACTCTGCAGGCCGACAGTGCGCATTTAGTGCGCCACTTAACGTCATGTCGTTGGTCGCCCGACAAGGCTTGCTGGGCTATCTTGCTAGCTCCACGCTTGCTCGTCTGACACGTCATAGGACGGGTGTCATCTATGGGTTTTCTTGGTAGAGAGCGGCTGCCATGTGGTGAATGGATGCCACTTAATCACTCTGCCGGGATGTCTTGGTCACCTCCTTGTCGGGGTGGCCTCTCCCCTGGTCGGGCTCGCGGGACCTGCAAGGGAGGCTTCTTTCTTGACGGTATCTTGCTTCTCTGACTTGGCCTTGGTCCTTTCTGATCTACTTATTGATGCTTCAAACCTCTTGGTTTGTTGCCCTTTACCTCGGACTGGTGCTTCGATCTTGATCTTGTGCCTATGCATAGTCAGGGCGATAGGCCCAGGGTCTGGTGCACCGACAGTGTGCGATGCGGGGCATACAGTTGATCCATACGAACTATTTGCGATAAGAAAGAACAACAGAAACAGGCAGCCATATCAAGGTGTGTGCTATATGCGGCATATAGTTCACCTCTTTAAACTGTTTGTGATGAGGCAGAACAATAGAAACTGGCAGCCAGATGAAGGTGTGTGTGATATACAACATACAGTTCACTCGGATGAACTGTTTATGATTAGGCAACACAAAGCAAATGGTCAGCCCGATGAATGTGCATGCAATAGATGGCATATAGTTCACTCGGATGAACTAGTTGCGTTGAGCCAAGAGAAACAAAACGGTTCAACTTAACAAGATGTGTGTGATACGCGACAAATAGGTCTGCAATCTGAAATGTGTGGGAAGACCGATAACAACACAGACGATTCCTGTTAACAAGCCGTGTGTTTTGTGAGTAAACGATTGCTGGTATACAATTGTGAGTGATTGATGAAAACATCACTGACGGGTTCAATTGTTTAGTCCCTATGCGATGTGATTTGCTCTGTACAAACAACATCTACGGTCTGTCTACAGAGCATCAACATATATATACTTAAAAAGATAACATTGCATAACCAAATTAAGCGTTGAATTACACAAGTGACTACAGACATAACATTTCCAGACACCAAGGTAAGCAACTACATGCATACTAAATTAGGAGAAACCTTTAACCCAACAAAAGCTATGGCTCAAAGTCTCGAGAGAACATCGTAGAGTATCTTCGGAATCTTCTGGTGCACCAAGCAATCATCTAGAATGAGGGGCTCTCCGGGAGGAAGTAGTTACGAGAACCTAGAGTCAGAGTTAGCAAAACCTTTAACCCGAATAGAAGAGAGATCAGAATCCCAAAGTATAGATGAGGAGTAAAAGATTCTAATACCATCCAACAGTGACGTGGGCCCATAAGCCGCACAACCATGTTAGTAAAAGTTTTTTAGTGACTAGACTCAACTTCCGCCAAGGAGTTGGAAAGGGGGCTACCTACAGCCAGTCGGATCTGATACCAACTTGTGACGCCCCCAATTAAATCATACACACAAATGTGTACGATCAAGATCGGGGACTCATGGGAAGATATCACAACACAACTCTAGACACAAATTAAAATAATACAAGCTTTATATTACAAGCCAGGGCCTCAAGGGCTCGACTACATAAGCTCGAAAAAAGAGAGTCAGTGGAAGCAACATTATCTGAGTACAGACACGAGTTAAACAAGTTTGCCTTAAGAAGGCTAGCACAAAAGCAACATCGATCGAAAAGGCAAGGCCTCCTGCCTGGGAGCCTCCTAAGTTCTCCTGGTCATCAGCGTCCGTCACGTAGTAGTAGGCACCCTCGGGGTAGCAGTAGTTGTTGGCGGTGGCGTCTGGATCCTGGGCTCCACCATCTGGTTGCAGCATTCGAGAAGAAAGGAAGGAGATGGAAAAAGGGGAGCAAAGCAACCGTGAGCACTCATCCAAAGTACTCGCAAGCAAGGATCTACACTACATATGCATCGGTATCAATAAAATGGGTAGTATCTATGGACTGAACTACAGAATCCAGAAGAGAAGGGGAAAGCCTAGCCTATCGAAGACTAGCATCTTCAAGCAGCTCCAAGCATCTTGCAGCAATCAGAAGAGTATAGAAGAGCAGTTTATATTTAACAAACATGTTGTAGAAATAACACCCAGAGATCCTTCCCCGAGTCCCTATGGGAAAGCAATCCCGGAGCCACATATCCATTACATGCCTCAACATTCAATATCCAGTTCTAGTTGTATCGATTGGGATACAACTCCGAGCGCCCATTACCATAGGACAGGCTATCGGTGGATGTTTTGTTCCCTGCAGGGGTGCACCATCACGTCATGACCGGCCTTGGCCGATCAACACACCGTAGTCCTACCTAGGCTCAACAAAGAGGCCAGCACGCTGGTCTACATCCTAAATGCGAAGGGGTCATGTGCCATCGCCCTTTGCAACCCAGCATGTTGCGTGGGCGGCCAGTGAGAAGACCTAGCTACCTCCTTCAAAAGACAGGTGCTTACGCAGTCCAACCCGGCGTGCGCCGCTCCATCGCTGACGTCTGTTGAGCTTCCGGCTGATACATACGACGCAAAGTGCCCATACTTATTCCCGCGTGGTGGTTAGTGCGAAAAAGGCCAGAGGCCTACTTGGATCAAATATCCAAACCGTTAGTGTCTTGGTAGTGCGGTAATGATCAATGATCCATGATATGTGGTCCCTTCGCCCCGTCTCACGGACTTGCGGCAAGGGCTAAGAATGCCCGGTTGCGCCGCATGGAAAACTTGTGGGTATCGTCCAGATCAACTCGACTTCACATCACTCGCGGGTACCCCTCGGGACCAACCCGATGTCATGATGGTCCTGTGGTAAGTCAAAGTAACAGTGTGTCCAAAACAACAAGGGGGAAACCCGAGGAATCACCCTCGATGGATTCCCACTCGATGTAACCATCAAGGTGGACTTGGATGAATCACCCTCGTTGGTCCACACTTGAGGGGTTGCACGACAGAGTCATTATCGGGAGTGTTCAAGGAGGAATCACCCTGAATGACCATGACCGAATAGCTACACTACAGGGTTAACATCAGAAGTGATCACGAGGTATCACCCTCGACACTCGGTAGCAACTCTGCAAAGTCATACAACTAAGGAGGGTGATGTGCGGTATCAGGGCATGGACGTCGATCACGTTGATCGAGTCATCGAACATAAAGCGGGGCAACTGGGACAAGATTGGGGTCATTGATGTGTCTCTAACCTGCCTATACTAAGCAGTTTAGAATAAACAGGTAAGTTATGAAAGCGGGTAGCAAAAAGAAGCTATGCATTAGACTAGGATCATACAAAAAGTAGTAGCAGTTCTAATGCAAGCACAAGAGAGAAGGGAATGGGCGATACCGGAATGCTCAAGTGGGGTTTGTTTGCTTGGAAGCTCTGCTGCAAAGGAAGAAGGGTCGTCAAAGACGTAGACGATCACAGGGGCAGCATCGGTCTCGGGGTCTACCAGAGAGAAGAGGGGGAAGAAACAGTAAATACAGAGTAAACATAGGTACCACTAAGCATGACATGACGAAAAGCGGAACTAGGGGTGTTCTACCATAGTACTACGTGTTGCAGACGGAGAGGGAAAACATCTCGGGGGGTTTTCCAGTGTTTGGCGTTTTTCGGATAGATGAAAGAGAGAGTACGGTTCCATGTTCAGCATGCTAGAGCCATGTGACAGAGGAAAGGACCTTGTATTTGGATTTGTTGGATTTTTCTGAGCAACTTTCATATATAAAACTTTTTCACCCGAGTTACGGATTATTTGATATGACTTTTCAAAGTTTTAAACAATTTCTATAATTTTCTGGAATTCTATAATACAAAAAGTTTAAATATAAAACTGCTATGGGTACACAGAAGTGTACCCAGTAGTGTGTGCATGTGTATGACAGGTGGGACCTGTTGACTGCTGAGTCAGCAGTCAACAGTCCCGGTTGACTGGTCAAAGTGGGCGGCGGGGCCCATGTGTCATACCCACAGTTTTAAAATTTCTTTTTTGAAAAATAGATAATTAGGGGTGGGGTCTACCTGTCATTGGGTCACTTTACTTAACAGATGGATTTAATTAGTTTTTAGCAGTGTTGGGTCCATGGTCAACAAAAGATTAGTGGGGAAAGGGGATTAGCCACCAGAATTAAATTGGGTCGGCCCCATCACACACACGCACGCCACCACCGAGCGCATAGCGCTGGCGGCCATGGCCATGGCCCGGCCAGCAACCACGACGGGCATGGTAGCGGCGGTGGCCGGTGGCGGCCAACGGCGGGGTGCGGCAGCGGTGGCCAGCGGCGAGGCAAGGCACGACGCGAGCGGCAAGGCGAGGAACTGCAGGCAGGAGGGGCGCGCCCCGGGCAGTCGGGCGGGGGCGAGCGGGGAGCCGGCCTGGCGCGGCGCGGCATCGTGGAGGGCAGCCAGCAGCAGCGGTAGCGATAGGTAGCAACGATAGCGAGCGAGGCATGAGCTAGCGGCAATAGTAGATGGAGCAGCAGCGGCGCCGCCTAGGAACAATAGCAAGCATCGGCCAGCGACAGAAGGGGCAGCAGTAGCGGCCAACAAGCAGAGTAGCAGCGCCAAGGCAGCAGCAGCATTGCAAGGCATAGTAGCAGCACATAGCACGCACGCACATATGTACGCGTACGCCCGAGTCGGGCAATACGGTGAAGGCGGCCTACGGCGTCCAAATCGAACGAAAAAAGGGATCCAAGGGAGGAGCTCACCCTGGTTCTTGCGGACGAGGTTAGGAGGACGGGGGAGGCCCGGAGCAGCGGCAATGACGATGAGGTGGTGGTGGCCGTGCGGAGAAGATGAAGATGGTGACGGCTACGCATCGCCTCGGCTCGGATCGATGCCCGGAACGGACGAAGGCGACCTTGGTGGACCTCCTGGACGTGCTCCTGAGAGACGGCGATGATGGTGGCTGCGGCAACAAGGGCGAGACAGTGGTGACCGCAGAGCTTTCGAGCTCGAATACGAGCAGATGAGGAGGGGGCGAAGGGGGATGGGGGGCCTGGACGAGGTGGGGGCTAGGGTTTTGGTTGATGTAGTTATAAGCCCAGGGGGCGACTTGGAGGGCATCCATGGCCATGGCCGTCGTGGATGTGCGCCACGCACAGCCTCTGTTCTTGTAGCGGGAGGTAAGGGAAGGTTTTGGTGAGCTGGACCGTGTGGCCACTTATGGCCCAGTGGCACCTTAGTTTAGGTCCGTTTCGCTCTTTTCCATTTCTTTGTATTTTCAGATCCTATTTTGTATTAGGTTGGGCCATCAAATGATTTTTGTTATATATGAAACTTGGCACCTAATTCCATTGCAACATTTTGGTGCTGTAGAAAATGTCTCAGAACATTTGGAATCATTTAACCATTTTCTTTAAATTGAAAAGGTCAGTTAAATGGATGTTGGCTCACTAAAATATTGCTAGGAACAAAATAGAAATACAATTTAATTCAATTTCTTCATGACAATTACTTGAGGATTATTTGCAGCATCTCGAACATTTTGCCTCTCTGTTTGGAGAAATAAAAATTTGATTTGAAATTTAAATTTGACTTCGACTTTGATTTTTGGGCAAGTGGCATTTTAGCAAGGTAAACATGATGACATGGCAACCATTAGGGGGATATTACAGTAGCATGACAATCAGGTGTTATAGAGGGACAGCAAGAAGAGGACGGGGAGGAGAGGGACTCCTCCCGAACAAGGAAGAGGGCAGCGTCGAAAACGCCGAGGAGGAACAACCACTTCAGCCCAAAGAAGCAACGCAGGGCCAAGGTGGTCCTGTCTGATGACAGCTCGAACTCCGCCGAGGAGTTCGAGGCTTCTGAAGAGGTTCCTTAGAGGAACCCCAGGTTGAAGCTGTCACAACCCTAGATTTTGCTTGTAATTAGTTACATTGTGAGCATACATGCATCATATTTATTTTAAGTGAAAGTGGAATTGAGGGAATTTGCAAAGCCTCCAAAATCATTTTTGGAAATGATCAAGACAAAGATTGCTTCAAATAGGTCCAAGAAAATGTTCCTGATTCTCTCTGAAAATATTGGCGAGAGGTAAAATTCAAGTCCATATTTTTAGGAGCTCAGAAATAATTATTTTGGGCATTTGAGCCAACCCAATAATTATTTGTATTGGATCTATATTTATTATATATTAAATATAAGTTCAATAATTCCAAAAATTGTTGTGTGGCTTTGGATGAGACAACTTAGTTCACACAATTATTTTCATGAAGTTTTAAATTGATTTTGTATTTAGATCAAATCAAAACAAACAACAGAAAATTAGAAAAAAAGAAAGAATTAGGAAAGACAAAGGGAGAGAGAGAGAAGAAACTTACGCCGACCTATTACAGTAGCAGCCCACGAGGCCCACAATGCCGCCGTCTTCAAGCTGCTGCCAGGAGGACGCCGAGCGCGTGCCCGGAGCCCGCGGCCACACGCCGTGCCACCTCCTCCCTGTCTGTGCGCCTCCTCGTCGGTCTGGATACCCCAGACGTCGCCACACACCACCCCGACCCTCTCTCACTCTCCCCGTGCTCCTCCCCTCCTCTGCTTTCTCTTCCACACGATCACCGAGCGCGCCCGTTGCCGTCGCTCGTTGTTGCCGTAGCCACAGCCACCCCCTTTCCCCTCTGGTGTGTCCATGAGCTCCGCCTCGGTTGTCACGCCTCCTCGACGATGATAACCCACAAGTATATGGGATCGTAACAATTTTCGAGGGTAGAGTATTCAACCCAAATTTATAGATTCGACACAAGGGGATCCAAAGAATACTTGCAAGTATTAGCAGTTGAGTTATCAATTCAATCATACTTGGAGATTAATTATCTGCAGGAAAGTGATCAGTAGCACATTAATATGATAGTTTTGATAGTAATGGTAGCAGCAACAGTAATGGTAACAGTGATAGTAGTGATTTTGTAGCAGTAACGATAGCAGTAGTAGCAGTAGTAACTTAGCAATAACAATATAAGGTAAATTCGTAGGCATTGGATCGGTGATTCATTGGATGATATTCATCATGAGACAGTCATAACCTAGGGCTATACGGCACTAGCTCCAATTCATAAATATAATGTAGGTATGTATTTCGTAATTAGTCATACGTGCTTATGGAAAGAACTTGCGTGACATCTTTTGTCCTACCCTCCCGTGGCAGTGGGGTCCCATTGGAAACTAAGGGATATTAAGGCCTTCTTTTAATAGAGAACCGGAAAAAAGCATTAACACACGATGAATACATGAACTCCTCAAACTACGATCATCACCGAGACTGGTCCCGACTATTGTCACTCCGGGGTTGCCGGACACGTAGTAGGTGACTATAACTTGCAAGATTAGATCTAGAACATGGATATAATGGTGATAACATAAACGGTTCAGATCTAAAATCATGGCACTCGGGCCCAAAGTGACAAGCATTAAGCATGGCAAAGTCATAGCAACATCAATCTCATAACATAATGGATACTAGGGATCAGGCCCTAACAAAACTAACTCGATTACATGATGAATCTTATCCAACTCCTCATCGACCAACGAGCCTCCGAAGGAATTAGTCACTTCCGGTGGGGAGCATCATGGAATTAGCGATGGAGAAGGGTTGGTGATGACGAAGATCGAAGATCCCCCTCTCTGGAGCCCGAAAAGGACTCTAGATCTGGCCTCCTGATGAAGAACAGGAGAAGGTGGCGGCTCCGTCTCGTGAAACGCAATAATTCTTTCTCCCTCATTTT
Organism: Triticum dicoccoides; assembly: GCF_002162155.2. Lineage (NCBI taxonomy): Eukaryota > Viridiplantae > Streptophyta > Magnoliopsida > Poales > Poaceae > Triticum > Triticum dicoccoides. The sequence goes on along the minus strand of NC_041391.1, from coordinate 366,808,228 downwards.
TTTCTGGAAATATGTGATTTTATAGCGTTGGTTTCAGGGTCTACGGGGCCACCATGTGGGGACAACCCACCTGGCCACGCCTGGAGGGCGTGGAATGATGTGATTGACAAGACCCATCCATTAGCTTAGCATAATGATCGTTCAGTTTTATTGCTACTGCTTTCTTCTTGTCAAATATATATTCCAGCGACTATGAGATTATGCAATTCCCAAACACTGGAGGAATTCCTTGTGTGCTATGAAACGTCACAACGTAACTGGGTGATTATAAAGATTCTCTACAGTTATCACTAAAGGTGTTTGTTGGGTTGGCCAAGATCGAGATTAGGATTTGTCACTCCGAGTATCGGAGAGGTATCTCTGGGCCCTCTCGGTAATGCACATCATATGAAGCCTTGCAAGTAATGTGACTAATGAGTTAGTTGCAGGATGATGCACTACAGAATGAGTAGGGATACTTGTCGATAAAGAGATTGAACTAGGTATGAGGATACCAATGATCGAATCTCGGGCATGTAACATACCGATGACAAAGGGAATAACGTATGTTGACATTGCGGTTCGACCTATAAAGATCTTCGTAGAATATGCGGGAACCAATATGAGCATCCAGGTTCTCCTATTGGTTTTTTGACCGGAGAGGTGTCTCGGTCATGTCTAAATAGTTCTCGAACCCGTAGGGTCCGCACGCTTAACGTTTGATGACGATATATATTATATGAGTTATGTGTTTTGGTGGCCGAAGGTTATTCGGAGTCCCGAATGAGATCATGGACATGACGAGGAGTCTCAAAATGGTCGAGAGGTAAAGATTGATATATTGGAAGGTTATATTCGGACACCGGAATGGTTCCAGAGAGGTTCGGGTATTTTTTGGAGTATCGAGGGGTTGCCGGAACCCCCTCGGGAAAGTTAATGGGCCATATGGGCCATAGGGGAGAGGAGAGGCATGCCACGAGGAGGTGGCGCGCGCCCCACCATAGGGAGTCCGAATTGGACTAGGGGAGGGGGCGCGGGCCCCCTTTCCCTCTCCCTCTCCATCTGTTTCACTTTTCCCCTCCGTTGGAAGGAAAGGGGGGAGCCGACTAGGACTATGAGTCCTAGTACGAGTCCCCCCACTTGGCGCACCCCCTAGGGCCGGCCTCCTTCCCTCTCCTTGTTTATATACGGGGGCAAGGGGCATCGCAAAACACAACTGTTGTTTCTTAGCCGTGTGCGGTGCCCCCCTCCACCGTTTACTCCTCTGGTCATATTGTCATAGTGCTTAGGAGAAGCCCTGTGCGGATTAAATCACCATCTGTCACCACGTCGATGTGCCGACGGAACCCATTGAATCCTTTGTACCTCTACTGGATCAAGAGTTTGAGGGGCGTCATTGAGCTGAACGTGTGCCGAACTCGAAGGTGTCGTATGTTCGGTACTTGATCAGTTCATTCGGGAAGATGTTTGACTACATCACCCGCGTTAAGTTAATGCTTCCGCTCTCGGTCTATGAGGGTACATGGACACACTCTCCCCCTCTCGTTGCTATGCATCTCCTAGATAGATCTTGCATGAGTGTAGGATTTATTTTGAAATTGCATGCTACGTTCCCCAACAGTGGTATCAGAGCCACGTCTATGCGTAGATGATATGCATGAGTAGAACACAAAGAGTTGTCGGTGGTGATCGTCATACTGCTTACCGCCAACGTCTTATTTCAATTCGGCGGTATTGTTGGATGAAGCGGACCGGACCCACCTTACGTGACCGCGTTCATGATACCGGTTCCACCGACAGACATGCAACTAGTTTTCCATAAGGTGGCTGGCGGGTGTCTGTTTGTCCAACTTTAGTTGAATCGAATTTGACTATGGCCAGTCCTTGTGCAGGTTAAAGCAGCAAACTTGATAAATCACCGTTGTGGTTTTTGCGCCGTAGGTATGTACGGTTCATGCTATAAGCCCGCAGCAGCCGCGTAAAACTTGCAACAACAAAGTAGAGGACATCTAACTTGTTTTTGCAGGGTATGTTGTGATGTGATATGGTCAAAGGCATGATGTGATATAAGTTGTTGTATGAGATGATCATGTTTTGTAAAAGTTATCGGCAACTGGCAGGAGCCATATGGTTGTCGCTTTATTGTATGAAATGCAATCGCCATGTGTTTGCTTTAATTTATCACTAAGCGGTAGCGATAGTTGTAGAAGCGATGGTTGGCGAGATGACCACGACGCTACGATGGAGATCAAGGTATCAAGCCAGTGACGATGGACATCATGACGTTGCTTTGGTGATGGAGATCAAAAGCACAAGATGATGATGGCCATATCATGTCACATATTTTGACTGCATGCGATGTTTATCTTTTATGTATATTATTTTGCTTAGTACGGCGGTAGCATTATAAGATGATCCCTTACTAAAATTTCAAGATATAAGCGTTCTCCCCGAGTATGCACCGTTGCGAAAGTTCTTCATGCTGAGACACCACGTGATGATCGGGTGTGATAGGCTCTACGTTCAAATACAACGGGTGCAAGCCAGTTTTGCGCACATGGAATACTCGGGTTAAACTTGACGAACCTAGCATATACAGATATGGCCTCGGAACACTTGAGACCGAAAGGTCGAACGTGAATCTAAATACCAAATCAATTTAAAACTTCATGAAAATAATTGTGTGAACTAAGTTGTCTCATCCATGATTCACCTCCACAGACACAGATATACATGTACATGATTTAGCATAGGGTGCTACTAAAGATTCATTTAACTCCGACAGGAAAATTAGGGAGCAATAAATTAGTGCTACTTAAGTACTCCTGATTAATCAAGTGACCTTGCAGGAGAGTGAGCAGAAGTTGAAGGGCTTCCTGGAGGATCGTCTCACATGTAAGGGAGACGTTGCTGGAGCCCTTGAATGGCCTCGACTGAGGCCTCGGCTTCAACAAGATCACCTTGGCACTATTGATCATGTAGAGCTGGGTCACGCATGCATCAAGAATCCGGTTAATTAGTATGATGTATCGTTAATCCAAGTACTACTCTGCTGCATTTCTCTATCTATCTCTACTCTATTATCTATTACTCTTATACTCTTACAAAAAATAGAGTTGGTGAGCTTGTTGTTAAGTGCATCTCAATGTTACGTGTAACGGACGAGCATCTTGCTAGTTTTCCATGTAAATTAAGACTAGTAGCAACACATCAATACAATACCACTAGCAAGATGTTAGGATAACATAGGACGGTACCATCGTGTGATCTTGTTCATTTCCTCCTCCTCCTCCTCCTTCTTCTTCTTCTTCTTCGTCATCATGCTCTATTTCTCTTTCTCTTTCTCCTCACCAGTTGCTGGAACCAAGTACATGATTGGCCTTCTATTTCAGAACTGGTTTTGTCAGTGACGGAATACAAGTGTACTAGTAAACATTATTTTCTCATGGCAGTCCAAAATAGAGATGAACACATGCATTAAATATCATTCTTACCTAATGGAAGGTTATGGTGCCAATTTGGATGATGAAGATTGGAACACAGACCTCCCTTTGTGCGGTTCCACCGAAATGAACCAAAGTTTTCATTCTGACATTCTAGTTAAACAGTACAAAAGTCACTTTTTTTAAGAAGTGTTTTGTACAGTGCACCAAAAGGTCGCAGTAGCAACGAGGTGAAATGGATATCCCTGTTTGCACAAGAAGCAACAAAGGAAACATACAGAGTCTCAAAAAATTACCTGGGGCATTAGATTAAGAACAGCTAAATATTTGCTATAAGGGCATGGGACAGTGGGTGCACCAGCAGTCCAGCACCATGTACCTAAACCGGGGCATAAAGTGGTGATTCAGAGTTTTTTTCCCCGAGAAACAAACATCCAAGAAACATATCTGGGTTGGTCCCATTTTTGTTCACTCTAGCCACCTACTATGTGTGGATAGAAAATCTAGTCCTGGTCATACCACTGTGTAAAGCATTTTCCCTATATTTCCCTTTTCGACCAAGAGATGGGTTGGATGACTAGTCTGTACTACTTTCACCCATTTCCTTCCTGTTTGTATCAAGTCCGATGTACATACTAATTTTCTGCCCTTTATTTTTTGTTTGAACCAAGTACAAGACTCGACTCCATGAAGTAGCTTTATGTGTAACAATAGAAAAAAAATTAGGTGACGTTGGACCATCCGACCAAGAGGGGCTGAGAGGTAGTAAATTATGCACAGGTAGCAACGTAGCGAGCTGGGGAAGTAGAGCTAGGATGGTTCAAAGGAAGATATACCTGAAGGTCATCGGGATGTAGATAGGTGGGGAGCGGGAGGCCAGATCCACCCACACTAGGGCAGCGACGAAGGGATCGGAGGACCTCCTATGCCGGCGCTCGACCAGAGATAACAGTGCGGCCGATAGTGGGCCTCCTCCCTTGCTGTCGACGACGGCCTAAACGCTGCCCCTGCTCCCCTTTGTCGGCGGAGGGGGATACATCTAGATCTGTCAGTGAGGACAGAAAGACAGTATTTACCACTGCTATCTTGTTTAGATCTGGAGAGGATGAGAGTGTGTGAATAGAGCAACCCTAGCAAGCAAGCATAGAGGCTCCTGCCTATATATATATATATATATATATATATATAGACACACACACACACACACATAGTGGGGTAGTTTTCTTTTTTCTCTCCATCAAAACAATCGTTTAAAATTGTGTATGTGCCAGGTCGCCATTTTTTTCAGTTGTTGATTTTTTTGAGATAGCTACCCGCTTATTCCAAGTGGTGTTATGGTGTGCCAGGTCGCACTTTGTATCGTTCAAGTCTGGTACTATACCGTCCATTAACTGAACAACCACCGTCTCGTAAAATTTGTGAACAAGCCCATGGCTGAAATTATCGAAAACGTGGGCTACACCAACATGCATTATTATTTATATCTTCTATGTGGGAGTATCCTAAAAGATGTGAGAGTACAATATTTATTGGGCCCCTTTGTAATTTGTGCTAAATATTGACCAAAGATTTAATTGACAAAACGTTAGTGCATGTTAACAAAAATTATATCCTTTGGTTCGTATTTGAATATAGTTTTCAATGATGTAATTTTTTGTGACATGCATGAACATTTTTTTAGTTAAATTGATAGTCAAAATTTGGCATAGATTTATCATAGGGACCAATAAACTAGGACGGGGTACTGTACATGACTAGCCACTCTATCTACATGCGGGACATCAAAGCATCCGGGCCCACGTGCCATCCACCAAATCACAGCGAGGTGCTACAGTCGAGACTCACTGGTCACCCTGGTGTGGCCATTATGACCCGTCATATCACAAAACCCACACCTTTACCAGCAGTGGTAAATTGGCCTCGAAGTTGGACTAGATGAAGCAACCAACATTTCATTGGATTGCTTGTTGAAGCCCTTTCTCCCCTTGAAGAAAACCTCAATCCGGGCTACTCACTTCTGCCATTTTTCTTCTGTACCGACGAAGGAAAGGTAGGCGAATCAGTGATGCTACTATATTTTCATTCCAAGAATCTTCATTTTGCCAAGTACCGACTGATTCTCACAGCATATTCTTTTCCTGTTTTCATTGCGATTGTGGTTTCCTTTCGATTGCTTTTTGTTTGTCAGTTTATTGATGGATCCTGGAGCACTAGGCAAAGAGTTGCTGGTGGACAACCCACCCGAGGCAGAGATCTCCAGGAAGCAAGCACCGACCAACGAGTTGGCCATGTCGGCGGGCCAACCCATGGATACGAAGAACTCCAAGAAACCATCATTGGCCAAAGAGTTAATGACATTGGTGGACAAACTCCTCAAAGAAAGCTGGAAGAACAGCAAGGGCCCCACTGTGCCCGCCCCAGAAACACTAATGGCCACCTATGAGAGGCTCAAGGCCGAGTTTGAGGAGATAGTTATCGTTGAGAAGCAGTATTTCCCTGGCAAGGTGATGGCCCCGGGAGGGATGGGATCCCCTAGTGAGCTGCAGAAGGTAAAAAAATGGCTTACCTTAGTTGTGGGTTTTGATTATTTTCAATGTGCTTGCTAATATATTAGGGTTGTGCAGGTGTCGGTGGACGTCCTTGATGATTCTGATGTTGCGGTCCGTCCTATGGACAACACCACAGAGATCATTTTTGATGTAGCGCTCCGTCATGTGGACATCGCCTCGGAGATCAATTCATGTGGACATCTTACGCTTATAGGCATGATCCGTCATCGATCGGCCAATAGCCCAAGCTCCTAAAATTGTGGGCTTAGCGATGCATCAAACAATAGTCCACAATTATACATTAATTCACATAAAACTCAAATAGTTGGTTCACGTATACATTCAGGCCTCATTAGGTTCATAGGGTAGGAAAATCATAGTAATAGGAAAGTCATAGGAAATGAGATGACATGTATCTTAAATCCTACGAGTAGGAATAGGAAAGTAGATTCCCTTTGATTCACATCATAGGATTTTTTCCATTGAGTCTAGGTTAATGTTTATTTTCCTATGAAATTTGGAGGATAGGAAGAATTCCTCTTAGGAATATGATTCCATTCCTATAAACCAAAAGGCTCTACAGAAATTTTTCCTGTAGAAATCCTATCCTTTGAAATTCCTACAAGATTCCTCTAAACCAAAGGAGGCCTCATGTTAATAGCCAGCAAAATTGGCAAGTACTTGTAACATGCGTGAATGTGTAATTTTTTGTTGGAAGCGTGAATGTGTAGTGACGTCGTACTTTCGGAGTGGCTACAGAGAGTATGTACATGTGCTAGAGGGGTTGTGGGATGGAGAGAGATCAAGAGAGAGAGAGAGAGAGAGAAAGACCCTCTTTCTACTCCTAATCGTTAGATTGACAAAGGATATTTTTTTAGAACAAAAAATCATAGCAGTACAGAGACATGCAAATCCTAGGCGGGCTAGGTTGGCCTAGTGGGGTTTAGTGATATGACGTGCTACAGTGTCGTCCAGTCTTCGCATGTGGTTGCGGTATTGTGGGTACAGTAAGTTTTCTTGAAGAAGCAGAATTCAACGAAGTCATGACGGTTCCTTCGCCCGACCAACTTAAAGTGGGAAAGGTTGGGCCTGCGCTACGACCGGGATGGACCAGGATAATTTTCTGAATGGCAGGTAGACCAGGATGGTCGACGTCCCACATGTCGGTGAATGAAAGTATTCTTTTCAATATCAAGGATGAGCAACAAGTATTCATTGTTTATTTTTATGAAAGCTATTGTCTCCACTGTTATGACGGAGGAGTGTGAAACACGGAAGCCCAGTGAACTTGGCATGTGCACAACTCCCTCCTTCCTCATGTACCATAGTGTTGATTATAAGGTTGGCTATAAGGTTACAACTTTTTCTCACTTTCTATCTATTTCCTCTCAGATGTTGTTACCTTCTTTTTTAGACACAGTTGTTTTTTTATACCTCTTTTTTTAGAATTAGTTTTTTTATACCTTGCAGCATGTGTACAGACGGGCTCTTGTAGAGCCCACTCCTTGACTTTGCCAATGCCTCTCTCTCCCCTCCACATAAGCGGGCTTATAGGCCAGTAGTGTACTACCTACTTGCTATGAATGTGGGCAGCTGGTATCTGAGGGGGGAGCACGCGTGGGATGGGGGAGGGGTTTTTGGTGGGCCAGCGCGGTCAGAGGCGGGCTTGGAAGCGGTCCGGACTCCCCCATGGCCCACCTCACATTATTACCATATTTCTTGGTGTCTGTGCGCGGCGGGCAGGCGATCTATTCTCCCTCCCTCGTCTCTCTCTTCTCAGCCGACGCCCGCCGAGCAATTAGATTTTGGCTATCGACGGTTTATTCAATTGCAGTCCCACATGTCGGTGAAAATGCAAGACAACGCGTGTCCCCTCTGGTGAGCGGGGTGCGAGCCGGAATATCGGGGGTGCGATGCGAACGTAGCAGGTGTGCTATAAGTGTGCCGCCTTTTCCGTTTGAACTTGCAAAGCATAAAATTTTCATGCGATAGATCGATAGAATCTAGAACAAAATGACGAGGACGGGGCTTTCCCGCATGTTAGGCGGGCTAGTTTGAGTGGTATGACGTGCTACAGTGCAAACAAAGCAAATTTCAAATTAACCGGATGAAATTGATTACATTTCGAAAACTTTTACTATAAACTGGACGAAATTCATTACATATTTCGCACAAACCATATTAAAACCTACTTTAAACCTAATCTAAACGATCGCCGGCTCCCAACCACCATATCCGGCCATGAGCCCCGAGACCTGACGCTCCGGCTATTCCCTTTGCCTTCTCCTTATCCACCTCAGCTTTGTCCAGCTCCGCCTCGATAAGCTCCTCCTACGGAGCACATGGTTATGAAGATTTCTGCCTCCACGTTGCCGTCAAGCGGCTAATCGGCCACCGATGTTTACACCACCAAACTTGGCGTCGACTGAGTGGAGAAGCAGTGGCCTTCCTGGAACCAGAGTGGCGGCGACCTACCATGTACTACTCTTCATCGCTGTCGGCTGCGCCCGCGCATGTGCGCCGGGTTTGGGGTCATGGCGGCGGAGGGCGGCCGAGGGGGGGGGAGCCAGCGATGTCCTTCGTCTGCTCCTGCGACAGTACGTCCAAGAGAGCTTTGGAGTGCGCCCGGAGTGGAGCCACCAATGTCCTTCGTCTCCTCCTGCGACTGTACGTCCAGGAGAGCTTTGGAGCGCCAGGAGGCCATGGTTGGAGTGGTGCCGATAGAAGGAAGCGACCGGAGGAGAATGACTGTGGGTCTTTGCCTATGGCTGGGAGCTGGGGATGAAGTTAATATAGCGGGCGAATGTTAATGAGCCACAGCAGACGGATGGACGGCTGGCGCCGTAGTAGGTTCATCGGCAGCCGCGTGTCATTAATGTGGGCGGTGGACAGACATATGGCCGTGGTGTCGTTAACATGGAGCAGTCGCTTGCACAGGGATGCTGCGCGGGTGGCGCTCTCTTGGTCATCGCGCTGCTGCAATACCAGCGCTAGTCAAAGGTCGCGTCGGGCGTGAATGCGGCATTGACGTTCTGGATCCGTGGTGACCGTTTCAGGCGGGAAGCGCGCGCTGGTGATGGAAGGGGTTTCCGTAGGCCAGGGTGGTTAGACACTGGCGTGGTGGTAAAATGTGAACTCATGGATGACGAGCCTTTGAAGCGTATGCGACACATATACACAACTAGGCGTCCATGTAAACGCTCTTGTCGCCAGCTAGCCTTCGACAACCACCATTAGGCACCACACAACCATGCATAACTTACGAATAATGGACGAATTGATCAAACACACACTTGTGTGCAGTGGCACTATGATCGGTCGCTCACGATACAGATATAGGTACCATAGTACCCTCCCTAGCTAGGTTGTTTTATAGATTGTCGTTGTGATGCGTGATATACATGAGCAAGGCGCCGAGTCACGTCATCGCGTCGTGTGCAGAGCCATGGCTATGTCAAGCAGCTCGGGGCCCAATCACAAAGTATGACGTTGGCATTGAGCCAAGTGAATACATGCTCGGTGTTCGCGGAGGCCGCCTGCAAACGTCTAAACAGTAATGTTAGGCACCTCCGGGGCGCATAGGTGACGGGCTTGCCGTTTGTCTTGTGCCATGAGTAGGACTTTGACTAAGAGTACGACGTGCATGCATTAGCATGGTTTAATAGCATGAGTGTGAGCGCGTACATGCTACTTGCGTCTATGGACAGTGTGCGCTAATGTGTGCATCACATATAATATTAAAAAATTGGTTTGTGCATTCAACGCAAAGTATTTCATTTTCATTTGGTTGACGAGTGTGCATTGCAGTGATGAGTCCGTGGTTTGATTCCTCACATACGCATAATTTTGGTTTATATTTCTTTCTCCACAGACAGGTAGGCCCGCATAGATAGATAGATACAGAACACGAGCTAATGAGGCACATGCGGACTGTTTGACTGGTCAAGCAGACAAATACGGAGCTATACGCTAAGCCTGTGACCGTATAATCACCATATCTCGTATACAATGATCAAAGTGAGCTATCAAGACAAGTTCGATGACCGCCAATGCATTTTACTCGGTAATAAATGACCAATATTGAAGGGAAATCCAAATTTCCTTCATCTTCTGTCCTTGAGCTCTTGACAAACCAATGCACTATATATGGTTGTCCGGCCACTCCGCCCCAGAGCTCTCACCAAGCATCATTCATGCCATCGTGCCACACACTAACCGGTAAAGAAGCGATGGCATCCTGCGGTGCCAAGTTCCTCGCTACCCACGACCGCACACAAAATGGTAGGGAAGCAATGGAATCCCGCTGTGCCGAGTTCATCGCCGCTCGCGACCTCACAACTACGTGGGCGGACTTTGAAGCTGCCAAGGCTCACTACAAGAAATATGTCAACTTGTGACCACCACTATTGGTCACTGAATGGTCATTATTTTCCATTTGTGACCTTTTTGTGACCAAAAACAGAAGGTCAAAAGCTGACCGTTCTAAACTGACATTAACGACCTTCTCTGTGAGAAGGTCATAGACGTTTACGACCAAAACAGAAGGTTGTTGAGCCCATGACCTTTTGTTTTGGTCACTGGCTGTCTGCCCAGGCCACGTCGGATCCGACATGGCAATCTGACGTGGCAAATTTGCGACCAATTGAGAAGGTCAAAAATTAGAATCGGCCCGGTCCAATTGGGTGTTTTACATGGGCCAGGCCCAACAATTCAGCCTTATATATATATATATATTTTTTCTGTTAATTTTTGCTAGCTACATGGGCCAAGCCCTACTATTCAGCCTTTTTATTTTCTAGGCCTAGGACATTTTGCATTCCGTTGCACAACATTCCAGTCCATTATTGTTTGGGCCATAGCCTTTTTAAACCTGAAATATTACTTGGTCCAGTAGAACATGTTTGGTGTTTCTCATTCACAGATTTCAATTTTACACATTTCAACAGAAAAATAAATAAATAATTCTCTATTAAATTATTAAATACAGAATCATTCGCTCAAATATTCACAACATCACATACATGTTTGCATGTCCAACAGCATATACACGGTGGCAAAGTAGCAACATCAACAACATCAAATATTCAAAACATGGTGGCAAACTAGCAACATCAACTAAAACTATGGTGCACATCTCGAGGCTTCCTTGATCTTCTGTCGTAGCACCAGCATCCTCAACAACATTAGATCTTCTGTACATAAACTATTAGTGAGATACATCAGGAGTTAAATTATTGCCAATAAAAAATATTGAGACAATTATAGGTACATGCCCAAATGCTTCAGTTCGTTAAACATTAAGCAAGGCATAGCAAAAATTCCAACAACTTGACAGCAACACGTTAACCTCTTGTTCATGTTAGGCAGCAACAATACTAACCTATAGGTACTATTCTATTCTACTACCACGACCATCCATTCAACTGACAGCATATAACAATACTAGTAAGCCCACACGGACTAACATCACAAGGCAGGAGAGAATAAAGGGAATCAAGACCTGATGATGATAGTGTGGACAATGATCTGATTGGAATTATCAAGCAGAGCAAAACAGCAGCATGACCATCAAGTCGCAGCCCTGAAGAAATAAAGAACAAATAGAGTCAGCTACTTATTTATTCAGAATTGAGAGTTGAACAATCATTAGAAAACTAAAGATACTGCTCAGCCAACTAAATAACACATGATTCAGTCGCACGGTATAATTCTGACTATAATATAACAAGAGAACTAAAGATACTACATACTTAGAACTCAACTAATAAGTGAGAATGATCAAATCTGATGCAAACAACTGATTTTATTTGTTGATGTTACAAAAGGAAGTGTATAAAATAAACTGCAGCAAACAAGCTTTGATTTGCTGCTCCAAATAGAGGACCATGGGATTGGGGTGCTGATCACATAAGTAAATAAACAGTACATCTCCAAAACCTTAAATATGGCATCAACTTCTCAGATCACAAAGGTAATATGTCTGAATTTGTAGCATCACACATGAGGTCTAAATTTATACCATGTTCCTTTAGTAGAAGAGCCGGTTCATGTCTAGCTTGTATTGTAGATAACTAGTACAGTTTTCACACAAAAAATAGGATTGCAGTATATATTCATAGCATGTAAGAATACTTGCATTAACAGACTAATCAACCATCAGCTAACACTTCACAGTACCAACTAACACTTCATAGTACCAAAAAAATGGGGTGGCGCTCGCCACTTCGGATGTGCAGCAGCCATGACGGCTTCTTCCTGTTCCACCTGCAACAGCGGCAACGGCAGCGGCAGCTTCTACAGATCTGATACACAAAACAAAACGCAGGCAAGAGGAATTAGAGGGAGGGGAGATGAAGAACATGGCAGACATTTATATGATGGCAGTACATAATGTGCAGCTTGGTTGACAAGCATGACTAACCACATTTCAGGATCCTTTCAATGGCATGCACCACACTAATTAACATAGGATACTGATTTCTACTCTTTGTAATTAGCTACTGCCAATCACGTCTACAACTTCCTAGCTCAGCTGTCGGAAGACCATACAATGTTGCATGTAGCCGACCGGCACACATTGATTCATAGCAAATCAGGTTGAACTTTCATAGAATGATTACACTAGCAACTAGTGAGCACTAAAGACTAATCTTAACCCACTGGTAGCAGTCTAACACTAGCAACCAGTGAGCACTGAAGAAACAGCAAGAAACAACACAATGAAATAGCTCAACCTGGTGGTGTGAGCGTAGTTCCATCCAACCTCCTTGGAGAGCTGGCCGAGGAGGCAGTACCTGTGCCCAGGCTGCAGCCTCAGAACCCTGCAAAACCACAAGCGACATCAACATCAAACACACACATGCGATGTACATTAAACATACAGAGCTCAAATGGAACTTGCCGCAGTGAAAGTAGACTTTACCAACTTGGTGTAGAGACAACTATGATGGCCCAAAACGACATGTACAAAGGGAAAACACGCTTAAAAATTTCCCATGATAGGTCATAACAAGGGACTGCAAAGGCCATAGCAAAGAGAAAAACGACGTCCACTAGAATTTCCAAATGCACACATTTGATAAATGAAACAGTTCGCCATGTAGAAAATTTCAAATGAGTGTCGCAGAACTGCATGCATAACAAATGTTCACCAACCAGATTGTACTATCAGAGTTACCAAACTACTTAAAATACGACAGAGGTTTCCCAAAACTGATGGCGCACGATAGCTTTAGTATTTGATAGGGGCCAGGATCTCCAGGTGAGATCCTAACTTCTTTCGGCTGCCTTCTCAGCCTTGACGCGGAGCTTCGCTAGTTGCTTTCTCATGTCGTAGGAGATCTTGTCCTTCTCCTTCCTCTTTTCCTCCAACTCCTGAATACCTGGCCATAGAGTGATGAGAAACGGTATGCACAAACATCAGCTCATAATGAAAAAAACTAGCAACAACGGATGTACTGTACTGATAACATTAGACTAGAACTAAGAGCCTTAGAGATTTTGGTGGTTAAGATCATCAAGTGGGATAAACCCATTAGGAGTAGCAAACATTTTGATAATATCACAGGCTCAAAGGAAAATAAACACCAACAAACTATTGAATGAATTAAAACCCAAAATAGAGCAAAATCTCTTAAAGAGAACAAAATGGCATGGTCTGTCAGAAGTAGCTGGTTGTGATAATCATGAAGTATCAGTGGGAATCCGAACAATTTTCTTCATCATGCAGAAGCATAAAAAAGACCCAATATAACACAAAGAGCAACAAGGTTGCGACCAACACAAGGAGTGCATGTACGACCAGTCATAAAGCGGTGAAAATGTAATACAGGAGATGCCATCATCCATCAGAAGTAGCTGGTTACACTAATCATGAAATATCAGTGAGAATCCGAACGATTTTCTTCATCACCCGAAATCATGCAGTTCAACCCAACAAAACACAATGAGCAATAAGTTTCATAACCAATGAAGGAATGCATGTATAGTCAGTCTAAAGTAGTAAAAATGTGCAGATGTACTTCAGGAGATGGCGTGACCCATCGATTTTCTTCATCACCCAGGTAATGCACATCTCATCAGCCAGCAGAACACAAAAAAGAGGATACAAAAAGTACGGCTAGGAGGTTTGCAAAAAATCAAAGGAAAGTATTTGCTCAATAATAAAGGAGTACATATGTAGTCCAAGAGATGGCATGATCCGTCAGAAGTAGCTGGTTGTAATAATCATGAAAAATCAGTGGGAATCCGAATGATTTTCTTCATCACCCAGATCAAGCACATCTCAGCCTGCAGATCATACATCAACTTGTCTGGAACCATGGTTAGTGAATACTTCATTCCATGTTCCACTGTGCTGTTAGTTTTAGCCGCTACTGATATACTATGGTCAGGACATTTGGCACTTAATTTGGTACATTCCTGATCCAAATGGTAAGCTGTAAGCATATGCCATATTGACAGATTTAAAATTGGAGCTGATCCCTTTATTCATAGTTGCAAGAATCCAAGCGGTATTTTTACTAACACGCAAGATCTAAAGTGTTGTCTCCATCCAGGAAAAAAGAAGCAGAATCACCTTGTTGGGCAGCAGGATCCGGTCGAGACCATCCGACATCTAATGCGGCGCCGAGGGCCTCCAGAAATACTTCTGCAATGCATCTACAAAAAAACCCACCAAGATAGAAGAGATAAGAGCACGAAATTTAGCAAGATATGTGCAAATTCATGGCTTAGATTTATCAAAGGAAGAACATTAAGGATAAAAGAAATTAAAAGAGCAGGGGAGATGGGAGGACCAGAGTTTACCATGGAGAGGGGCAAGGTGAGAGACGTGGCAAGGCAATGGGGACGTGAGATGGGGGAAGGCGAAGAAGCAACTACGACAACCCCTCCTCACGCTTGCCGATGATGTACACGCACACACAGGGGAGATAGACGGGAACAACCTCAGCCTTGGGGTCAGAAGGATACGGAGGAGGCCGTTGGCCGGGGGCGAGGTCGATGGCGGGGTGGTGCGGCCGCC
>NC_041391.1:366762877-366792733 GCF_002162155.2 Triticum dicoccoides | reverse complement strand
GACGGTGGGGTGGGGGCGGCCGTCGTGGGCGAGGATGACGGCGGGGTGGTGGCGGCAGCCATGGGCGAGATCGACGGCGGGGTGGGGGCGGCGATTGTGGACAAGCACGGTGGATCCGGGCGGGGCTGGGGACGGAACCGGGGGAGGGGGAGGAGGATGAGGTGTGGCTATGGGGAAACGGAGAGATGGCCGGGAGAGCGGTGATGCGGAGCAGGGTGGGATCTACACGAGGCCGTCGCCGGGGTTTGTGGCATGGTGGAGGCGACCGTGAGGAGGGAAGGAGGAGAGGGCGAGTGAGGGAGGGCGCTGCCACCAGCGACGGGAAGCTAGGGTTAGAGAGGGGTGGCGGCGTCGATCTAGGTCGGATCGAGATCTGAGGGAGGGAGAGGGTGGCGGCTGTGGGTGCGTAGGAGAGAGAGGGGGGCGAGAGGACGTGTAACGCCCAGATAATTAAGCTATAGTGAAACCCTGCTAATGATGCCACGTCACCTTCGTTACTGTTGCTCCCTCCCGTGCCTCCTAACACCATCCTCGTTGAGCGCCCGAACACACTGCCGCCTGCGCTCGTCGCCGGCATGCCTCCGGTGATCAATTGGTCACGGGCCAGTGCCCATTGCGTTCGCCACCTCGCGTATGACTCGCCTGGCCTCTCCTTTCATTCGCTAACATGATGTGTCGTCGTTTCCTCTCGTGCCTGACTCCGGCCGTCCGCCGATGAGCTTGCCGCGCTCGATTCCGGCCACCACTGCCTGCGTAACCACCACCAACCGTCGTGTCGTCGTCTTGCCATTCTAACGCGCCCGGCCACGACCAAAATGGTGCCATGTGGGCGATTTCCGACGATGCCCGAGGACGCGCCGCCGCGAACGAGCTCGCCGGCGTGATTCCGACGAGTTGCCGGCCGCCGCTGAGCTGGCCTGACGCATGGGCCCCCTTGTGTCCCTGACGGGTGGGCCCCGTTGAACCCTTGACCCGGTCAACTGTTGACTGCGCCGCCCGTGTCTCACTGACCTACAGGCCCCACCTCAATAAACGAAATAAATAAAAAGAATAATTAGTTAATTAAATAGTTTAGCTAATTAAAACCCTAATCTCTCACTAACTACTGGCCACCACTCGCTAATTAGGTTAGTTAGGTTAAAATAACTCTGTTAGTTAGCACTGTCACTGACATGTGGGTCCCAATGGCCCCACCTGTCTGGTTTGACTAGTCAACCGCACTGTTGACTGCTAACATCACAGCTACGTCATGCCGACGTCATCCCATACTGTTCTGGATAATGTTGGATTTAAATAATTAATTAAAATCAACAAATGATTAAAACTTTAGAAAATCTTATAAAATAATCCGTAACTCGGATGAAAATACCTTCTACATGAAAGTTGCTCAGAACGACGAGACGAATCCGGATACGCAGCCTGTTCGTCCGCCACACATCCCTAGCATAGCGAACACGCAACTTTCCCCCTTCGGTTCACCTGTCCAAAAACGCGAAACACTAGGGATACTTTCCCGGATGTTTCCCCCTTTCGCCGGTATCACCTACTACCGCGTTAGGGCACACCTAACACCGCTAATTGTCATGTCATGCATCGTCATGCTTATGTTTGCATTGTATTTATTGTTTCTTCCCCCTCTTCTCTCTGGTAGACTACGAGACCGACGCTACTGCTGCCCAGTTCGACTACGGAGTTGATGACCACTCCTTCTTGCCAGAGCAACCAGGCAAGCCCCCCCCTTGATCACCAGATATCACCTATTCTCCTCTATACTGCTTGCATTAGAGTAGTGTAGCATGTTACTGCTTTCCGTTAATCCTATTTTGATGCATAGCCTGACATTGTTGTTACATCTATTGATACCTTACCTGCAATCCTAAATACTTAGTATAGGATGCTAGTTTATCATCTGTGGCCCTACATTCTTGTCGGTCTGCCTTGGTATACTATCAGGCCGTGATCACTTGGGAGGTGATCAGGGGTATATACTACACCTATATACATACTACAGATGGTGACTAAAGTCGGGTCGGCTCGAAGAGTACCCGCGAGTGATTCATGGATTGGGGGCTGAAAGGACCTTTGTCCCGACGGCCCTCTGTGTGGGTCTTTGTGGCGGAGCGACAGGGCAGGTTGAGACCACCTAGGCGTGAGGTGGGCCGAGCCCTGGTCGGCGTTCGCGGTTGCTTCGTAATAACACGCTTAACGAGATCTTGGTATTTGATCTGAGTCTGGCCACTGGTCTATACGCACTAACCAACTATGCGGGAAAGTTATGGGCACTGGACGTCGTGGTATTAGCCGAAGCCTTCGTGACGTTAGCGACTAAGCGGCGCGCGCTGGGTTGGACTGCATAATGCGACTTCCTTTGTAATGGAGGTTGCTAGGTCTGCTCACCGGCCGCGTACGCAACGTGCATGTGTGCAATGGGCGATGGGCCCAGACCCCTGCGCATAGGATTTAGACCGGCATGCTGACCTCTCTATTGTGCCTAGGTGGGGCTGCGATGTGTTGATCTTCCGAGGCCGGGCATGACCCAGAAAAGTGTGTCCGGCCAAATGGGATCGAGCATGTTGGGTTATGTGGTGCACCCCTGCAGGGAAGTTTATATATTCGAATAGCCGTGTCCCTCGGTAAAAGGACGACCCGGAGTTGTACCTTGACCTTATGACAACTAGAACCAGATAGTTAATAAAACACACCCAGACAAGTTCCACAGACAACCCGATGATCGCTTTTCCACAGGGCGACGAGGGGACGATCACCGGGTAGGATTATGCTATGTGATGCTACTTGGAGGACGTCAATCTGCTCTCTTCTGCATGCTGCAAGACGAAGGCTACCAGAAGCATAGTCTTCGATAGGACTAGCTATCCCCCTCATATTCTGGCATTCTGCAGTTCAGTCCACTGATATTGCCTCCTCACACATATACCCATGCATATGTAGTGTAGCTCCTTGCTTGCGAGTTCTTTGGATGAGTACTCACTGTTGCTTTGCTCCCTCTTTTCCCCTGTTTTCCTCTTCTTCTCGGATGCCGCAACCAGACATTGGAGCCCAGGAGCCAGATGCCACCTTCGACGACAACTCCTACTACACTAGAGGTGCCTACTACTACGTGCAGGCCGCTGACGACAACTAGGAGTAGTTAGGAGGATCCCAGGCAGGAGGCCTGCACCTCTTTCGATATGTATCCCAGTTTGTGCTATCCATCTTATGGCAACTTGTTTAACTTATGTCTGTACTCAGATATTGTTGCTTCCGCTGACTCGTCTATGATCGAGCACTTGTATTCGAGCCCTCGAGGCCCCTGGCTTGTATTATGATGCTTGTATGACTTATTTTATTTGTAGAGTTGTGTTGTGATATCTTCCCATGAGTTCCTGATCTTGATCGTACACGTTTGTGTTGGGGAACATAGTAATTTCGAAAAATTTCCTACGCACACGCAAGATCATTGTGATGGCATAGCAACGAGAGGGGAGAGTGATGTCCATGTACCCTCGTAGACCGTAAGCGGAAGCGTTATGACAACGTGGTTGATGTAGTCGTACGTCTTCACGATCCGACCGATCCAAGCACCGAACGCACGGCACCTCCGAGTTCAGCACACGTTCAGCTCGATGACGATCCCCGGGCTCCGATCCAGCAAAGCTTCGGGGATGAGTTCCGTCAGCACGACGGCGTGGTGACGATGATGATGTTCTACCGGCGTAGGGCTTCGCCTAAATTCCGCGACGATATGACCGAGGTGTAATATGGTGGAGTGGGGCACCGTACACGGCTAAGGAACGATCCGTAGATCAACTTGTGTGTCCTAGGGTGCCCCCCTACCCCCGTATATAAAGGAGCAAGGGGGGGAGGCCGGCCGGCCCTAGAGGGCGCGCCAGGAGGAGGAATCCTCCTCCTAGTAGGAGTAGGACTCCCCCTTTCCTACTCCTACTAGGAGGGGAAAGGAAGGGGGAGAGGGAGAAGGAAAGAGGGGGGCGCCGCCCCCCTCCTAGTCCAATTTGGACCAGAGGGGGAGGGGGCGCGTGGCCCATGCTGGCCGCCCCTCTCTCTTCTCCACTGAGGCCCATAAGGCCCATTACTTCTCCCGGGGGGGTTCCGGTAACCCTCCGGCACTCCGGTTTTCTCTGAAAACGTCCGGAACACTTCTGGTGTCCGAATATAGTCGTCCAATATATCAATCTTTATGTCTCGACCATTTCGAGACTCCTCGTCATGTCCGTGATCAAATCCGGGACTCCGAACAAACTTCGGTACATCAAAACTTATAAACTCATAATAAAATTGTCATCGTAACGTTGAGCGTGCGGACCCTACGGGTTCGAGAACTATGTAGACATGACCTAGAACCATTCTCGATCAATAACCAATAGCGGAACCTGGATGCCCATATTGGTCCCTACATATTCTACGAAGATCTTTATCGGTCAAACCGCATAACAACATACGTTGTTCCCTTTGTCATCGGTATGTTACTTGCCCGAGACTCGATCGTCGGTATTCAATACCTAGTTCAATCTCGTTACTGGCAAGTCTCTTTACTCGTTACGTAATGCATCATTCCGTAACTAACTCATTAGCTACATTGCTTGCAAGGCTTATAGTGATGTGCATTACCGAGAGGGCCCACAGATACCTCTCCGACAATCGGAGTGACAAAACCTAATCTCAAAATACGCCAACCCAACATGTACCTTTGGAGACACCTGTAGTACTCCTTTATAATCACCCAGTTATGTTGTGACGTTTGGTAGTACCCAAAGTGTTCCTCCGGTAAACGGGAGTTGCATAATCTCATAGTTATAGGAACATGTATAAGTTATGAAGAAAGCAATAGCAACATACTAAACGATCAAGTGCTAGGCTAACGGAATGGGTCATGTCAATCACATCATTCTTCTAATGATGTGATCCCGTTAATCAAATGACAACTCTTTTGTCCATGGCTAGGAAACATAACCATCTTTGATAAACGAGCTAGTCAAGTAGAGGCATACTACTGACTATATGTTTGTCTATGTATTCACACATGTATCATGTTTCCGGTTAATACAATTCTAGCATGAATAATAAATATTTATCATGATATGAGGAAATAAATAATAACTTTATTATTGCCTCTAGGGCATATTTCCTTCAGTTTGCATGTACGATTAGTGTATGATTGAATTGGGGACGTCACAAGTTGGTATCAGAGCCAACTGCCTGTAACATTCAGAGAGGCTTAGTTAACGGGTCTGCAACATTCAGATCCGTATGTATCTTGCAAATCTCTATGTCTCCCACTTGGACTTGGTCCCGGATGGAATTGAAGCATCTCTTGATGTGCTTGGTCCTCTTGTGAAATCTTGATTCCTTTGCCAAGGCAATTGCACCAGTATTGTCACAGAAGATCTTCATTGGTCCCAATGCACTAGGTATGACACCTAGATCGGTAATGAACTCCTTCATCTAGACCCCTTCATTTGCTGCTTCTGAAGCAGCTATGTACTCCGCTTCACATGTAGATCCCACCATGACGCTTTGTTTAGAACTGCACCAACTTACAGCTCCACCGTTTAATAAAAATACGTATCCGGTTTACGATTTAGAATCGTCCGGATCAGTGTCAAAGCTTGCATCGACGTAACCATTTATGACTAGCTCTTTGTCACCTCCATATACGAGAAACATATCCTTAGTCCTTTTCAGGTATTTCGGGATGTTCTTGACCGCTGTCCAGTGATCCACTGCTGGATTACTTTGGTACCTTCCTGTCAAGCTTATTGCTAAGCACACGTCAGGTCTGGTACACAGCATTGCATACATGATAGAGCCTATGGCTGAAGCATAGGGAACATCTTTCATTTTCTCTCTATCTTCTGCTGTGGTCGGGCATTGAGTCCGACTCAACTTCACACCTTGTAGCACGGGCAAGAACCCTTTCTTTGCCTGATCCATTTTGAACTTTTTCAAAATTTTATCAAGGTATGTGCTTTGTGAAAGTCCTATTAAGCGTCTTGATCTATCTCTATAAATCTTGATGCCCAATATGTAAGCAGCTTCACCGAGGTCTTTCATTGAAAAACTTTTATTCAAGTATCCCTTTATGCTATCCAGAAATTCTATATCATTTCCAATTAGTAATATGTCATCTACATATAATATTAGAAATGCTACAGAGCTCCCACTCACTTTCTTGTAAATACAGGCTTCTCCAAAAGTCTGTATAAAACCATATGCTTTGATCACACTATCAAAGCGTTTATTCCAACTCCGAGATGCTTGCACCAGTCCATAAATGGATCGCTGGAGCTTGCAAACTTTGTTAGCACCTTTTGGATCAACAAAACCTTCTGGTTGTATCATATACAACTCTTCTTCCAGAAATCCATTCAAAAATGCAGTTTTGACATCCATTTGCCAAATTTCATAATCATAAAATGCAGCAATAGCTAACATGATTCGGACAGACTTAAGCATCGCTACGGGTGAGAAAGTCTCATCGTAGTCAACCCCTTGAACTTGTCGAAAACCTTTCGCAACAAGTCGAGCTTTATAGACAGTTATATTACCATCAGCGTCAGTCTTCTTCTTAAAAATCCATTTATTCTCAATGGCTTGCCGATCATCGGGCAAGTCAACCAAAGTCCATACTTTGTTCTCATACATGGATCCCATCTCAGATTTCATGGCCTCTAGCCATTTTGCGGAATCTGGGCTCATCATCGCTTCCTCATAGTTCGTAGGTTCATCATGGTCAAGTAACATGACTTCCAGAATAGGATTACCGTACCACTCTGGTGCGGATCTTACTCTGGTAGACCTACGAGGTTCAGTAGAAACTTGATCTGAAGTTTCATGATCAATATCATTAGTTTCCTCACTAATTGGTGTAGTTGTCACAGGAACCGGTTCTTGTGATCAACTACCTTCCAATAAGGGAGAAGGTACAGTTACCTCATCAAGTTCTACTTTCCTCCCACTCACTTCTTTTGAGAGAAACTCCTTCTCTAGAAAGGATCCGATTTTAGCAACGAAAATCTTGCCCTCAGATCTGTGATAGAAGGTGTACCCAATAGTTTCTTTTGGGTATCCTATGAAGACACATTTCTCCGATTTAGGTTCGAGCTTATCTGGTTGAAGTTTCTTCACATAAGCATCGCAGCCCCAAACTTTAAGAAACGACAACTTTGGTTTCTTGCCAAACCACAGTTCATAAGGCGTCGTCTCAACGGATTTTGATGGTGCCCTATTCAACGTGAATGCGTCCGTCTCTAAAGCATAACCCCAGAACGATAGCGGTAAATCAGTAAGAGACATCATAGATCGCACCATATCTAGTAAAGTACGATTACGACGTTCGGACACACCATTTCGTTGTGGTGTTCCAGGTGGCGTGAGTTGTGAAACTATTCCGCATTGTTTCAAATGTAAACCAAACTCGTAACTCAAATATTCTCCTCCATGATCAGATCGTAGAAACTTTATTTTCTTGTTACGATGATTTTCCACTTCACTCTAAAATTCTTTGAACTTTTTAGATGTTTCAGACTTGTGTTTCATTAAGTAGATATACCCATATCTGCTCAAATCATTTGTGAAGGTGAGAAAATAACGATACCCGCCGCGAGCTTCAACATTCATTGGGCCACAAACATCAGTATGTATGATTTCCAACAAATCAGTTGCCCGCTCCATACTTCCGGAGAACGACGTTTTAGTCATCTTGCCCATGAGGCACGGTTCGCAAGTACCAAGTGATTCATAATCAAGTGATTCCAAAAGCCCATCAGTATGGAGTTTCTTCATGCGCTTTATATCGATATGACCTAAACGGCAGTGCCACAAATAAGTTTCACTATCATTATCAATTCTGCATCTTTTGGTTTCAACACTATGAATATGTGTATCACTACTATCGAGATTCAATAAAAATAGACCACTCTTCAAGGGTGCATGACCATAAAAGATATTACTCATATAAATAGAACAATCATTATTCTCTGATTTAAATGAATAACCGTCTCGCAACAAACAAGATCTATATATAATGTTCATGCTCAACGCTGGCACCAAATAACAATTATTTAGGTCTAAAACTAATCCCGATGGTAGAGGTAGCGTGCCGACCACGATCACATCGACTTTGGAACCATTTCCCACATGCATCGTCACCTCGTCCTTAGCCAATCTTCTCTTAATCCGTAGTCCCTGTTTCGAGTTGCAAATATTAGCAACAGAACCAATATCAAATACCCAGGTACTACTGCGAGCATTAGTAAGGTACACATCAATAACATGTATATCACATATACCTTTGTTCACTTTGCCATCCTTCTTATCCGCCAAATGCTTGGGACAGTTCCGCTTCCAGTGTCCAGTCTGCTTGCAGTAGAAGCACTCAGTCTCAGGCTTAGGTCCAGACTTGGGTTTCTTCTCTTGAGCAGCAACCTGTTTGCTGTTCTTCTTGAAGTTCCCCTTCTTCTTCCCTTTGCCCTTTTTCTTGAAACTGGTGGTCTTGTTAACCATCAACACTTGATGCTCCTTCTTGATTTCTACCTCCACGGCTTTTAGCATTGCGAAGAGCTCGGGAATATTCTTGTCCATCCCTTGCATATTATAGTTCATCACGAAGCTCTTGTAGCTTGGTGGCAGTGATTGAAGAATTCTGTCAATGACACTATCATCAGGAAGATTAACTCCCAGTTGAATCAAGTGATTATTATACCCAGACATTTTGAGTATGTGTTCACTGATAGAACTATTCTCCTCCATCTTGCAGCTATAGAACTTATTGGAGACTTCATATCTCTTAATCCGGGCATTTGCTTGAAATATTAACTTCAACTCCTGGAACATCTCATATGCTCCATGACGTTCAAAACATCGTTGAACACCCGGTTCTAAGCTGTAAAGCATGGCACACTGATCTATCGAGTAGTCATCAGCTTTGCTCTGCCAGACGTTCTTAACGTCGTCAGCTGCATCAGCAGCAGGCCTGGCACCCAGCGGTGCTTCCAGGACGTAATTCTTCTGTGCAGCAATGAGGATATTCCTCAGGTTACAGACCCAGTCCGTGTAATTGCTACCATCATCTTTCAACTTTGCTTTCTCAAGGAACGCATTAAAATTCAACGGAACAACAACACGAGCCATCTATCTACAACAAACATAGACAAGCAAAATACTATCAGGTACTAAGTTCATGATAAATTTAAGTTCAATTAATCATATTACTTAAGAACTCCCACTTAGACAGACATCTCTCTAGTCATCTAAGTGATTACGTGATCCAAATCAACTAAACCATGTCCGATCATCACGTGAGATGGAGTAGTTTCAATGGTGAACATCACTATGTTGATCATATCTACTATATGATTCACGTTCGACCTTTCGGTCTCAGTGTTCCGAGGCCATATCTGTATATGCTAGGCTCATCAAGTTTAACCTGAGTATTCCGCGTGTGCAACTGTTTTGCACCCGTTGTATTTGAACGTAGAGCCTATCATACCCGATCATCACGTGGTGTCTCAGCACGAAGAACTTTCGCAACGGTGCATACTCAGGGAGAACACTTCTTGATAATTAGTGAGAGATCATCTTAAAATGCTACCGTCAATCAAAGCAAGATAAGATGCATAAAGGATAAACATCACATGAAATCAATATAAGTGATATGATATGGCCATCATCATCTTGTGCTTGTGATCTCCATCTCCGAAGCACCGTCGTGATCACCATCGTCACCGGCGCGACACCTTGATCTCCATCGTAGCATCATTGTCGTTTACGCCATCTATTGCTTCTACGACTATCACTACCGCTTAGTGATAAAGTAAAGCAATTACAGGGCGTTTGCATTTCATACAATCAAGCGACAACCATATGGCTCCTGCCAGTTGCCAATAACTTCGGTTATAAAACATGATCATCTCATACAATAAAATATCGCATCACGTCTTGACCATATCACATCACAACATGCCCTGCAAAAACAAGTTAGACGTCCTCTACTTTGTTGTTGCAAGTTTTACGTGGCTGCTACGGGCTGAGCAAGAACCGTTCTTACCTACGCATCAAAACTACAACGATAGTTCGTCAAGTTAGTGCTGTTTTAACCTTCGCAAGGACCGGGCGTAGCCACACTCAGTTCTACTAAAGTTGGAGAAACAGACACCTACTAGTCACCTGTGTGCAAAGCATGGCGGTAAAACCAGTCTCGCGTAAGCGTACGCGTAATGTCAGTCTGGGCCGCTTCATCCAACAATACCACTGAACCAAAGTATAACATGCTGGTAAGCAGTATGACTTGTATCACCCACAACTCACTTGTGTTCTACTCGTGCATATAACATCAACGCATAAAACCTAGGCTCGGATGCCACTATTGGGGAACGTAGTAATTTCAAAAAAATTCCTACGCACACGCAAGATCATGGTGATGGCATAGCAACGAGAGGGGAGAGTGATGTCCACGTACCCTCGTAGACCATAAGAGGAAGTGTTATGACAACGCGGTTGATGTAGTCATACGTCTTCACGATCCGACCGATCCAAGCACCGAACGTACGGCACCTCCGAGTTCAGCACACGTTCAGCTCGATGACGATCCCCGGGCTCCGATCCAGCAAAGCTTCGGGGATGAGTTCCGTCAGCACGACGGCATGGTGATGATGATGATGTTCTACCGGCGCAGGGCTTCGCCTAAACTCCGCAACGATATGACCAAGGTGTAATATGGTGGAGGGGGGCAACGCACACGGCTAAGGAACGATCAGTAGATCAACTTGTGTGTCCTAGGGTGCCCCCCTGCCCCCGTATATAAAGGAGCAAGGGGGGGAGGCCGGACGGCCCTAGAGGGCGCGCCAGGAGGAGGAATCCTCTTCCTAGTAGTAGTAGGACTCCCCCTTTCCTACTCCTACTAGGAGGGGAAAAGGAAGGGGGAGGGGGAGAAGGAAAGAGGGGGGCGCCGCCCCCCTCCTAGTCCAATTCGGACCAGAGGGGGAGGGGGCGCGCGGCCCATGCTGGCCTCCCCTCTCTCTTCTGCACTGAGGCCCATAAGGCCCATTACTTCTCCCGGGGGGGTTCCGGTAACCCTCTGGCACTCCGGTTTTCTCCGAAAACGTCCGGAACACTTCCGGTGTCCGAATATAGTCGTCCAATATATCAATCTTTATGTCTCGACCATTTCGAGACTCCTTGTCATGTTTGTGATCACATCCGGGACTCCGAACAAACTTCAGTACATCAAAACTTATAAACTCATAATAAAACTGTCATCGTAACGTTAAGTGTGCGGACCCTATGGGTTCGAGAACTATGTAGACATGACCTAGAACCATTCTCGGTCAATAACCAATAGCGGAACCTGGATGCCCATATTGGTTCCTACATATTCTACGAAGATCTTTATCGGTCAAACCGCATAACAACATACGTTGTTCCCTTTGTCATCGGTATGTTACTTGCCCGAGATTCGATCGTCGGTATCCAATACCTAGTTCAATCTCGTTACCGGCAAGTCTCTTTACTCGTTACGTAATGCATCATTCCGTAACTAACTCATTAGCTACATTGCTTGCAAGGCTTATAGTGATGTGCATTACCGAGAGGGCCCAAAGATACCTCTCCGACAATCGGAGTGACAAAACCTAATCTCGAAATACGCCAACCCAACATGTACCTTTGGAGACACCTGTAGTACTCCTTTATAATCACCCAGTTACGTTGTGACGTTTGGTAGTACCCAAAGTGTTCCTCCGGTAAACGGGAGTTGCATAATCTCATAGTTACAGGAACATGTATAAGTTATGAAGAAAGCAATAGCAACATACTAAACGATCAAGTGCTAGGCTAACGGAATGGGTCATGTCAATCACATCATTCTTCTAATGATGTGACCCCGTTAATCAAATGACAACTCTTTTGTCCATGGCTAGGAAACATAACCATCTTTGATAAACGAGCTAGTCAAGTAGAGGCATACTAGTGACTATATGTTTGTCTATGTATTCACACATGTATCATATTTCCGGTTAATACAATTCTAGCATGAATAATAAAACATTTATCATGATATGAGGAAATAAATAATAACTTTATTATTGCCTCTAGGGCATATTTCCTTCAGTTTGCGTGTATGATTAGTGTACGATTGAATCGGGGACGTCACAAGTTGGTATCAGAGCCGACTGCCTGTAGGAATCCCCCTTCCACACTCCTTGGCCGAAGTCGAGTCTAGTCATTACAAAACTTTTACTAACTTGGGTGTGTGCCTTACGGGCCCACGTCGCCATTGGGTGGTATTAGGATCTTTTACTTCTCGACCTTTACTCTGGGGCTCTGAACTCTCTCCTACTCGGGTTAAACGAATTTACTAACTCTAACATTAGGGTCCCATTACCACCTTCACCCCAAAGTTGGATAAGCCATAGTTATTCTATAGGATAGTATTTTGGATAGTACCCACATTGTCATTTGACTCCATTAAAACATCTTTGTTTTTAGATGGAACCCACGAGGCAGGTCATGCGCCACACGGCGGCCATTGGTGCCTCAGGATCACCTGCCGTGCTAGCTGAGATGATGACCTATTTGGGTTATCGCTGGCACCCTGAGTACACCATCTACGAGGAGTACTAGGACTTTAACCAGGAGCAGTACCGTGCCATCGTCCACCTCTACTCTCGGGAGTATGACTCCACTACTGTGCTGCACACCGCTCATGGTGTTGGAGTGACCATCGAGATGGCAGTTCATGATGCTGCCTATGCTGCTCTGACATGTCTTCGTGGGGAGTATTGGGAGTTGGACACTTCCCCTTTCAGGCACATTGCTATCGCATCCGACGTTGGTGCGGAGGGATACAACACCGCTGCCTACTCCACAGTCACCCGAGAGCCCTTCCACCATCAGAGCCTGGTTCTGCATGCTGATGGGTTGGACCGAGCTAACCGAGCTCTTTGCCACGAGTTGTACACCACTCATCAGCACCTTTACAGGGCTCTGTTGCACCCCTTTGTTCTATCTAGACAGCTGCCGCATTCTGGGATCTACCCAGCTAGGACCGTGATGCCCCACGGCGTCGGTTGGCCAGAGGTGGGAGGTTACTCTCCCACACTTGGTCCTCTTCTGCCGCCTGAGCGACGGGTTCTACACCAAAGTATCCGCAGCCCCCAGGCCGCTGACGTGGACTATCTGTTGCCCCACTACCAGTTGTCAGGCGACGACTACCTCCACAGTACCTCCTGGGACTGATGTAGTCTTGCTTATTAGTATTAGATGCATTCGCCGTGAGCCTGCGTGACGCCTATGTTGACTTAGTCTATCTACTGAACTCTATGTACTGAACTCTGTGCCCGACCCCTTTTGTAAATTATGCCGACTACTATGTAGTATCTGTCGTGCTCCTTTCATTATGCATGTTCCATCATGAATGATTCTTGTCTATGCAAAATTTCTCAATGCTGAACTACCCCCTATTATATATTAACAGGATGGTTAGACCAGGTGGTCGTGGTCGTGGCGGCAATGCCCCACCACTGCCTGAGTACATGGCTAGTATGGTCCAGTAGCTCGAGATGAATCGCCGGTTCATGGAGAATATGATGGCTTAGTTCCCTCGCCCCAATATGAACCAGCAGCCAGCCCAAGTGACTCTACAAGATTTCATGTGACTCAATCCAACTGTGTACTGCAGCTCAACTCAGCCGCTGGATGCTGATGACTGGCTCCGTGACATCACCTATGAGATGGAGTCTGCTGATGTAGCCCCTGCCCGCTATGTCACCTTTGCTTCCTTCTTTCTGAAGGGACCCGCAGCTCAATGGTGGGACAGCCACAGGCGTACTCTACTAGTAGGAACAATCATCACCTGGCCAGACTTCCAAGCTGCTTTCCGTGCCCGTTTTATTCCTCAGGGAATCATGGACATGAATAAGCGTGAGTTCCGCAACCTCACTCAGGGTAACAAAACTGTGGAAGCTTATCAGCGGGAGTTTCTGGACTTATCCTGCTATGCTGAAGAAGACATTGCAACTGATGCTCGCAGACAGGAGAAGTTTCATGATGGACTACAAGCTGACATCAAGCTCGCTTTGCTAGTGCATGACTTTGCCGATTTCTCCACCTTGGTGAATAAGGCCATCAATGTCAAGACTGGTCTGCAGGAACACTAGAGCTCTCACAGGCGCAACCATGACACGGGCTCATCTTCGGGCCCGCCCTCACAGAAGCGTAAGATAAGGATCCCGAGTAGCATGTACCATCCAACTGCACCTGCTCCAAGGCAGTCCTATGCTGCACCTCGTCTGCCGCCTCCACTACCTAAGCAGCCAAGGCTTCCAGCCCCACCTCCCCGAGCTCCTGTTCCCACTCCCAATAATGGTCTGTGCTACAAGTGTGGTCAACCAGGCCACCTTACCAGGAACTGCTTTCAGAACCAGGGTCAACTGGCCCTCCCTGTAGCTGACCGTGGAAACAACCAGCCTCGCAACAACAATGCCAAGTCTTATGGTCGTGTTCACGCCAACCACGTTGATCTCAATGAAGCTCAAGACCAGCCTGCTACTGTGATGGGTACACTCCTCGTAAATTCAGTACCAACATCCGTTTTATTTGATACTGGTGCATCACATTCATTCATGTCAGAATATTTTGCATACAAGCACGACCTTAAATGTGAGGTCATAAACACTCCACTAGTGGTAAAAACCCTCGCCGGCCAGTGTCAAACCTCTATGGTTAGTTACAACATTCCCGTTGAAATCAAAGGGTTGGAATTCTATGCCTCTCCCATTATCCTGAAGTCGTCTAACATCGACCTCATTCTGGGTATGGATTGGTTGAAAGCGCATATTGCTTCTATAGTTTGCGCCACTAAGACCGTCCATCTGCTGCACCCTTCTGATGAAATAATTAGCTACAATGCTCGTCTGGTTCAGAATGCCGAGGCAAGCTTTATGCGTTGAATGCATTGAACGCTACACCACTCGAGGGAATTGAAAACATTCCTGTCGTTCACGAATTCCAAGACGTCTTTCCTGAAGAACTTCCAGGGATTCCCCCTACTAGAGCTGTCGAATTCATCATTGACTTAAAACCAGGCACCACTCCTATAGCCAAACGACCTTACAAGATGCCGCCGCATGAAATCATTGAGCTTAAGGAGGAAATCGACAAATCTCTTTGAAGTGGTTTCATTCGCCCAAGTTGCTCTCCTTGGGGAGCACCTTCTCTCTTTGTCAAGAAGAAGGATGGGACAAACCGATTGGTCCAAGACTACCGCCCTATTAACCAGGCTACCATTCAGAACAAATATCCTCTTCCTCGGATCAATGATCTATATGATCAACTGGCTGGTTCGTCAGTGTTCTCTAAACTCGACTTGAGGTTCGGTTACCACCAGATCTGTGTTCGTGAAGAAGATATCCCGAGGACCGCATTTGTGACTCGCTATGGATCATACGAGTACACCGTCATGTCTTTTGGATTAACCAATGCTCCAGCCACCTTCTCTCGTCTGATGAACTATATATTTATCGAATACCTCGACAAATTTGTCATGGTTTATCTGGATGATATCCTTGTATATTCCAAGAATGAAGAAGAACATGCTGAACCTCTTTGTCTTGTTCTGGAAAAGCTTAGAGAGCATCAACTCTATGCCAAGTTCTCCAAGTGTGAATTCTGGCTTCCCGAAGTAACCTATCTTGGGCATGTCATTTCTAAGGATGGTATTGCCGTCAACCCTGAACGAGTTTAGGCTATTCTCGATTGGACTCCTCCGAAGAATTTCAAGCAAGTCAGAAGTTTTCTCGGACTCACCAGCTATTGCCGTCGATTCATCGAGAACTTCTCCAAGATCGCTAGACCTCTGACTAACCTGCTTCATAAGGGCGTCAAGTTTGAGTGGACAGAAAAGTGTCAGGAAAGTTTCCAGGCGCTCAAAGACAAGTTGACCTCTGCCCCAGTGCTTGCTCCTCCAGATACTAAGAAGGACTTCGTCATCAATTGTGATGCTTCACGTCAAGGCCTAGGCGCTGTCCTAATGTAGGAGCGTAAAGTAATTGCGTATGCCTCTCGTCAGTTGCGCCCTCACGAAGAGAACTATCCAGTTCATGACCTCGAGCTTGCTGCTGTTATCCATGCACTAAAACAGTGGCGACATTACCTTCTCGGTAATCGTTGCGAGATCTTCACCGACCACCAAAGTCTGAAGTACCTGTTTACTCAACCAGATCTGAACCTACGTCAGCAGAGATGGATGGAGATTGTTGCAGATTTTAACTTGGGTATTTCGTATACCCCGGGCAAGGCTAATGTAATGGATGATGCCTTGAGCCACAAATCATATTGCAACCACCTCCAGGTTCACAAAGTTCAGCCCTTGCTTGTTGAAGAATTCAGAAAGCTGAACCTCCATATTGTCCTCCTGGTGCACTCGCTCCCCCTCCCCCAGAGTTTCAAAAGATGAATCTTCGTGTTGTTCCTCAGGGTTCTCTAAATACCCTCGCTATCGAGCCAGATCTCGTGGGCGATATCAAGACTATTCAACATTATGACTCTGAAGTCGAGAAGATTAAACACTATCTCTCAGAAGGGAAGCCCTCATTCTTCACTATTGCCGATGATGGCGCCTTGTACTTCAAAGGCCGCCTAGTGGTGCCATGTGCGAGTGAAAACCTGAATCTGACTCCAGGGTTATGAAAGAAGCTCATGATACACCTTTGTCTATTCATCCCGGTAGCACCAAGATGTACCAAGATATTCGTCAGAGATTCTGGTGGTCTAATATGAAGCAAGACATTGCTCGTTATGTTGCTGAGTGTGAAGTTTGTCGTCGTATCAAAGCAAAGCATCAAAGGCCTGCTAGAACTCTGCAACCTATCTCTATTCCTGAATGGAAATGGGACCATGCTGAAATGGACTTCGTCACTGGATTCCCCAAATCACAGAAAGGTAATGATGCTATTCTTGTCGTCATTGACCGGCTTTCGAAAGTTGCACATTTTCTGGCGGTCAAAGAAATGATCACTGCTAGTCAACTTGCAACCCTGTATATGTCCAGAATTTTTTCACTTCATGGTATTCCACTAGTTATCAGTTTGGACCGTGGCAGCTTATTCACTTCAAGATTCTGGGCATGTTTCCAAGAAGCTATGGGAACTCATCTGTCTTTCAGTACTGCATTTCATCCTCAGTCACAAGGACAAGTTGAACGCGTCAACCAAGTTCTCGAAGACATGCTTCGAGCTTGTGTTATTTCCTTCAGCAAGAAATGGGAGGAATCTCTCCGGCATGCTGAGTTCTCTTATAATAATAGCTATCAAGCTAGTCTGAAGATGGCCCCCTTTGAAGTGTTATATGGACGAAAGTGCCAAACCCCTCTGAACTGGTCAGAAACTGGGGAACATCCACTCTTCGGTCCGGATATTATCCAACATGCCAAAGAACAAGTTCGCATTCACGAGAATCTCAAGACTGCTCAGTCACGTCAGAAGAGTCAGTATGACCGTCATTATAAAGACATGGTCTATCAACCTGGCGAAAAGGCCTATCTTCGAGTCACACCAATGAAGGGTGCTCACCGCTTCGGGATCAAGGGCAAACTAGCTCCTCGCTATATTGGCCCATTCACTATCCTGGAAAGGTGTGGAAAAGTGGCATATCAACTGGAACTTCCGCCGAACCTTTCTCAGGTTCACGATGTGTTCCACGTGTCACAACTCCGTCCCTGCTTCAAGGACCCAATCCGAGCACTGGATCATTAAGTGCTCGAATTGCAACAGGACCTCTCTTATAAAGAGCATCCGGTTTGCATTCTCGACCAAGCTGAACGCCGCACACGTCAGAAGGCGATCAAGTTCCTCAAAGTCTAGTGGTCGCACCATTCTGAAGATGAAGCCACTAGGGAACGCGAGGATCACTTGCGTGATGAATACTCCGTGCTGTTTCCTTCTACCTCCTAAATCTCGGTACGAGATTTCTTGTAGTGGAGGAGATTTGTAATGCCCGGATAATTAAGCTACAGTTAAACTGTGCTAATGATGCCACGTCACCTTCGTTACTGTTGCTAATCTTTCATTAGTTCAAAACCGGTCCAAAAATCAAATTCAAAATATGACAAACAACAAAATTTTCAAACATCAAAACAAAAATGTTCGGGCAGTGCCAAATATGGCATAGGTAATTATGGTGTAGAAGAAACAATTTTATAAAATACTTAATTGCCCTAAAATAAATAGAATAGAAAACAAAACAAAACAAAAAGAGAAGAACAAAAGGAAAAGAAGAAACCCCCTTCCCCCTGGGCCAAACGGCCCAACTAGCCAACAGCCAGCCCGACCGGCCCAGCCAGCCTGGCCCGCCTCCCTCGGTCGCTCCCTCCCCTTCCCTGTTCCCCCGACCAGGGTCGGAACAGGGGCGCGTTGCCACCGGACCCCCTTGCCGGTGTCGAGGAGGGGATAAGGTCGCCACGCCCCCGCCTCCTCGATCCCGCCTCCCACTCGCCCCCACTCTCGCCCTCAGTCCCTGCGCCTCTCCCTCTCCCCTCAGATCCACCCCGCTCTCCTCCTGTCCCATCGCATCAGAGCGCCGCCATGGACCCGCCGCCGTGAAACGCGCGGCCACAGCCACCACCTCACCTCGCCAGCGTGTCCGTCATCACCGCCATCGTCTTCCTCGTTGACCGGTGGCCGCAGCTGGAGCTCGGAGGCGCTGCTGTGACGGTCCCCTTCTTCCACATCTCCGGTCGCCGCCGTTCTTCACCAACTCCGGTGACGCCTTCTGCAGCTACTAAGCCACCAAAGGCCACCGTGCGTGCCGCTAGTTGTGCTGCCTCCCTCCTCTGCCCTCTAGCTCCCCTAGCTCACGCCCTAGCTAGCTCGTCGTCGTGCCCAGGCTCTGGTCACCGCGGTGTACCTCGCCGTCGTGGCCACAGTCGCCGTCACGCTCCCCCGAACTCACGGTTGTACCCCTGGGGTTCCTAGGAGCCCAACGTGCCTGCGCACGCTCCCTCCCGTGCCTCCTAACGCCGTCCCCATTGAGCGCCCGAACACACTGCCGCCTGCGCTCGTCACCGGCTGCCTCCGGTGATCAAATGGTCACGGGCCAGCACCCATTGCATTCACCGCCTTGCGTATGACTCGCCTAGCCTCTCCTTTCATTCGCTAATATGATCCGTCGTCGTTTCCTCTCGCGCCCGACTCCAGTCGTCCGCCGATGAGCTCGCCGCGCTCGATTCCAGCCACCACTGCCCGCATAACCACCACCAACCGTCGTGTCGTTGTCTTGCCGTTCTAACGTGCCCAGCCGCGACCAAAATGGTGCCCTGTGGGCGATTTCCAATGATGCCCGAGGACGCGCCGGTGTGAACGAGCTCGCCGGCGTGATTCCGACGAGTCGCCGCCCGCTACTGAGCTGGCCTGACGCGTGGGCCCGCTTGTGTCACTGACGGGTGGGCCCTGTTGAACCCTTGACCCGGTCAACTGCTGACTTTGCCGCCCGTGTCTCACTGATCTACAGGCCCCACCTCAATAAACAAAATAAATAAAAATAATAATTAGTTAATTAAATAGTTTAGCTAATTAAAATCCTAATCTCTCACTAACTACTGGCCCCCACTCGCTAATTAGGTTAGTTGGGTTAAAATAACTCTGTTAGTTAGCACTGTCACTCACATGTGGGTCCCAATGGCCCCACCTGTCTGGTTTGACTAGTCAACCGCACTGTTGACTGCTGACATCACACCTACGTCACGCTGACGTCATCCCATACTGTTCTGGATAATGTTGGATTTAAATAATTAATTAAAATCAACAAATGATTAAAACTTTAGAAAGTCATATAAAATAATCTGTAACTCAGATGAAAATACCTTCTACATGAAAGTTGCTCAGAACAACAAGACGAATCCGGATACTCAGCCGTTCGTCTGCCACACATCCCTAGCATAGCGAACACGCAACTTTCCCCCTCCGGTTCACTTGTCCGAAAACGCGAATCATCGGGGATACTTTCCTGGATGTTTCCCCCTTTCGCCGGTATCACCTACTACGGTGTTAGGGCACACCTAACACTGCTCATTGTCATGCATCATCATGCTTATGTTTGCATTGTATTTATTGTTTCTACCCCCTCTTCTCTCTGGTAGACTACGAGACCAACGCTACTGCTGCCCAGTTCGACTATGGAGTTGACGACCCCTCCTTCTTGCTAGAGCAACCAGGCAAGCCCCCCCCTTGATCACCAGATATCGCCTATTCTCCTCTATACTGCTTGCATTAGAGTAGTGTAGCATGTTACTGCTTTCCGTTAATCCTATTCTGATGCATAGCCTAACATTGTTGCTACATCTGTTGATACCTTACCTGCAATCCTAAATACTTAGTATAGGATGCTAGTTTATCATCTGTGGCCCTACATTCTTGTCGGTCTGCCTTGTTATACTATCGGGCCGTGATCACTTGGGAGGTGATCACGGGTATATACTATACATATATACATACTACAGATGGTGACTAAAGTCAGGTCGGCTCGAAGAGTACCCGCGAGTGATTCATAGATTGGGGGCTGAAAGGACCTTTGTCCCGACGGCCCTCTGTGTGGGTCTTTGTGGCGGAGCGACAGGGCAGGTTGAGACCACCTAGGCGAGAGGTGGGCCTAGCCCTGGTCGGCGTTCGCGGTTGCTTCGTAATAACACGCTTAACGAGATCTTGGTATTTGATCTGAGTCTCGCCACTAGCCTATATGCACTAACCAACTACGCGGGAAAGTTATGGGCACTCGACGTCGTGGTATCAGTCGAAGCCTTCGTGACGTCAGCGACTGAGCGGCGCGCGCCGGGTTGGACTGTGTAATGCGACTTCCTTTGTAATGGAGGTTGCTAGGTCTGCTCACCGGCCACGTACGCAACGTGCAGGTGTGCAATGGGTGATGGGCCCAGACCCCTACGTGCATAGGATTTAGACCGGTGTGCTGACCTCTCTGTTGTGCCTAGGTGGGGCTGCGACGTGTTGATCTTCCAAGGCCGGGCATGACCCAGAAAAGTGTGTCTGGTCAAATGGGATCAAGCGTGTTGGGTTATGTGGTGCACCCCTGCAGGGAAGTTTATCTATTCGAATAGCCGTGTCCCTCGGTAAAAGGACGACCCGGAGTTGTACCTTGACCTTATGACAACTAGAACCGGATACTTAATAAAACACACCCAGACAAGTTCCACAGACAACCCGGTGATCGCTTTTCCACAGGGCGACAAGGGGAGTATCACCGGGTCGGATTATGCTATGCGATGCTACTTGGAGGACGTCAATCTGCTCTCTTTTACATGCTGCAAGACGGAGGCTGCCAGAAGCGTAGTCTTTGATAGGACCAGCTATCCCCCTCATATTCTAGCATTCTGCAGTTCAGTCCACTGATATTGCCTCCTCACACATATACCCATGCATATGTAGTGTAGCTCCTTGCTTGCGAGTACTTTGGATGAGTACTCACGGTTGCTTTGCTCCCTCTTTTCCCCCGTTTTCCTCTTCTTCTCGGATGCCGCAACCGGACGTTGGAGCCCAGGAGCTAGACGCCACCTTCGACGACGACTCCTACTACACTGGAGGTGCCTACTACTACGTGCAGGCCGCTGACGACGACCAGGAGTAGTTAGGAGGATCCCAGGCAGGAGGCCCATGCCTCTTTAGATATGTATCCCAGTTTGTGCTAGCCATCTTATGGCAACTTGTTTAACTTATGTCTGTACTCAGATATTGTTGCTTCCGCTGACTCGTCTATGATCGAGCACTTGTATTCGAGCCCTCGAGGCCCCTAGCTTTGTATTATGATGCTTGTATGACTTATTTTATTTGTAGAGTTGTGTTGTGATATCTTTTCATGAGTCCCTGATCTTGATCATACACATTTGCGTGTATGATTAGTGTATGATTGAATCGGGGACGTCACAGGACGAGTGGTGCCGGTTGTGTTAGGGCTAGTTAGGTGAGACAGTGGGGGGGGGTCAAGTCTACCGTTAGAACCGGGACGATCGGACGATTCAGATCGCCTACGGTAGGGTGATCCGAGGGAGACGTCCTGATTAGTTGGAGACTACGACTGTAATTTTAAATATAGTCTCTAAGTGCTAAAAACAAAGGGATTTATGAAGCAACTACCAATAATATTTTGCAAAATGGAACCACTAAAATTTTCACTCAAGTTATACCACATTTTATGGATGATGATAACCAACTTGTATGCATTTCCAATCGTTCTAGCCTTTTTTGGCCATTTAAACCAACTTGTACCAAATCATGACGATCCGGGTCAAATTTGAACTACAACAACTTCATAGTTTGCTCATTGTTTTTCCAAAAGTCATTTTTAGGTACACATGTATATATTTCATAGAAGAACGCTATGAGTTTTGTAAGATTCCACCCGCAGCTACGAACGGTTATGCCCATGGTTTTCATCGCGTTTTGAAATTGGCATAAAGAATTAAAGAAATCAAAAAACAGAAAGCCTTTGCATTGTGTCATTATATGTGATCTAGTGTCTAGGAAAAAACAAACTTCTAATATGATAAATACCTTAAAAAAGTCTGCTCAAATGGCATAGTCTGCTCAAATGGTCAATATTATGGCCACATTCTTGGCATAGTCTACTCAAATGACCTCATATCGTGCACAAGGGTGCATCCTGGAATGGCAAACAATTTTGCCTACGGAATCTTTTATTTTCTTTGGACGAAAAACTAGTTTTCCATTTTTTTGATTGCCCAAAATGTGTTTTTTGTGAAGCACCTACCATATATTTGTTGCAAAATTGTACCAAATCATTTTTATAAAAAACTTGGCCATATTTAATGCACAATTGACCAAATACTTGGGTGTCAAAAGATTTGATCCACCTCTGGTGAGAAAGGCAAATTCTCGCTGATTTAGTTTGAAGCGGGTCAAATTTAAACTGTAGCTACCTTGTAGTTTGCTCTTTAATTTTTCCAAAAATTATTTCTAGGTACATAAGTATCTACTTAATCAGAGAAACACCAAAAAAATTACAAGATTCAACCACTAGCTAGGAACGGTCATTCCCGGCGTTTTGACCGCATTTTGAAAAGGGCATAAAAAATTTAAAAAAATCAAAAAATTGGAAAACCTCCGCATTGTGTCATTATATGTGACCTAGTTTCCAGGAAAAATAATAAACTTGTAATATGGTAATTATTTTAAAAAACTGTTCTCAGAAATGAGCTATCATGTGTGAAGATTCATGGCTTTCAAGCCAAATGATCAATCTTATGGCCACATTCATGGCATAGTTTGTTCAACTGACCTCATATCATGCACAAGGGTGCATATTGGAATGACAAACAATGTTTCCTAAGGAAGTTTTCATTTTCTTTGGACGAAAAATTCATTTTCCATTTTTTCTAGAGCGCAAAATAAGTTTTTTTGTGAAGGACCTACCATATATTTGTTGCAAAATTGGACCTAATCAATTTTATAAAATACTAGGCCATATATAATCCACAATTGACAAAATGGTTTGGTGTCAAAAGTTTTGATCCACCTCTGGTGAAAAAGACAAATTCCCACCGATTCAGCTCGAAGTGGGTCAAATTTGAACTGTAGCTACCTCGTAGTTTGCTCTTTATTTTTTCCAAAAATCATTTCTAGGTACATAAGTATCTATTTAATCAGAGAAACACCAAAAAATTACAAGATTCAACCACTAGGTAGGAACGGTCATTCCTGGCGTTTTGACCGCATTTTGAAACGGGCATAAAAAATTCAAAAAAATCAAAAAATTGGAAAACCTCTGCATTGTGTAATTATATGTGACCAAGTTTTCTGGAAAAATAATAAATTTGTAATACGGTAATTATTTTAAAAAAGTGTTCTCAGAAATGAGCTATCATGTGTGAAGATTCATGGCTTTCAAGCCAAATGATCAATCTTATGGCCACATTCATGGCATAGTTTGTTCAAATGACCTCATATAGTGCACAAGGGTGCATCTTGGAATGAAAAACAATGTTGCCTAAGGAATTTTCATTTTCTTTCGACCAAAAATTCATTTTCCATTTTTTTGAGTGCCCAAAATGATTTTTTTTGTGAAGGACCTACCATATATTTGTTGCAAAATTGGACCTAATCAATTTTATAAAATACTAGGCCATATATAATGCACAATTGACAAAATGGTTGGGTGTCAAAAGTTTTGATCCACCTCTGGTGAAAAAGACAAATTCCCACAGATTCAGCTCGAAGCGGGTCAAATTTGAACTGTATCTACCTCGTAGTTTGCTCTTTATTTTTTCCAAAAATCGTTTCTAGGTACATAAGTATCTATTTAATCATAGAAACACCAAAAAAATTACAAAATTCAACCACTAGGTAGGAACGGTCATTCCCAGCGTTTTGACCGCATTTTGAAACGGGCATAAAAAATTTAAAAAAAATTTAAAAAATTGGAAAACCTCCGCATTGTGTAATTATATGTGACCCAGTTTTCTAGAAAAATAATAAACTTGTAATACGGTAATTATTTTAAAAAAGTGTTCTCAGAAATGAGCTATCATGTGTGAAGATTCATGGCTTTCAAGCCAAATGATCAATCTTATGGCCACATTCATGGCATAATTTATTCAAATGACCTCATATCGTGCACAAGGGTGCATCTTGGAATGAAAAACAATGTTGCCTAAGGAACTTTTCATTTTCTTTGGACCAAAAATTTATTTTCCATTTTTTTCGAGTGCCCAAAATGATCTTTTGTGTGAAGGACCTACCATATATTTGTTGCGAAATTGGACCTAATCAATTTTATAAAATACTAGGCCATATATAATGCACAATTGACAAAATGATTGGGTGTCAAAAGTTTTGATCCACCTCTAGTGAAAAAGACAAATTCCCGCTGATTCAGCTGGAAGCGGGTCAAATTTGAACTGTAGCTATCTTGTAGTTTGCTCTTTATTTTTTTTCCAAAAATCATTTCTACATACATAAGTATCTATTTAATCGGAGAAATACCAAAAAAATTCCAAGGTTCAACCACTAGCTAGGAACGGTCAAGCCCGCCGTTTTGATCGCATTTTGAAACATGCATAAAAAATTCAAAAAAAATCAGAAAATTGGAAAACCTTCGCATTGTGTCATTATATGTGACCAAGTTTCCAGAAAAAATAATAAACTTGTAATACGGTAATTATTTTAGAAAAGTGTTCTCAGAAATAAGCTATCATGTGTGAAGGTTCATGGCTTTCAAGCCAAATGATCAATCTTGTGGCCACATTCATGGCATAGTTTGTTCAAATGATCTCATATTGTGCACAAGGGTGCATCTTGGAATTCCAAACAATGTTGCCTAAGGGAGTTTTCATTTTCTTTTCACGGAAAATACATTTTCCATTTTCTGAGTGCCCGAGATGAGTTTTTTTGTGAAGGACCTACCATATATTTGTTGCAAAATTGGACCTAATCAATTTTATAAAATACTAGGCCATATTTAATGCACAATTGACAAAATGGTTGGGTGTCAAAAGTTTGGATCCACCTCTGGTGAGAAAGACAAATTCACGTCGATTCAGCTGGAAGCGGGTCAAATTTGAATTGCAGGTGCCTCATAGTTTGCTCTTTATTTTTTCCAAAAAATCATTTCTAGGTAAATAATTATCTATTTAATCAGAAATACATGGTTTGATGGCGAGACATCGAGGTTTGGACGGTGGCCGAGGGCCCCAACTCTAGAGCGCATAAGCTCGCATGCCCGCCGCATGGTCACCGCGTGACGGTGGCGTTGCCATGCGTTCTGGGCGACCTAGACATGTCTAGTGGGTTGGGCACTCCCCAGGTAGGTGCTAGGAAGAAAATTATAACATAAGATTCTCATGAGGTGACCGAACTATGCTCAAACATGAATTAGCAGCCAAGTGTTTGATTAGCGGTACGAGAAATGCACATGGCGAATGGGCGTGAGTTTTGGCTGAGTATGATCATATACTAAAAAGAATGTATTCACAAATTTTTAGGCAAATCAAGAATATATAAATAACACTTCCTTCACAAAGTGTTGCTCTGAACAGAATAGGAAAATGAATATTGTTGAGTTATTTTTGAACTAGGCAAGGAAGGTATTTGACATATTTGATGAAGATATGATCCAAACAATTTATGAGAATTTTTTGGGAATTTTTGGAATAACAGAAATATAGGTTGCTTCACAACCTAGGGCAAAAATTGACACATGGACATGACACATAGGCAAAACTGATGAGATGGCGCCTAGTCATCACAACCCACCACAATCTACGAGGCTATGACCATCTATATTGGTCGTTAACAACTAGAAATAAGGCAGCGGACCAGCACTGTTTGCTTTATGACCATTTCGTGTAAGGAAATTATGACCTTTCTGACAAAATAGTCGCAATGGTTTAGGGTTTGGAGCCCCCCGAATAGCTTTTGACCAATTGGTCTCAAATGGTCATAGATCTATGACCAATTCTTCCAGGGTCATTGAAAGAAGGTCACTAGTTGACATATTTCTTGTAGTGGCTGAATGGGCGGTAGAGCAAGAGGCGTCCAAAGCCGCACAGAGGGAGCGGAAAAGGGCAGAAAGCACT
The DNA here is from genome assembly GCF_002162155.2 of Triticum dicoccoides. Taxonomy (NCBI): domain Eukaryota; kingdom Viridiplantae; phylum Streptophyta; class Magnoliopsida; order Poales; family Poaceae; genus Triticum; species Triticum dicoccoides. Next base: position 366,766,125 of record NC_041391.1, on the reverse strand, counting down.
CAAGAAAAGAGAGGCCTGCCGCTGCAAGAAAGAAGAGTATGCACGCGCTGCTGCGGAGAGCTCGACAGAGATCCAAGCATGGTGGGGTGTCGCCAACAAAGCCGGGAAGGAGAACGACGGTGTCTGACTAGCATGTGAGAAGTAGTAGTACTAGTAGTAGTGTGTGTGTCTGTCTCACCCGTACGTTTGTTCAATTAATTACAAGCATGTACCAGTACTAGTTCCTACTGTAGTTTTTAGAGGAAATTACCAGTACATTAGCCTATACTCAATGGAAAAATTCCTATCCTATGCATCAAATGGCATCTCTTTCTCTATAGAAATTGAGATCCATGTCATATCACTTCCTATGATTTTCATATTCCTATAAAATTCCTATCCTATGAACCAAAGGAAGCCTCTGCTGGAGTACAATACTACTGTAGCTAGTAGTACTGCTGGTACAGTAGTTTTCTTCAAGAAGCGGAATTAAATAAAGTCCAAGCAACTTCACAGTGGCAAAGGTTGGGCCAGTGATTTGATGGCTCATTAGTAATTATTACTGTGGCGCGACGACCGGGGTGACTCGCCCTTGGAGTTCTGCGTGCATGGCAGTTGACCAGGATGGTCGACGTCCTACATGTCGGCGAACGGAAGTATTCTTTCCGGTATCGAGGAGCAAGGAAACCGCGTGGTATAGTATCACTACTGATTTATATATTTTTATTTTTATTTTTGATGAAAGCTAGCGTTTCAACTCTTACAACGAAGGAGTGCTAAACATGGCACGTGCTGGATGTCCTACACGTCAGTGAAAGGAGTGGGACATGAACAGCGTGGTAGAGCGTCTCCACTTCTTCCACTTCTAGGTCAGAGACCACATGTAGTACTAGTGGTATGAACGATACAAAGTGTGACCCGGAGAGAAAGACATGTCTAGTTGGAAGGTCTTGGGAGACCAATATAAATGACTAATAAATAACTAGTACATGCATGCAATGATTTAATGGACATTGTAATCTCAACATGGGATCGGGAGCTCTAAATTTGAATTTGAAACTTATAAAACAAAAAATTTCAAAACAAATGAACTGGAAGAGAGGGAGTATACTGTAGGACATCCCATAAGAAACAAGTCCCCTGGTTTGTCACTGCGAAGATGCGGTTAGAAAGGAGCACAACATCTTCATACTCGTATGGCAACGAATCGGCCGCAGACAACATGGTCCACCTTTGACCGCCATGTGCAGGGTTCGTGAAAGCAATCGCGATGTGGAACACCACGATGAGAGTGTAAGTTTGGTTGGCGGACGACCTTATCAGGGCTTCCGGGATTGCTATCTGCTTCAGTCTCATCGTGGTTCCATCGTACCAATTCAGGCAATGGCCCGTTGCATGGCTGATCCCAATGTTGGACAAAGGTTCTATAGGAACAGTGTCACTGTTGTAAACGTTGTGGAAATTGATGTTGGTACCCTCCCGTACATTCATACGCCAATCTCCAGTGGCATCAAGCCTAACCTGTGAAATAGTGGGCAGCGGGGGAATTAGGAAATGGACACGGAAGTAGTCTTTAGAATGCATTTACTATGTGATCAAACTCATCATTACCTGCTCATCGGATAAAATTTGGGTGCCCCTCAACATCGGCATCTCAAGGGGCGTTAACTTGCAACTACGGCCACGTCGCACTGGAGAGACCCCCAAGGAAACATCCTCGTGCATTGCACGTAACATCGAGATGCATTTGTATGATTAGTTTATCTTGTGAGAGAAAAGGATGAACGAGGGGAGGCCTTATCTGCAAATGTGGAGAGGGGTGTGAGTATCTCTTTGCAAAATTGCCATATTTTCCTTCCTATCCGTCAGATATAAATCAGACGGCCTATATTGTAGGATGGCAGGCACACCATCATCACCAACTCTATTTTTGAAGTAGTAGAAGAAGAGTAGAGATAGAGATTAAGGAGCTAGCGGGCAATTTGTTGTACGGCACGTTCGCGTCCATCCACTACCCCGGAATTAAAGCATGCACGGCATTTATAGCGACTGGGATTAGTTGTTTTTCAGGCACATGGACCAACGCGGACTAGCGGACCTGGTCGCCCTTTTTTGAGCACGCCTTCGACAAGTACGTCCGTGACATGCATGCATGCAAATCTTGCATGACCAAATCGTGCGAAGCGGAGCGGTAGGCTATCGAACTACAGCATGCATGTTGCAGCCATGTCATCCACACGCAACCTAAAGGCCAATTCATACTCCGTTGTACTATACTGTACAACTATGCATTGTTTGGCACTAACGTTCCTTGGTGCTCGTGCTGCAACTGGCGTACTCCACAGCCCGCTTCCCTTCTCCTTCCTCTTCCACCACCCGCGCATGTTAGCGGGGAGCGACCAGTCAACCCTTAAATAGGAGTGCTAGCACAAAAATATGCATGCATGACCACTAAAATTTCCTTTCTCTTGTCTTTATGAAATAAATGTGGCGTGAAACTCAAAGCCCTTTAAGTCTGAGTATAATGGAAATCATCATCCTCCTCTGGCTTTGCTCTGCCCGCGTCGTCGTCCTCCTGTTCCGGCTCCGCGTTACCTTTCTCCTCCTCCGGCTCCGCGTGCTGCTTCACCTCCAATGCCTCCTCATCCGGCTCCGGCTAGTCCAGACTCTAGAGGCAGGCCGGCTGTGATACGGATTTCATGCCACCTCCAGATTAAAGCGCCGCTCTGGCGGGAGTATAGCGTATGTCATTACCTTCGGTCGGGCCATGGCTATCGGGCGACAGAGACCAAAGAAGAGGCGGCGGGAAGGGAATGAATGCAGATACTATTTGGGTTCGCGGTCCGGCTTAAATAAATGCGCACCATCATGTGTACCCGCAGGTGCACAAATTGTAATAGACAGTTCTGCTTACGGGGCGCCACATAACTTGTATGTGTGTGAGATTCTAAGAAACAGAGTGCGTGTGTGCGACTCTACTCTTCGGACATGTAGTTGCATCGGGATATAAGTATAATGGTATTACACTTTAGCTAGTGATTTATGTGGCCATGTTAGCGTGGTTGTGTAAAAAAAATTGTCACTTCCTGCTCGTGATTTGCGTTATATAATTTTGAGAAGTTTGGTAACTACTAAAGTAAAGTGGAATTTGTCCATGTTATAGAAGTAAATTAATGTGTTTGTTTATCATACGGGTAATATTGGAGGAAGGGTGGTAGGAACAAGTGCTCCGCCTAGAGCATGTGTGTTGTGTGTGTGAGATGGAGTCT